>NW_020949351.1:22419784-22760333 GCF_900497805.2 Vombatus ursinus
GTGTGTGTGTGTGTGTGTGTGTGTGTGTGTGTGTGTGTGTGTGTGTGCGTGTGTATGTGTATGACATCTCAAACTAATTATATTCAAAATAGAGCCCATTATCTCTCCCCTGAACCCCATCCTATTCCACATTTTCCAATTCTATCCAGGGTACCACCATCATTACTCTAGTTCACATCTTGGGATTCATTCTCAATTCCTCACTCTCCCTCTTCCCATATATCCAATCAGTTGCCAAATCTCATTGATTTTATCTCCACAATATCCCTCTGATCCATCCCCTTTTCTCCACTCATGTTCATCACCCTCATTAAGGTCTTCACCACCTCTTTCTTGGATTTGCAATAGTCTCATAATTGGTCTCTCTGCTTCAGGTATCTCCCCTTTCCAACACATCTTCCACTGAAGAGCCAACATGATAGTCCTAAAGCACAGGCCTGACCAAGTCACTCCTGTTCAATAAACTCCAGTAAGCTCACTGTAGCCTCTAATATCAGATGAAAGCTCCTCTGTTTGGTATTTACAGTCTTTTACAACCTTGCTTTAACTTAACCTTTCCAGGCTAATTATAAATTACTTCCCTGTATGCACTCCATGATCCAATCAAACTGTTCTTTGCTGTTTATCACATATGACATCCCATTTCCCATCTCCATGTCTTTGTCCTGCCTATTCCTCCTTATGCCAGGAATGCATTTCCTCTTTACTTCCCCCCTTATAATTTCTAGCTTCCTTCAAAACTTACCTCAAACACCACCTCCTACATAAGAATGTCCGCAATCTCTCCAGATGGTAGTGACTCCTTCCTGAAATTACCTTGTTTTTACTCAGTGTATGTTTCAAATATGCTTACGTATATACATGCATATTGGTTTCCCTGAAAATGCAAACTCCCTGAAAGCACAGGCTGCTTCAGTTTTGTTTTTATATCCCTAGTGTTGAGCATATTGATGAGCACATAGTAGCCACTTAACAAATATTTGTTGATGCGCTGGTGGATTGAGGTCGTGAAATATTATCTCCATTTTTAAATGAGGAAATTAAGGCTCAGACAGGTTCATTAACTTGCTAGTTAATGTTCCAGCTGGCGCATCCAAACAAACCCAGTTCTTCTGATTCTACATCTGGTCATCTTTCTACTATATCACAGCACTCTATCAATAGCAGGATATACTAAAATATGTCTACAGAAATTAAATTATCTCATTCATGTAATGGGAAAGAAAAGGGAATAAGCATTTATATAATGCCCACTATGTGCCAGGCACTACGCTAATCATTTTTTACAATTATCTCATTTGATCCTCATAACAACCCAGTGAAATAGGTACTATTATTATCCCAATTTTACATATGAGGCAACTGAAGCAAGCAGAAAGTTAAGTGTCTTGCCCAGGATCATGCAGCTAGTAAATGTCTGTGGCCAGATTTGAACTCGGGTCCTCCTGACTCCAGGCTTAGTGCTCTATTCACTACACCAGCCCAGCTAAAGGGAAATGAGCTGCTACATAAAGGTGCTGGATTCAGAGTCAGGAGACCTGGTTTCAAATCCCAATTCAGCTCTTTACTTTACTACTATATATGGAGTACCTTGCTCAAATTACTAAACCTATTTTGACCTTAATTCTTCTACTGTAAAATGAGTGGTTATGCTCAATAGACTTCAGGGTGTTTTCCAGCCCTAATTCTATGATCCTGTGAAGTAGCAAAGTAACACGAGATTAGGCTAGAGACAGGAAAACTGATGAATTCATTTTCATTCATAGCTCAGCACTAGGTGAGCTGAAAGACAACAGGGAAAGAAGGACAGATGTACAGTTTAGGAGGGACAACCAAAGGACTGAAGTTCCCTTGGAGATCCAGGAGATAAAGAACCAGAGAGAACTGTTCCAATAAACCTCAGGATGTAGCCTATGTTGTCTTCCTGCCTGAGGACATTTCCAGGTAACCTGGTTTCCTTTTCTGAGGAGAAGATGGTAGGGCTTGAGAAGTGCCCAATGTCATTTCGGCTTATTAGAAAGCATTAAGCGGTCCTTCAAAGGAGGGAAGAAGTAATTAACAAAATCAGACCAAAGTGAAAAATATTCTGAAGAGGCACAGGGCGATTAAAATCGGTTCCAAGATATTGGTGAGTGGAATAATGTGACAGAGGAGAAGGAAAAAGAAAATAAACACCATATCACCTGAATTCTACTCTCAATTCAGAGATTTTTGCCACAGAGGATGATTCTAGTTATTGGGCAGCAGCCATTATCATCATCTGACGATTCATATCATTCAATACAATTTGCCAAGTATTTGTTGTGTTCATTAAGTGCAAGGCCCTGAGGTAGGTGCTAAGGCTGATCAGAGACTGATATGGCAAGGTCTATCCTTGACCTCCAAAGACTGCAAACTAATAGAGGAGAGGAAATAGGGATATGAATAAAAAGTCAGATTAAATGACCTCAGAGTTTCCTTTGAATTATATTATGGTAAGTGCATGGGAGAAAGTATTAGGATAGATCAAAGGATGGAGAGATTAATTCTGGCTGGAGCATGTATGTTGGAAGGAAGGAAAGGTAGATCAGGAAACATTTTTTGAAGAGGTAGCAATCTAAGTTGCTAGAATGCCAGAAAAAGTCTTAAAAAGGGAAGATAGAAAGTGAGTGCATTACTTTTTGAACTAAATGACCCAGTAAAATACAGTTTGGCCAATATTCAGACTATGTGAAGGGAAACTGTAGGTTATCCTTTTGATAAGGAACCAAAAGATTTGAGTCAGATTGTGGAAGATCCTAAAACCAGATTAAGGAGAATGGATGGTTTTAGTCAGCACATAATCAGCAGCAATTGAAGGTTTTGGAAAAGAAGAATAACATGACCAGAGCAGCAGTACCAGGATGATTACAAGGCTATTGCTATGCTCTAGAATAATAAGAAGATCTGGATACACTAGGTTGAAGGAATCCTATTATCAGTTCCCAAAATACTAAGTTGTTAAGCAGCTAGGTGGCACAAGTTAGACCACTGGACCCAAAGCCGGGAAAACCTGAGTTTAAATCCTGCCTCAGCTCTTACTCTCTGTGTAACCCTGGGCAAATCATTTTGCCTCTCTGTGCCTCAGTTTCCTCATCTGTAAAATGGTGATAATAATAGCATCTAACCTTGCAGAGTTGTTATGAGGACCAAATGAGATAATATTTGTAAAGTACTTTACTAACCTTGAAGTGCTATGTAAATGTTGGCTAGCACACTGGTTTGTGATTCCCTGCTTAGGGATGTATAGGAAGGCAAGGGGAAAAATAAATGCTTCCAAAAGTAAATTAATAATATTTTAAAAAGATCCTTGCCATTACCTCTCACAAGAACTCTAATATCCTATTTTCAACCACCTTTTGGACATTTCTACCCATATGTCCTATCAGCACCTTAAACTCAACATATCCAAAATGGATCTCATTATATTCTTCCCTAAAACCTTACCTCCTTCAGAATTTCCTGTTTCTATTTAAGGGTACAACTATCTTCCCAGAGATGAAGGTGTTTAATAAATGTCTGTTGAGATGAATGTTCAAGCTGAGTTTGGGGTATTACATTTTAAAAGGGATATTATCAAGCTATAACACATTCAGAAGAGGAAATATGGATGGTGAAAGAACTAGAAACCGTATTATTTCAGGAAGATTTCCTTAAACAGCTTAATAACTTTGTTTATTCTTTGGAAGAAGAGAGAAATAAGTCAGCTATATGTGAGAATATTGCCAGATAACTTTGATTAAGTAATAAAATAGATTCTATCACACATTCCCTAAACTAATCCAAATATTAATCTATTTATATGTTCTGATATAGAAACTAAGAATACTAATCACCCCTCAAAATTTTCTTATAGAAAGAAAACAGGATATTTACTCCTTCTGCATCATTCCTGTCACAGGCGCCAATGCCACATTCTATTCCTCACATGACATACTTTTGCAGAATCTCAGATTTGGAAGGGACCTCTGAGGTTACTTAGTCCATCCTTAGGCAGCTAAGGTGATACGACAGATAGAGTATTAGGCCAGAGCTTTGTAGAGTGCCTAGCACGTGGCATTAATAAATGTTTATTGATGGATTGGAGTTAGGAAGACATGAATTTAAGTCCTGCCTCAGACACTTGTTATCTGTGTGACCCTGGCTATATAACTTGACCTCTGTCTGCCTCAGTTTCCACATCTGTAAAATAGGGTTAATAATAGCACTTATCTCTCCAGGCTGTTGTAAGGATCAAACAAACTAATAGTTGTAAAGCGTTTTGCAAACCTTAAAGCTCTATATTCAGTTCAGTTATGTCTGAATCTCAATGACCCCATTTGAGATTTTCTTGGCAGAAATATTGTTGTGGTTTGCCATTTCCTTCTCCGCTTCATTTTACAGATGAGGAAACTGAAGCAAACTGAGTTAAGTGACTTGCCTAGGGTCATACAGTAAGTGTCTGAGGCTAGATTTGAACTGGGGAAGATGAGTGTTCATGACTATAGGACTAGCGTTCTATCCACTGCGCCACCTATCTTCCCCAAAGCACTATGTAAATGCCAGCTACTGTTACTGTTATTAGTATTATCTTGGACCTAAGTAGGAAAGACCTTAACAATATAGCTGACAAAAGTATGGTCATCTAGCCTTTGCTTAAACATGTTCATCAATATTGCCCCCTGAGAGAGTTAATTTCACTTATGGATAACTCTAATTATTAAAGGCTTTTCCCTTATAGTGAGTGTATCAAGCCCAAATTTGCCTCTCCAAACCTTCCACCCACTGCTCCTCATTCTACTCCCCTGGGCCAAGCTGAACAAGTCTATGGTCGCTGCCATCTGATAATCCTTCACATAAAAATGTGAAGGCGGCTATCATGTCTCCCTCTTGGTTTTCTGTCCTCTAGGCTAAATATCTCCATTTCCTTTAACTAATGTAGCATGATGTTTGAGCTATTCACTATCCTGTTTTCCCTCCTCTGGATGCATTCCAGCTTACCAATGGGCTGCCTAAATATTTCCAGAAAATGTAAAGACAACAGAATGGCTCTCGTCAAATATCTGTAGTAGTGCCATCTAGAAGGATTAGACCTACTCTATACATCCTACATGACTTCAGAAGACAGAATTAGGACCAATGGGTAGAAATTAGAAGGATAAAACCTTCAGACCCAATATAAGAAAGACATGAACAAATTATACCTCCATAAATGTATTCTGTGGCCTTAGGAAGAACTAAATGTGAGCTCTCGGAGGGTTGAGACTGGGTCTGCCAGGCATAGTATAGAGAGGATTCTTGTCCTGGAAGGAAGGTTAGAAGAGATAACCTCAAAACTATATTCCAGTTCAAAGATTCCATGACATTTTAAGAAAGAGGAGCATATACTTCTTAGGGGAGGGAGGTTGCTAGCTAACTCTGGATCTCTGGAGCTTTCTTGGGATATAAATTATATGTGGTTCCTGGGAGAATTGAACTGTTTCCTTTATTTGCATGAACACAAAATTACCTAAAATAATACGAGGAGGATATAAGAGACCCCCTGGGATGGGGATAATCAAGTTCATTTATAAATTCCTTACAGTGCACATAGCAATAACTAGAACCATTGTATAAATAAAATATATTAATTCCTTTGAGATTCACTTGATCCCTTCCTTTATAAGTCATTCTGACATTTCCTCAGTATATTCAATTAATAGAGTGAAGAAAAGAGCAAATATATTGCAAAATTTAATATAGATTTGTTTTTTTTTTCATATGCAATAGTGTTTACCACCATGGGGACCACACATTTTTCTTAACTAGAAGAAAGTATTTTGCTCTGCCATGTACTTATATGTTTTTTTCTTTCAGCTTACTGACATCTTACAGCACTTGACAATATTTTTATCTTGCCAAAATGCCTTTATTACAGTGTGTAGGCAAATGGTTAGAATGATCAGATCAAAGGTATGGCTTGCTTTTATTTTTGAATCATCTGGAAACAGTCTGTTCATTGGCAAACGGCAGTAAGGGAAGGACACTAAAACAAGGAAGGAAACTCTTAGGAAAGGATGTAAAAATGAAATAATTAGAAGAAGAAATTTCTCAAGGCAGACTGATAAAACTAGTATTCACATTCTAGGGATGTTTGAGAAGTATATGAGATACAGTAGTTCGCAAAATTTATGATGATGCTATCCTAGAGATTGAAAAACACATTGCCAAAGTTAGGCACTCCCTGACCATGAGGCCATTAAAGTCTAATGTGGGGGACGGCAGCATGCAATCAATATAGATTCTATGAGAGGGCTGCAAAGGACCAAGAAAGGGTAGTGATCATTGTGCACGCAATATGTCTTGCTAGCTACAATAAAGACAAGAATGGGGGCTTCTGCTGGCAGGCAGAATCATAGGATACCAGGTTCAGACAATGATGTTAATCCAAGAAAATCTTCTTCAGGAAACTGACGCTGAATGGTAAATGAAATAAGGGAAATGATTTAGTTCACCAGAGAGAAGGATGGTTATTTCTTGAATTACATGCGAAATAACTTGGAAATAGACTTGGAAGTGGAAGAGGTATGACTCAATGTAAAGAGGGGAAAAAGGTAAACAACCACAAGAATAAAAGGTGGAGGTGAGGATATAATGTGATAGAGAACAGCATTATCTTGTAAAAGGGAAGAAGCTTGAAGGTCATGGTTACTACAGTCATTTACATTTTGTGTGGATGACAATAGAGAATTTGTTGTGAGTAATGTCAAGAAGTATACATGGTACAAATGACATCTAGCACTGTACAAAACAGCTGGGGGAATAACTTGGCTAAAAGGAAAAGGATGTTACATTATGAAGTATCAGGTAATCAAAGTCTGAAAAGATAGGAAAGAATAGGAAAGAGAAAACTATATTTGGTGAATGCCTGTCAGTGGACATCAAAGGATGGACTAAGATTTATAAAGATTTATGATCTTATACTTGGGAGGTATAATCACAGATGGTACGGGTCCCTGTAACGAGTATCATATCTGGGAAGGTTTCCATACTCTAAGGAATGGAGGCAAATTAAGATCTTAATTTCTATTTCAGAAATTATAGTGCCATAATCACAACATAGTTAATATTTATGTTACTTTGAGGCAATCAGGATAAATATTTTTCCCCTAATACTTAAATGTAAATACTCAATGATGTTTAATGATAATCCCAAGTTTCCTGGATCTTTTCATTCTTCTCCCAGAGAATAGCAGAAATGTCAATCAGTGTATACCTAATTCAAGTAATATACTGACTCATTTATTGAATTGCATTACATTATCACTTCTGAATCAGGAGACCTGCTGCCTTTGCCATAGTTGAGGTCTGGCTCAGCAAAACTAATCATGAAGGTTTAGGATCAGATTTTCTAATGACATCACTCAAATATGTACTAGTCAGAGGCTCCATTTGAAAGTAATAGCAACTTATCAACTGTGAAAATGTTGCATGATGACAAAAAACGTATGCCAACTGAACACTCTCTTCTACAATTTACTTATGAGTATAAGCTGGCATACTATTGATAATTCATATTTAAATACTGTCACAGATTTATGGTCTCATTAATGTTTGTATTCCTTGCCATGATATAATTTCTGCCTCTCCTATATGACTTTTGTCTCTAACTTCTGAAATTTGCCAAAGCGTCTCAGCCCAATGTAGTGGGAGTTTTTCTCATGTTTTATTATCATAGCATGGACTAATCAATATGCATAATGAATATGTGATTGTTTAAGAGAGGTAATGTCAGAAGATGACATATGATATTCCTAATGTGGCAGTAAGTAGCCCCTACATGTTTATTCAGATAATATTTTAGTGATTAAATTCACATTCCCTAAGCATGAGTAATTGTCAGTAACTGGGAAAAGAGCCAGGATGAAATTCTGAAAACTGAGTCGTTTTTCTTACCCACAGAATATTTTTTTCAGTCAAATTGGGGAAAGGGAAAGAAATCCGGCTTGCAGGATTATGGCTGTGGCAAAATAGCTGACATTTAACCTTGAACCCCACACCATTGCTGGGAATAGGTATTATAGATATTATTAAGGCTCAATAAATCAAACACATTTATTAAGTGCCTGGTATATATGAGATACTCTGTGAGCCACTGCTCAGAAGGTATTAAAGAATTTGTCTATGGTAGCAGTCAAACCAGATTTAAAACTGTCTTTTTCTCATTTCAAATCTAACATGCTTTCTTTTAAGCTGTGTGTGTGTGTGTGTGTATAGAGACCATCAAATTCCACAGGAAGCCTCTAAGTAGCCTGCTAGGTCTAAACCTGTTTTTGCAATGAAAATTATATTTTCAGGGATGGGGAATGAGTATAGAACAAGATGTCCATGCATTCTCTGTGTCTAAATAAAACAATTCTCGGATTAGTCCATCTAAACTCCTAAAAATGGGTAGCTATGTGGCACAATGGATAGAGTGTCAGGTGTGGAGTCAAGAAGACTCATCTTCCTGAGTTCAAATCTGTCCTCAGATACCTACTAGCTGTGTGACCCTGGGCAAGTCACCTAACCCTGTTTGTCTTAATTTCCTCATCTGTAAAATGAGCTGGAGAAGGAAATGGCAAACCACTCCAGTATCTTGGCCAAGAAAACCCCCAATGGGGTCACTTCGAGTTGGACACGACTGAAACAATGACTACAACAACAACAAATCTTTTGAAAACCAGAAAATTAATGTCTTACTTGTTCTGTAAATTGAATATTTAAAAATTAATCCAGGACTGGGTCGCCTAATTCAGTTAGTACTGGACAGCTGATTACCTTATAAAGTGACTGAAAGAGGTATTTTAGTGTAGTAGACAGAGAATTTGCTGTCAAGTCACAAAGATTTGCTGCAAGTCTTGCCTCTGATATATACTAACTGTGTGATCAGAACCAAGTTGCTTAAACCCCCCCGTACTTTAGGCAACTCTATAAGATGGATGGGGAAACTGAGGCCTGAAGGCCACATCCTTGGGGCGGCCTTTTCACTGAGTCCAAGTTTTACGGAACAAATACTTTTATTAAGGGGATTTGTTTTGTAAATTTGGATTCAAAGGGCCTCACTTGAGGACCTAGGGTGCCACATGTGGCCTTGAGGTAGCAGGTTCCCCACCCCTGCTCTAAGACTATTAAGTTTTGGGAAAAAGTGCTGATCTTCTTTGGTAGATGGAGTTCCCTCAGGCTGGAGTTTCCTACACCCATAAATCCTTCGACTGAAAATAAAACTGTATAGTTTGAAGAGCACTGAACTTATTTCAGTATCTATATAATATCTGATTCTCCACTATGCTTTGTTGAGGAAGAATTTATAGAAATTTATAAGACTCATATTATGCTCCAAAGCACTAATAAAATTTGATTCAAATAAGTTTCTGGTGCCTTCAGAAAAGTAGAACAGAAAAACACAGACTGAATGAAGTGAATGCACATTCAAAGGAAAATCCAAATACAGCTAGGAAACCTAATTTTTAAAAAAAAAATTTTCACACAGACTTGGTGGTATCCCTTTAATATTAATTAGGATGAAAGAAACCAAAGAGCTATTTCTTTTGCTTACATGTTTGACCACCACTAAGACCTGGGAAAGACCTTAATTTAGAAAGGCCAAGGTGTCCTATTGCATCCGGGGCCACCTCTAGTCATGCTAACCTATGTCTCGCCACTGGACTCTAATGACTCAGGAGAAGAGAGTGAGGCTAGTGACTTTGCACAGTTCTGAATCACTTAAATCCAATTCACTTGCAAGCCAAGACATCAAACTTATATACTGCCATAGATTTGTGCTCTCATCAATGTTTGTATTCCTTGCTGTGATGCAATTCCTGCTTCCCCTATATGACTTCTATAAGCATTTCCTTCAAGAAGGAAAGACAAACAACCATCACCAATCTTCCAGGGGATATGACCCACTACTTTAGTGCATTCCTTCACAATTCATACAGTATTTCATTTGAATTACTGTCCTAGTAGGAGAGAGGTTTAGTATTCCTTTCTAATTACTTTTAAAAATGCATCTGGAGTTCCAGTAATTTAGGACAAGCCTCTACGTAGGCATAAACTGCTGACCTAAAGGTTGTTAACAACCTGCCTGCGTAGTTTGCTTCTTGCAATGTTATAATTTTCAACTGATACTTCCTAACTTCCCACCTATTTGGAATGGTGAAGAAGTGGTGGTGAGTAGAGCAGAGAATGTTTCTTTCCTCTAATCAGTGTCAGCCAGAACAACAGGTAGGAGGTAGCAGTTAAATCATGTGATCTGATCAAGGCGACAGCTTTCTTTCGATTATTTTGACCTTCTTAATTTAAGTCACCTATCCCTTAAAAGAAGACAACACCCTCATTACTTCTCAGATGTGACATTGACCTTGGAATACAGAATTTACAATTTTTGCCTCCTAACTTTAGGGGCAGAGATACTAAGGAGCAGGTGACAGAGACTCTTGTAAGGACAAGGACAGAAGTAAAGGAAGGACTTAAGGATGCTTCTATGTGTCCCTTCTGCCATTCGTCTTTTCTGACAGGTGAAATGGTCCTCTTGTGTCTCTCCCTTTAATTCTTGATCTTTTCTCTTGTGGGCAGGGGGACAAGTGCCATGTGACACTAGCCTCTCCCTTGGTCTGGAGATGGAAGGATTACATGGCCTCATGGGTCCTGGGAGACCTGCTGAGGTCCAAGTCCTAGGGAGAGAGAATCGAATTCCATTTCTGTTTGCAGGAATGCTTATCTGCCTATGTCTTTAGGGTTACTATTAGAATTTAATGAAAGTAAGTTATTTTTGAACATTTTGAATATTTGTATGAAGCAAGGAATATCTCTGAAAACCCACATGCTTGCAAGTCTTCTTTCAATATTTCTTTTGAACAAAGTCATCTGGAGCCTACCCAATTATCTATTGCTCGAAGATGCTAAAAATTAATGGATAGGAAGTCCCCATTGCTCTCCCCAGATCCTTCCCAGAGCAATGTTATTAACAGGATGGCTTACATTAGGTAAGAAACACACTATCAAAACAGCAGATGCTAAGTTTTCTGAGAAAAAGGGGTATTTATGAAATGCTTACTCAAAGTAGAAAATATGTAGCATGTGAAAAGTGCTAAAATGCCTTGGGCCAAAAATTCCTGCTATTTTTGGAGCTGTGATACCTTATCATTTGCTGGATTTTGAGGCATACTCTTCTTTAATAAAGGGCTACCTGGCACATGCCATTAAAAATAACTGAAAGCAAATTTTGTTTGGGAGTTAAACCCCAATAAGCCATAGAATTCCCAAAGCATTCAAAGATGAAACTAGCAGAAAAAAAAAGTAGAAAAGGAATAAATTTACCAGTATTTCTATAATAATTTCTAGTCATCACTGGTGAAACTGAAACCATCTCATTCGGACTCATACCTCAGTTCCCAATATGCAAATTGGGTAAGAAGAAATAACACTTTGGAAAACAAAGTTGGGAAGAGCAGCTGGACCAGAGAGAGTATACACAGGGGACATCTGTGCTGAAGATGAAGAAATTTTGAAAGCATTGAGGGACTATTTGGCAAGATATTTTGGGGGAAAAGTTACCAAAAGAATAGGAAATAAGTATAGACAATATTACTTATTTTCTCATCTTTAAAAATAGACATGAGGATGATTTATATATGTATTGAGGATATAACATAAAAAAAGAATAGAACAAGCAGGCTTTCATAAGCAATATTCTTCAGCAGACCATATCTCTATAGCCACACAACTAACTGAAAGGGTGCAGAGAAAACAAGTTCCTATCATATTTGTTTGTTGATCACAAAAAAGTGTTCAATTCAGTAGAATAAAATGCTACGTTAAAGCATGCCCTCCAATAGAAGGCTAATGTACACATTAAAATCATACAAAGTTCCTTTATCAGTTAGTCAAGAGGCATTTATTAAGTGTCTACTGTATACCAGTCGGTGTGCTGAACCGAGGATACAAAGAAAGGCAAAACATAGTCCTTGCCCTCTAAGAGCTCACAATCTAATGGAGGAGACAAATAAAATGTGTACAAATAAGGTAAATACAGGAAAAATAGGAAATAATGAACAAAGGAAGGCACTGGAATCAAGAGGGACTGGGCAAGACCTCCTTTAGAAGGTGAGATTTTAGCTGGGACTTGAAGGAAGTCAAGGAAGTGGAGATGAGGAGGGAGAGCATTCCACGGGTGGGAGTGCAGCCTGAGAAAATGTCTGGAGTTGCAAAACAGAGTATCTCATTTGTGCCACAGCCAGTGTCATAGGCCTGAAGAATATGTGGGAGTAAGACATAAGAAGACGGAAAGGTAGTGGTTGGGGCTAGGTTGTGAAGGACTTTGAACAGCAAACAGAGGCTTTTTTTCTTATCCTGGAGGTGGTAGGGAGCCACTGGAATTTATTCAGTATGGAAAAGATATGATCAGACTGAAGCTTTAGGAAAATCACTTTGTTGGCTGAATGAAGGTTAGACGGAGGTGGGGAGAGACATGTGGCAGTTAGACCCACCCATTGTGATATAATATAGACATGAGATTTGGCAACAGACTGGATACAATTGAGGGGAGACATATTGAGAAGTCAAGGATGACCCCTAGGTTGCAAGCTTGGAGGACTCAAGAATGTGGTGCTGCCCTTGACAGTAATAGGGAAGTTTGGAGGGGAGGAGGGTTTGAGGGGACACATAATAAGTTTGGTTTTAGATGTGTTGTGCTTAAGATGTCAACTGGACATTCTGTCTGAGATGTCTGAAAGATAGCTGGACATGCAAGACTGGAAGTCAGCAGAGATATTGGGGAAGGATAGATAGATCTGGCAATCATCAGCATAGAAATGGTAATTAAATCCATGGGAGTTAATGGGATCATCAAGTAAAGAAGAGAAGAGAGCCCAGGACAGAGCCTTGGGGGACACCAATGCTGAGTAGGCATAGCCTGGAAGGACATCCAGTAAAGAAGACTGAGAAGAAGTGATCAAATAGGTAGGGAGAGAATCAGGAATAACAAGTGTCCCCAAAAACCTAGAGAGAAGTGAATATTAAAGAGAAAAGGATACTCTACAGTGCCAAAGGCTACAGAGAGGTTAAGAAGAAGACTGAGAAGAGACCACTGGATTCACAAATTAGGTGGTCGCTAGTAACTGAAGACAAAGTTCCGGGTGAATGATCAAGTCAGAAGCTAAATTGTGGAAAGTTAAAAAGAAATTGAGAGGAAGTGGAGGTACCTACTGTAGATGGTCTTCTCTTTGAGAAGACCTTCTACAAAGGGCAGAAGAGATATGAGATGATAATTAGTGAGGATGGAAGGATCTAGTGAGGGTTTTTTGAGGATGGGGGAGACATGAGAATGTTTGTAGGCAGTAGGGAATGAGACAGTAAACGGAAATACTGAAAACAAGTGAGAGTGGGGATGGCAGAGGAGGCTGCTGGTAGGGACAGTGGGATGGGAGAACATGGCTATTCTCAGGGTTCTTGGGCTCAAGGTTGTGGACTATCTCTATCATGTTTTTAGGAGAGGTGGTGGCAGTCGTTTGGCTCTCCTGGAATATAGTAGCTGCTGTTCTGTCCCTCAGGGTGCCATCTTGCTTCAGCTAGGCTGGCTTGCCTGTCTTGTAGCCAGCAGCTGGTTGGCAGAGATGGTCATCTTCTACACTTTAAGTTGGTTGCTCTTAAAAATTCAATCTCATAAAACATGTTCAGAACTCCCTCTATAAAATATTTCCTTCTATTGATCTTCCTCTTATCAAAATGAAAAAATTCTAGTTTGCATTCTATTTGTCATGGTCTAAAAGGTTGAACAGGAGACAAGTGAGTATATTATGACAAAGTTATTTAAATCCTAGCTGTTTATTAAGACTCCATTAGACTCATTTCTCTCTGGCTCAGGAAGGGAGCTACACGCCAGCAAGATTTTCTATAGCAACTATGCTTTTGACTAAATTTTTATTTTGTAAAAAAGTTGGATGTGGGTACAAAAATTAGGGAAGGCATAGGTAGCTTCATGTCAAGCACTCAAAACATATGTAACTATGCTGTCGTACAGACAGAGGCATATATCTGTTCATGGTCAAGTGAGTCAAGGTTAAGTTTGAATAATTAACAGCTTTCTAACTTAGACAACTATGTGGTACAATGAGTAGAGCAGTGGACTTGGAATCAGAAAAGACCTAAGTTCAAATCTTGCCTCAGACACTAATTAGCTGTGTGACCCTGGGCAAGTCACTTTACTTCCTCTTAGTCACAGTTTCTTCATCTGAAAAATGGGGATATTGATGGCATTTATCTCACAAAGGATGTTGTGAGAACCATATAAGATAACATGCGTAAAGGGCTTTGCAAAGCTTAAAGCTCTATGTGAGTGCTAGTCATTGTTATGAGTTACCTTTTATCTTACTTGAGGTAAGCATAATAAATTTCAGTCTAAGCAGGAATGATTTCACCTGTTTTTCTCTGCTTGTTAAAGTTATCAAGTTCTTAGTCTCTTAAGTATCTTTTTTGATCCTCAATGAATCTATTGTCTCATTAATAAGGGAGCTTTCTCCAAAGCTGCATGCAGATGAACACATGACACTTGTCTGGAACTTTTCATAAATCCTCCACAGACAGACAACTCAGTGTACCAAGGGGCTTCTCCTCAGTCTCATGCTGGGCTCTCCCATCTGTTAAGTAAGCCTCCCTCTCACATGGCTGACCCCACCTACTTTTCTATCTTTTTGATTCTATCTTTGATGTTGCTGGAAAACCCTCATTTCTATTTGTTGTTTTGCTTGGGATAAATAGTTTTACTTGCTATTGCTATTCATGGTGGTCTTTTGCATAACCAAACAATTTAAAAATCTCAGAGTTCTAGAACTAAAAATGACCTCAGTAAGAATAGCTCACCTCTATTTAAGACAACTTTTTACAAAATGCTTTTCTCACCAGGATCCTGTGAGATAGGTTAATATAAGAAAAATGAAGACACAAAAGGTTATATGATCTGCCTCCATCCATAAAGCCAATGTCAAATATGGATCATCTTCCTATAAGTATTGCTGCATAATGTCAATACCCTAGGAAGGAGTCCATTTTTTTCCCCGCTGTTCCAACCTGGCTGTAATCTAGGGATAATTTAGTTTGTGAGATGTAGACGTAAAGTCCATGACTTTTAAAAATATTTTGATAAAATAGATTTCAATATAATTAGCTTCCTTTGTAATATTATGTATTTTATCTTATATATTTCAAAATATTCTGAAAAGGGGCCCAGAGACTTTATCATTAGCCTGCAAAAAGGGTCTATGACATAAAAAAAGGTTAAGAACCTCTGCTTTAGTTTAATAATCAGATTCAAAAATGCTTTTTAACAGAACTCTGACCCTGAAGGGTTTACTTTAGTAAAATTGTTTCAATGTAGTATAGTAGAAAGAGCCCTGGATTTGGAGTTGGAACACCTTAGTTCAAATTCCTACTCTGACTAATTAGCTGTGAAATCTTGGAATAGACATTTAATTTTTCTAGACCTCAGCATTCTAACTTGTAAAATCAATCTATGACCTTTGAATTCAGTGACTTTGACTAACAGTATCTTTAATTTAGAAGGTATAGAAAGGGTAGTAGAAGCACTTAAAGAAATCCAGCATACAACCACTTCTCTTTTTTCTATTTTTAAAAAGAGGGAAATAGCATAGTTAAGCCTCATGGACACATCCAAAACAAATGACCTAATATTAGGTAACCTACTCAACTGCTTAATAGCCAAAGTGACTTTCCTTATCTCTTACTTTCCTACCAATATAAAATGGCAGGTTGGGATGTTTGCCATATAATACTTTGAAGCTAAAAATTTAGAAGTGATATCTAGTCCTATACATGACTGTATGGTTCAACTCAGCATCTGATAAAAGTGTCTGATAAAAGACTCAGAAATGTGTTTTAACAAGACAAGTGAAGTGGGTTATAGTTACCAGCTTCTGAGTTTCAATCAAGGTAAAAAGTACTATTCCTATCATGGCTATTTTTAACTTTTATTTTCAATGCTTAGATGAATTGAAGAATAATTTTCTTTTTTTGGGAGGAGGGCAATTAGGATTAAGTCACTTGGCCAAGGTCACACAGCTAGTGTCTAATGCCAGATCTGAACTCTGATCCTCCTGAGTCCAGGGTTGGAGCTCTATCCACTTTACCACCTAGCTTCCCTTGGACATTATAATCATCTTTGGGGGTCAAAAAGAGTTGGACATGACTGAAATGACTGAACGACAACAATAGATTTCCACCCCATGCACAGAACTATAGTAGATATTACGTGGGATGTAGAATATGTCCATGCCATAATTCCTATCCTTAAGTTGATAATATGATTGAGGAAATAACACTTAAACATCAAAGAAGAGTGAACAATAGAAGACATGGTCTTATGAGGTGCAAAACTGTATGATATTGGCAACTATTCAGAGGCCTCTGGCTTGAAGGGACCATTTTGGGTTACCATTGCTGGTTTAAATCTCATTCTTTAGTGGATTTTTCTTTATTTATTCTTACATTTATCTTGGTATAATGCAACTTATATAACTTTCTGGAGAGCTTCTAACTAGAAAGAAGTGAAAGGAAGGCTTGTTCTTTAACTTCAATAACAATAAATAGCAAGACTAGGCAGCCTAGTACAGTGGAGAAGGAAGTGTATGTGTCTGGAATCAGAGGACACTGGGTTCAAATAACACCACTGATGTTTTCTACTTGTGAGACTATTAACAAGTCCCTTCACCTCCTTGGGTATCAGTTTCCTCATCTTTAAAATGAAGGAATTATACTCTATGGCATCTGAGGTCCTTGTATCTAACTCTTGATTTGTGATCCTAAGAAATCCTTTTCTTTAGTTACAACATTGACTCAAGTCTCCACTGTGTACAGAACACTTTGCTAGGGGTTGTATCTCATGCTTTAAACGGCTCCAAGCTTTCATGCAGTGGTTATTCAAAATATCAGTCATCATGACCAGAAAAGAGGAACAAAATTATGCATCATAATTCATAGGAAAGGAACTGATGAGCATTAAGAAATTTTACCTAAATATGCAGTTGTTACAGTGAAAGGAACAATGGGTTTGGAGCTGGAGGGCCTTGGTTCCAAATACTACTCTGCTACTTACTACCTGACTGACCTTGGGCAAATCACTTAACCTCCTTGGGCCTCAGTTTCCTCATCTGTAAAATAAGGGTCATGGACTACATAGCCTCTAAGACTTCTTCCAGCTGGTCTGAAGTTGGGAAATTTCTATACTCTCACAAAATCAGACAGGTTAGGGAAAACTTGCTCTTGATAAAGCAAGCGTATAAAATAATAGATGGGCAAAATATAAATAATTCAATTCAATTCAATTCAATGTCAATTAAGTGCTAATTAACACAAAGCTGTGTTAGGGCTGGGAATAGCTAGGGGGAAAAAAAAAGAAAAATAGTTAATGATGAAAAGTTATTAAATTCTCTATGACCCTTAACAGAACAATTCCACTACTGGGAATTTACCACAAGGAAATCAATCCACAAAGGTTGCATTTGTGCAAAAATTTTCATAGCAACACTTTTTTGTAGTAGCAAAATAACTGAATAAATTGTGATTTATTAACAGGCAGTGTGATACAGTGGTTAAAGTCCTATATTTGGAGTAAGGAAGACCTGAAACTTTCCTGAGAATATGTTAGTGCCCCTAGCTTTCTAAAGCCTCGATGGTAATAACAACCTTCATTTTAAAATTATTTTTTTCAATTTGATGAAAGTGAGGTAAAACTTCAGAGTTGTTTTCATGTGAATTTTATTATTATTATTATGATTATTGATGGCTTGGAAGAATATTTTAATTTGATTGTTTATAGTTGGTATTTCTCCTTTTCAAAACTATTGATAATCCTTTGACCGCTTAACCACTGTCTCTTGGTCTTATTTATTTGTGCCATTTCCTTGTATATCTTTCCAATCATGACTACAACATAAATAATTTTGCTCTTGAGACTTTCTGATCATATCTAATTGGAATTTTTTCCCCTGCTTTATGAACAGTAGAGAAAAATTAAGTACATTAGGGAGAAACACCAGAAGTAAAATATGCAAAGGGATCCTTATGTGATAATAACACAAATCTAGTGCTAGATAACTGACCAAGGACTACAGATCTCATTTTCTGGGAGGTCTTAGAGAAATTAGCAGCTAAAATTAATCAAAACCTATTTGCTAAGGTGCTATAAATACAAAGACAAAAAAAACAAAATAGTCTTTGTCTCTAAGGAACTTAATATCTTCCTAGTCAAATGAGCTTTTGTTTAAAACATACATAACATGAGATTTTTTTTCCTAGAAAGATTTATGGCAGACAAATTATTTGAAATTTGGCCTCAGAGCTAAACCAGGCATCAACTTGGCAGATTGGTATTTTGAATCAAAAATTATTTTAATTATACAGCTGTTATGATATAGCCTGAGATAAGAGAAAGGTAATTACATTTCATGTAAGCATATTTCCCCCTATTTTTATTTGCAAATATGGAAGTAAAATTATATATTTAATCATATGCCTATAAGTACACATAAAATATACATATAATCATATATATATTAACTTTCTATAAAAGTCTGCTTGGTATATTAATTTTTTTTAACCTGACCACCCATATGCTACCATTATTTTATTGAATTCCTCTTCTCCACATGTGTTTACATTTTGGTTATATGCACTAATGGAAAACAGCACTGGGATGGATAATGTAAAACAACCAATTCAAACCAAAATCATGACCCATTACTTTTATAATGTGTTTTAAAACCCATAGTTTATTACAGAGGCATTACAAATTATGCAGATGAACCTCCTGTCAAACTAAATAATGCATTTGCATGGTAAAGACCCAACTTAGGAGAAGATGAAGAACTCAATTTTTCCTAATGTGACTCTACTAAATTCAGCTATAGTAGCCTGGAGTAGAGGAAAATTGCTGGATGAGGAATGAGGTTAAAATCCTGGTTCTGCTACCTTGGGCAAGTCATATAACTTCTCTGGACCTGTTTCTTTGACTGTAAAATGAGGGTGGGGCTGGACTAAATGGCCATTAAGGTCTCTTTTAATTCTAAATCTATGATCCTTCCAGTTCTTCATTCTAAGCTATTGGTGGACAGCATCATCCCTCCTAATTAGACAAAGAAACACCCTAAAATGAGCTGCCTTAACTCTCTCTGATTTTCGTTAGGTTCTGATTTACAATATCCTTGAGGGGCAGAGGTAGTTAAAGAGTTTTATACTAAAGCAGGGGATTTCCAGTGCCTGTTCAGTTATAGTTGTAAGAAAACAAAAACGGTAGCAGTATTAGCATAGGATTAAACTCACTTAGCTGTTCTACTTAGTAACTCCTGTAGCTAACAGCCCTGGAGTACTATTACTTTCTCTCTCTCTCTCTCTCTCTCTCTCTCTCTCTCTCTCTCTCTCTCTCTCTCTCTCTCTCTCTCTCTCTCTCTCCCCTCTCTCTCTCTCTCTCTCTCTCTCTCTCTCTCTCTCTCTCTCTCTCTCTCTCTCTCTCTCATTACAACCTAACTTTGTTGTTGATAATTCTGCTGTAAAGTGTCAAAAAGAATTTGAAAGTAAGATTTGCTCAAGAGAAGCTACAATTTTCTCTAAGTTAATTATACCTTATGAAGCACACACTAGGATCCCAGATGTATGTGTGTCCCATCCCCCCACCCCCACCCCCACCCCCACTGTCTTCATCCATCGCCTAACAATCTAAGCCTTATCATCTAGGGCTTACTTGCTACTTCTTGTTCAGACTTTTGAGTCACATCTGACTCTTTGTGACTCTTTATGATGTTTTCTTGGCAAAGATACTGAAGTTATTTGCCATTTTCTTCTCAATGGAATAAGGCAAACGGAGGTTGAGTGACTTGCACAGGGTCACACAGATAATGTGTCTGAGGTCGAATTTGAACTCAAGTCTTCCTGACTCCAAGCCCAGTGTTCTATCCACTGAGCCACCAAGCTGCCGTCTTTATACTTAGGACTTATAATAGCACCTTGAAAGAAATAATTATTAATAACCAATGATTTGGGGGAGATCCAGAGTTTCTCTTTTTCTATAGTCCTCATTTCAAAGTTCAATCTCTTGTAAGACATCACTGATAATGAGATTGAATTGCCTTTCCCCAATCTTAGTCAGAACCCACTCAACCTTACAAAGAATTTAATCTGCGATGGGGCAGACCATAGTGTTATTACTCAGGTTTGGTTGGCGATAAATTTTTTGATTAGATTGCCCAAAGCTGGGGGTAGCCTAAGTGTATATATGGTCTCTTTGTCCAAGAGTGAATGATGTCATTCTCTCAGCCCCTCACTGTAGTGAGTCTACTTCTCACTGTAAAATCCATTCCCTTGTTAACTGTTGACCAATCAGAGTTGATTGCCACCCTGTGGGAAGACCTACTTTTCCAAGAGCATATAAGGCATGAACCCACCACCGTAAGGGTCTTTGGCATTTGAAAGTGCCACTGACTGCTTTTTATTAAAATGCTAGCATTATTATTAAAATGATTAATTACCCAGGAATTATGTCTCTCAAACTTTTTAAAACATCATCACCTGAAGTCAAGAACTGTATAGCCGGAAGCAGCTAGCACTAACCATTGCAGCTAGGAAGTGGTTAAGACTTAAGGGCTACATAGAAGTAACTACTCTAAATTTGCCCACAGCCCCACTCTCAGGGTGGCTGTTTATGCTATGATTTATTGCCAGGAGAACAGAACATGGGAGTGTTTATGGACTCTCCAGTGAAAAAGAGGTCCCTACTTGCCTAGAGTTTCTTTCAAAACTGCTTCCCCAAACAGAAGCTTGTAAAAGTGCATGAGATGAGTCAGTAACATAACTTAGATACAAAAGTAAGCAAAAGATCAGTGTTTACAAACAGGATCACGGCATGTAGGAGTGCCTATTGTATTCTGCACTTATCCAGCTTCTTATTAAAATACTCTGAACTGCTGTCAACTCAAGAACTTGAGAGATATGTATAAAACATGGAGAGGCTTCTGTGGTGATTAAAATGTGAAGCAAAAAAGTCTGTTGAGAAATTTAAAGGATTTATTTAGCTGGGGAGATAATGTTTTCAAGTATTAATGGCAAAATAGTCTAGTTCATTGCGAACAGGAGCAGGGGCAGGGAGGATTTTGCCTTGGGCCATATATTATGTGAGACTGAGAACAGGGTTTCTGCAGTGACAGCAGCTAAGGAGAGGGGCTGGGGCTGTAGTCAAAGTGGGAAAAGTAGGAGGGAGAGGGCTCTGATCATCAATTATTACACAGAGGATGATTCAGAGGTCTTCAATTCCACTGAAGATAAAAATGGGCATAAGTAGTAGCATAAAGCCCTGAGGTTTAGAGAGTTGAACAGATTAACCACTGTCACTGCCAGGAGGATAATACAAAAGAAAACTATCTTTCTAACAACAGAACGTTAAGTCATTTAGGATAATTTATATGTGTTCTAATATAAAAGAGGAGGGGTGGGAGAGTTGACTAAAAGAACTATTTATGGGATTTTTCAGATCTAGGATTATATGAAAGCATAGGTTTTATCATTTGGTGCTTACAGAGTAAAATACAAGTCTATCATGCAGACGATAGAACACATTTCTTTCCCTTTTTCTCACTCAATATTTAAATATTAAAATTAAATTTTCATTGTATAACTACAGAAAGGAATGTCAGTTATGTACAATGCAGTTCTAATTTTTGGAAACCAAAGTTTCAGTAACTTTTCTATCACTGGAGCTATTAAGAACTTTGAGATCTCCCTGCAGGATATGCCTGTAAAATAATAAGTAAGGCGATTAAACATAAGGACAGTTGGCCCATCCCACAGCATACATTTATTCTGAGTGAAAAAGGATTTTTTTGCTTATTTAAACGAAAATTCATAATGCTACCTAATGCTGTCAGCTGGTCTGGATCAAGGATCAAAATTGTCACAGGGGAAAAAAAATCTGAAAGCTTCTGCGATCAAAGTAGGCAACACAGAGGAAAACCTAAACTAGGCAAGCTAATCTCAAAGGGATCTCTCTTTCCCTGCAGAGAAATCAGGCTTGGTTTAGAAAGATCATTATGAAGGGACAAGTCTCAAACTGTCTGGACAAAATGCCTTACATAGAGTGTCAACTGGGAACCAAGTATCTGAACTGCATTGCAGTTATATATTTTCACACTGATGTTCAGCCTTCTCTGACTCTTTGTGATCCTGTGTACCATAGCACACCAAACTGTCTATGGGGTTTTCTTGGCAAGGATACTAGAGTGGTTTGCCATTTCCTTCTCCAGTGGATTAAGGCAGAGATTAAGTGATTTGCCCAGGGTTACACAGCTACAGGGTTACACTGGCCTCTCTCTGAGGCCAGATTTGAACTCAAGTCTTCCTGACCCCAGGCCCAGTTCTCTATCCACTGACCCATCTAGCTGCCTCTATATTTTCACATAGAGATGCCTTTTGTAGACCCTCAAACAAAGCAAATACAATTCAGAAAACAGATAATATGAGAGAAGTTGGAGAGTAATGAATTAACAAAAAATAAATTCATCCTAGTTATGAAAGTCAACCCTTATCTAGCCATTACAAGATTCCAAAATTTTGAGGGCAGAATATAAAAGCAAATTTGTTCAGTTTCACAAAAACGCAGAGAGAACCAATATCAAAACAACAATAACAAAAACTTTACTGCTCGTAGCACCCACGTCAATAGCAAAATGGATAAGCGTGAACCTACCTGGCTACATATTTGCACAGGGCTGTAATTGTAAGGTTATTGTCACAGATATGACTTTTGAAAATGTGTTAGGATAGTATTTTGATGGGTTTACTTATTTAGTCAAAGTTCTTTGCTACAGTGACTTAAATTCCTAGCTAAAATGAGTAGTGTTACTGATGAAATTTTGAGGTTCTCAGAAGTTTTTTTAAGCAACACAAAATTATTTGTAGAAAGTATGAGAATCTTTAATAAGTCTATAAGCATTAATTAAGCATATATACAGAACTCTCAGTGAGGCAGGTGGGGGATACAGATACAATCAAGAAACAGTCTCTGCCCTCAAGAAGCTTAATTTCTTTCTATTCAATTCGGGATTTTGAGTTTTTTGTTTTGTTTTGTCTTGATTTTGATAAACTGACTTTTTTTAATAGTTACAGGAAAAGGGGATTAGAAAACACATTCTTTGATAATATGGACACTTAGAAAACACAAGGCTTTTCCTGTATTAAATTTAATCAAACATTTATTAAATGCCTACTTGTGTGCCAGGAATGGAACAACTCTAAAAGTTCTATTAGCAAGTATCGAAAAGTAGAGGAAACATCATAACAGGATTAAAGTAGAGCACAACATTATTACTTCCAGGTACTTTACTATGCTGTTTTCCTAAGGAAAAATTCTATTAGTTTAGAAAATGACCTTTTTTTTTTGCTTCTGTTTTTAAGTCATATTATTTTATAAGATGTTTTTGCAATGTTCCTAGATAATGATTGGGGATAAGGAAGAAAAATAAAACAATACTAACAAATGTTTAAGATTTTAGTTATAAATTGACTATCGTATAGCAGCAACAATTAAAGTTCATTATTATTACACTATTCATTAAGGCTCCTTATTTAACTGTATAGATTAGCTTTCACTGCAGAATCAGATCCAACTTTTTTTTTTGCTGATTATTCGGGCTATCTATTGACATGTAGGTTAATTAGGTAGCACATACACAGAAATTAATCTGGCATAGAGAGTGTGGTCAGCCCAGCCCTACTTATAGCAAATAAAGAAATTCTTTATATCTTTTGGCATACAGGATACATACACTTTATGGAACTCAAAGACAGAAAGATCTAAATATGTAGCAAAATATTTATGGCAGCATTTCCCTCACATATTAGCAAAAAGCATATCACCGCAAAATAATATGTGATATATACATTACCATCACATATAAACCTAGTTCACACTCTCCCACTAATGCATTCAGTATTTATGGGTAGAAATGACAGCATAACATGATTGGGAAATAGCTTCAAAAACTCCTATATGTGGAAGTGCAAGAGAGTTGGTCTTCCTCACAAAAAAAGCGTCAGATAATGAAATGTTGAACTAACTCTAAATATTTGGCCAAACCTTGTCATTCCTTAATGAAATAGAGGTTAATCCCTTTAGCAATTCAGAAAGGAACCAAGGAGATAGAATAAATTATAGACCACATCTCTGATGACCAGTCAGTTCATTGAATCTAAACTCAAAGAACATAGCTTCTGATTTCAGGTATAGAAAACAACTGGAACTTTAGAAATGGAAGTTAGAATAGATGATATAGGGGCAAATACTTTTCTTTCCTTTTTTTTTTTTTTGCGAGGGAGTTGGGGTTAAGTGACTTGCCCAGGGTCACACAGCTAGTAAGTGTCAAGTGTTTGGTCTAAGGCCAGATTTGAACTCAGGTCCTCCTGACTTCAGGGCCAGTGCTCTACCCACTGCACCGCCTAGCTGCCCCAGCAGATACTTTTCTAAAAGAAACAAACAACACGTATACCTGAAGTTCAGAGTTGTGGGCTGCTCCAGATGCATGGGTTTCTCTCCTCACTCTCCCCAAGTATATATCAACATAGTACACATTGGTAGGAGAATATAACCTAGATTCATGGGGAAGAGGGATTAGTATACTTTGATTCTTCTTGTTTTTGTCTTCTATTGAGTATATATTGTTATGATTATTGTTTTTGTCTTGCTTAGTATATTCTTCATGTTTAAGAGTTAATGACATCATCGGTGACTGATTTGTTTGAATGGGAAGAACACTGGTGGGGGCTCAGGAGCTATCATGGCAAATGGTAGAAATGTACCTCCCATATAATGCTGAGAGTTGAGTGGTAGCTGAGTGGTCATGATTATGCCTGTGGTTTTTCATTCTCATTAATCTTACACACATTTAATTAGTTAACAAGTCTTGTCAATTCTATCTCTACTACATCCCTCATATGCATCCCCTTCTGTCTGCTCACACAAACCATTTTCCTAGCTCAGGTCCTTATAGACTCTTTTCCAGACTATGACAATAGCTTCCTAATTTGTTTTCCTGCCTCTCTCCAAACCACCTTCCACATAGTTGTCAAATTAATATCCCTAAAGCACATATCTCACCATATCATTCCCTTAGTCAAGAAACTTCAGTGGTTCATTACTACTTCTAAAATAACATACAAAGTCTACCGATCAGCATTCATAACTCTTTACAATTGTTCATGTACTCAGTTAACAACTTGCCTATTGGTGTTCCTGGACACCGTAACATTTAATCTGTCACCTCCATGCTTTTGCACAGGCTACTTAAAATGCCTAGGCCTAGAATGATCTCTGGTCTCAACTTTGCTTTTTGTAACCTCTAGCTCCCTTCCTTCAAAGGTCAGTTCAAGTTCTATCTCTTATAGAACATCTTTCTTTATCTTCCCAGTCTCACCCCCAAAATCACCTTGTATTTACTTTATAAAGATTTTGCATTTACTTATGTAAATGTCATCATTTCCTCCTGCCGCCCAAGTAGAATGTAAGTTTCTCTCGGCAGACTGTTTTCATTTTTCTATTTGCATCCCCAGGGCGTAGCACAGTCACTGAACCATAGGACCTCTTAATAAGTATATGTTCAACTGAAGTAAATGACAATGTGCCTGAGCAGTTACTCATATCATACTTTACTTGACTTTGTGAAAAGCATCTATTCTTACCTTTTAAAAACAATATAGCTTCACTAAAATAGCTGGACTTAATGTTACTAGATACTCTGTTGAAAAGATAATACATATAGAAAACAAGTTTTTAAAGTTTAAGGTGTAGGGGCAGCTAGGTGGTTCAGTGGATAGAGCACTGGCCCTGAATTCAGAAGGACCTGAGTTCAAATCTGGCCTCAGATGAAACACTTGACACTTACTAACTGTGTGACCCTGGGCAAGGACAAAGTTTAAGATGCAATTTAATATCCTTCTCAATTGTCCATAACTTTTCCTATCACAACTTATTGTACTCATGATACTACTCTGAGACTTTATTAGAATGCTTTAAATATAAAAAAAAATTTAATTTATGGAATAAAACAAACATTTCCATAACATCACATAATAAAAAAGATGAATCCACATGAAACTGCAAATATATTACGGACAACTTGCTTTTTAATATATAATAGTTATCATGTAAATTTCTTTTTTTTTCCTTCTCTCCCAGATATGTCTACCATTAGACACAAATACACACACACACACACACACACACACACACACATACATATATATATGTAAAATCATTCTATACATACTTCTATTTATCAGTTCTTTGTCTGGATGCACATAGCATCTAAGAAGACTATGAAGGATCATAGGTTAATTTGGGTATTTAATAGTCAAAATAACTTATTCACTCAAAGTTGTTCTTAAAACAAACTGCTGTTACTGCATACGACGTTCTCTTGGTCCTGCTCATAGAATGCTTTTTCGGCCATAGAATTCTTTTTAAATAATTCATTTTGATTCTTCTCTTGCAGTCAGCTTCCTACATTTGGAATCTGGCTTAAAGATTTAAGGCCATTTTAGCATCAAAAGTCCCCACAAGGCTCTCATCTGCTGACAATTATGTGCTTCAGTTCAGGGAAATTTCCCCTCCTAGGTGAAACCATCCTGTTATCTCTCCCAGGCAGTAATACAAATTTTCTCAAATGGACCACAAACATTACTTGTTTTTTTAAAAGCAACTCTCTAATGCATTCATCAAGTTACCAAGTGTAATATAGTTATCTGTTTTTGTTTCTTACCTTGCCCCCACCCTTCCCCCAGTTAAACTAGTTAAGCCTCAGGGCAGGGACCAAGTCTTATCTAAACTTTATATTTCTCCCCAGCACCTAGTATAATATTCTACACTCTATCAGGGGTGGGGAACCTGCTGCCTGTGGCCCTAAGGCTCTAGGTCCTCAAGTGCCCTTTGACTGAATCCAAACTTCACAGAACAAATCCCCTTAATAAAGGGATTTGTTCTGTAAAACTTGGACTCAATCGAAAGGCTGCACCCAAGGACCTAGAAGGCCACATGTGCCCACAGGTTCCCCATCCCTGCTAGCTACTTAATGTTCTTGTTTTACTGAATGAAGGAGTTAGCCCCTTCATGGATTGCTTTCAAATAGTTAGGTGCTAAAGCATACTTCCCAGACTCCTCACATTCCCCCTTGCTTAGACAGGGGAAAAAAGGAAGGAAAATAATGAACCACATAACTGAATCACTCTGCTCAAAGTATTAAAAATCGAGTGTTTATTTCCCCCCCTTAATTACAAGCGTAACACTGGTGGGAAGCACTTCTCAAAACCCTATTGCGGAAGAAAGTAACTTTCCACTCTATTTAACAAACACCCCTCCTCCTAATTCCATTGTACTCAACAAACACACCTCCTTACAGCGATTTCCATTCATTGCTTCACTTTTTAGATATAGATAGAAATTAACATACACTGGCCAAGTTATTCTGGATCACAGAACACCATCGAATCTGCAAGGGGCAATTTAGAGGGTATCAGCTAATCCAGAAATAATAGATTCTTTCTATAATCCATGTCACCCTTGGAGATTTGGTCTGGAAGAGGGACCATGATGCCTGATTACGAATGGAGAGCCACAGAGGGAGAATAGAAAGTGAAATCACAGTATGGTGATAGAAAGAAGTCAGTCAAAGTGGCAATCAGGAGTAAACACCCAAACCGGGGGCATAAAAGTACTTCCTTGGCAATCTGTATCTTGCAAAGTCTTTAGGAGCCCATGGGCTCCTTCATCAACCCTGTGTACTTATACAATGGTGAAACCATTGTCCAAGAATTAACTACTAGATAGCTGACTGCTCCCACATACAGAATCATTTATAAAAGCTGACAAACTTCTTTTGTGAGTAAATTCCTTACTACTGAGTTCAAATGGAGTCTGCTTCCCTACCAGGACAACAGAATATAATATTTTCCTAAGGTTTTGAACTCTCTTTAAAGTGGTTTTGTAACATTAGTATCTTGTCAAATGAATTAATTCTACCTAGAAATGCTTGAGGACTAAGACACGTACCTCTGAATAACCTACACTGGTTAAGTACTTGAGTCATTATGCTTTGGTAACATTGTTACCAAATTGCTTTGTTTATTTCAATAATAATGTGTGTTTGCCTGTGTATAATCTATGCTGACATTAATTTGAATATCCAAAATAGTAAAGATAATATTTTCAAACATAAAATGACATACGAAATTTTAATCAAATTAATAATATGTTTTGTTCACACTTTAGTTTAAATACATCATCATTAAATTAAAGCAATTAAGCTATCACAATTAAAATAATGACACCACCATAATTATCAAAGTGTGGAATTCTAGGTATGTATGTGAATATAATCACACATATATATAAAGCCTCTATGTTCTAAAAGTCAAAAAACACACAAATGCCAAGATACTACAATAAAATTTTACAGATGTCTTCTAACATATCAAAACCACTACCTTTTTAGCCTAATTTAGAAACCAGGACACATGTAATAAACAAGATGTCATTCATTTAAAAAATCTCCCAACTGATGAGATGACTTTTTAAAAAATATATTAATTTTTTAGGAACAACTACCTCCAAACTACTCTAACAAAATTTTCCAGACATCCAAAAATGTTCCAGAAGAATAAAAAACAAGCAAATGTATTTCAAATTGAGTGGATGTTTCATCTTTAAAGATAGGAAATGAAATTACCTTCTCTACAAACAACAATTAGTGCAACATACTGAACCTTTTACAATGTTAAATGAAAAATGTCAGCTCAGTGAACCGTCCATACGGAACTAAGATAGCCACAAATGAGAAAAACAAATTAGTGTTATTTTTAATTACATAATTGTAAAACCATGGTGTTTTCTTCTATATTCAGTAATAATGTCAATGTCTATATTTTTAACTGATATATAGACATTTGGGGGCAGCTAGGTGGTACAGTAGATAGAATGCCAGGCCTGCAGTCAGGAAGACCCAAGTTCAAATCAGGCCTCAGACACTAGCTGCTTGACCCTGGGCAAGTCACTTCAGCCTGTTTGCCTCAGTTTCCTCATCCATAAAATGAACTGGAGAAGAAAATGGCAAACCACTCCAGTATCTTTGCCAAGAAAACCCCAAATGGGGTCATGAAGACATAACTGAAATGACTGAACAACAACACAAGCATTTTGACTTAGATTAATGATGAACTAGAGTGGCAAATTTTGGTCAGTCTGGTTGGCAAGAGTTCATTGACAGAGTGAAGTTCAGTGGACGTGAACTAGAAACACTGGATTCAACACTCAAACAACGTTAACACAATCCTTGGTCTTATATTTAGTTTGTTGTGGCAATATATATGCAACTTTACCTGACTTAGGAAAGAATAAAACTTAATCAAGAATTATGCTAGCTAGTAGCACCATAGGTGCCATAAGATATTTATTATTCCAGCTATTTCAATGAGAAGTTAACTGATTCAGCCTTATTAAAAAGGAATTGTACCCTAAGACTTCTCCCTGAGCAATTTCTAATTCTTAAACCATCTTCCTTTCTAGACTCATCAATCCTTCTCTGTAATGTCAAAGTATATTTATAAAAGAATTGGTGAACTATTTTATGTAAGTCTGTATCCATCACAAGGGACAAATCACTTCCCAACTGTTGTAATTATATTGTTACTGTATTGACTATTAGTCAACAACTATTTATTATGTCCCAGGCACCATGCCTATTAAATGAAATATAATAACTGACATTTATGTAGCATTTTGAAGTTTGCAAAACCCTTTATGTAAATTATCTTTTGAGCCTCACTACATCCCTGTGAAGTAGTTACCAAAGGCATCATTATTCCCATCTTACAGACAAGGAAATTGAAGTTTTAATAGGATCAGAGGATGACAGAATTAGAGTAAGAAGGGACATCAGAAATCAGCTAGTTCTGATCATAAATTCAGAGCTGGAAGGAACCTTTGAGGTCATAAAATGCCACACTTTCATTTTACATATGAGGAAACTAAAGACCAGAGGGGTAAATTGACTTTTCCAAGGTCACACAGGTAGTAATCAGCAGTCATCAAAGGCAAGATTTGATCCCAGGACCTCCAATTTCAGAGTCAGCATTCTTTCATCCCCTCGTTTTATAGATGAGAAATAGACTTATTTCTACTTCACATTTATAAAAATGAAAGTAAAAGTAAAAGTTCATTTTTCAAGTGAATCTGGGTTAATTCTCTGTTTCCTCTAGACTGAAATCCTAGTCAGTGAATCTGAACAATCCTTACATTGGTAAAATGGTGGGAAGAATAGATTTTTTTTTTGGATTCATTAAAAGATCTTCACTGTCGAACTAAATTGAAAACTTGCAACTAAGTGTGAAATTAACCAGCAAGAGATTAGGTACTTTGAACATACTATTCTGCTCTTAGATAGATTAGTAATTCCCCAACAGCAGGAAATACTGTTGTCATTCAATGAGCACAATTAAACTCACCAAGTAAGCTGGGAATACATCGTATAGAAAGCTCCCAGTTGTTAAATGTACTTCTACAAAGCCCAAACTTAATAAAGTCATGATTTAAACTAGCTGTTTACAAGTTATTCTTTTTGGCCATCCAAAAATCATATGTAAGTCAATTTTTAATTTCAGAAATGGAATGATTAGATATTCGTTCATTTTTCGACATTGTTTTTCATCTTGGCTTTACCTCTATGTTTTTACTCAAGACTAGTTTTTACTAGAATTTACTCCCACACTGAAGTGGGAGATTCTCCATAGAAGGTAATGACCTCCAGATACTCCAGTGTATGGATGATTGCATCAAGCCCTAGAGCATTGTAGTGCCTTCTAAATGAGAGTTACAATATTTAAAAAGAGTTTGGCTTAACTACCACACACAGGAGACAACAAGTAGATAAGGAATTTCTATCGTGCAGACTATGACAAACAGTTGAATGGACAACTTAGAGAACTGATTAATCAATATAGATATCTTAGACAACACCACGTATGAAAAATGTAGTGGGTCTAGAGCTGAATAGGAGAGTGAGTTGGATTAATTTGGGAAATTTCACATGTTTTTAATGAATCTAAGCTACTTCCTTAAACAAAGGCCTATCTTTTGATCATGATGTGGTACTATATGGCTACAAGTTATGGAATACCACAGTCTTTGAAGAATTAAAATTATAGGTCATGCAAAATGCAGAGCTGCACATGATCAAAGTGAGCATGTTGTAGGATATTATGAATAAATAATTACACAGAAGAAGTGGCCTAAAGGATATAATTTAAGAAGTACATAATCAGAAAATGAGATGGACAGGTCACATAGACAAAGTGAAAGATAACCAGTGGACCCCGGTTGCTCCACTGACAACCTTGCAGCAGTCAAGATATTTAAAGTGAGACCTCGAGTTCAATGGGTAGATGCCCTGGACAAGATTTACAGGAGGATATGGATAATATGACTGGGAGGCATGTAGCTCAAAATGTCTAATAGGCATCTGGTGATGCCAGACAATATGAGAAGGCACAGATTGTTTGTGGTCTGCAGTGAATACCCAACTCAATGAGATCACAAATTTATCAATTTAGTTAAATATCCCTACTTATATCATAGTACCTTGGACACAGAAAGCATTTAAAGGTTCCTTGAAATGAACCGAATTGAACATTTAAGTGACATGAAGTTTTCTTAGAAGCTTTAAAACATTTATGGATGGATCTTATGCTATTCTGAAGTCTTGTTGTTCAGTTGTGTCTGACTCTTCATGACCCCATTTGAAGTTTTCTTGGCAACGATACTGGAGTAGTCTGCCATTTCCTTCTCCAGCTCATTTTACAGGTGAGGAAACTCAGGCAAACAGGCTTAAATGACTTGCCCAAGGTCATCCAGCTCATAGTGTCTGAGGCCAAATGTGAACTCGGGTCTTCCTGACTGTAGGTCTGGTGTTCTATCCACTGTGCTACCTAGCTGCTGGATTCTGAGGTCTATGAATGACCAAACAAGTGAATAACTTAAACACAATATCTAACAAAGTTATGCCTTTTTTATGGTCACTGTGTGAGTAATAAAATAATAACTCCCATTATATAGAGCTTTAAAGGTTTATAAAATGTTTGTCTCAACATGGCCTTGGGAGGTAGTATAAGTATTATTAACCTCATTTTATTGTTGGGGAAATGTAGAGTCAGAGGGGTAAAGTGCTGTGCCCAAAGCCATACACCCAGAAAGTACTGCAGACAACAGATGGACCTGAAACCCAGGGCTTCTGAAACCAAGCCCAGTGTTCTTTCTATTATAGCACCTCATGAAAATCAGTCTATAACAAAAAAGACTACATAAATATCATTCTCTTCAGTTTCCTGCAGTTACCAGACCTCAGGAAGTTTTAGAAGCACAGCAGCTATCTCAATGGTGCATGTGAAGGGTTTTCTGTGTTTTTTTTTTTTAACTGAAATTCTTCATTGGACACTAACTTTTGCATAAAATTTTGTGAGTGTCTTACCCATCGAATTTTACTGACTGCTTGTTGTGAGCATGCCCAAAAGTGTTCTGATACCAGGCCCTGGCATGCTCTATTGATAATTTTCATTAAACTGCCTTGAGTACTGAAGAGATTTCCAGCATTGCTGCTGAACAACACCACTATCAGAAGTCTCCTCAATGTACTGGTTTTTCAGAAAACCCCAGATAATCAGAGCTATTGGCCAAGGTTTCCTTTTCAAACATGCAGGAGTAGACTAAGCAATAATTCCAACGTTACGAGGGTTAAAGGATGACAACTTATACATGACCAAGGGTCCACAGAATCCTTTGCATATTCCAAATAATAGCTCATTGGCTTACTTTTGATTGGAACTACACACATAGGTATTGTCTCATGTTGTACTTATATAATACCACATTGTTTTTACGAATCCATGTCCATGCTGAAGGACGACTGGTGGTCTGTATTTCGTTGTACAATGAATAGGTTGTTAAAATAGAAGAATTAACACGTAAAAGGTCTAGAGATAGGAAGACATGAACAGGTAGATTAAGCAAAACTTTTATTGTTTACAAGATGCCATCATACAATTGATTATGTACAATTTTGCACTGTTTTCTAGTTCTTTAATTGGACAGAGATTCAGTAAGCACCTAATAGTTGAAAGGCAATGTGCTAGGCACTAGAGATAGAAAGGAAACAATGAGAATCTCTGCCTGTAAGGATTTTACATTAGTGAGACACAACGTGTATAATGAAAGACAGAGGGAGAGAGAGACAGACAGACAGAGACAGAGAGGAGAAACATACAGACACAGAGAGAGCGAGAGAGAGAATGACAATGAGAACATGCACGATCAGGGGAATAGGGAAAACTCCACAGAGAAATTGGCACCTAAGCAGAACCTTGAGAGAAAATAAAGATTCTAAAAGGCAGAGACGAGGTAGGTGTGCTATATTAGCACAGGAAATAGTTTGTGTGAATTAACAGAGGGAAAAATGGAATTTTGAATTTGTTTAACAGTTTGGCTGGAACATACAGTGCACAAAGGGGAGCGATGTGAAATAAGGACAGAAATAAGGTTGGAGCCAGCTTGTGGAGGGCAGCCTGAGACACTAGCTGAGGAATTCTGTTCTCATTTAAGATGCTCCAGGGAACTAATGAAGATTTTTGGTAGAAGAGTGACAAGCTGAGTAAGATCTACAATTTAGGAAGATTGTTTGGTTGGCTATGTGGAGGATGAATTAGAAAATGAGACGAGGAAAGGAAAGACCAATTATATTTCACCCAAAACAAGGACAAGACAATAATACCATTTAAAAAAAATCAAAACAAGCTTAGTCACTTAGGTGAATGCATTGTTTAAGGTATAGAAATATAGGAAGACGTAGGAACAACAGGAAAATTGGAGGTAAGCGACCATTTCATCATAACATTTGTGACAGAGAAGGAGAGGTAGCCAGACACGATCTGATATGTACCCTACAGTTTGGGAAAGCGGATTTCAAAGAGTTCGGAGAAAAGATAGGTGTCATCACATGGCTTAGTATTCTTAATGCGAAGTGAAGGAAAAATCCCAAGAATATATCTGAAGAATTTTTAGTAGACTGAATGAGTACTTTTTAGTAGAACTATGTAAATCTTGTTTCAGCAACTAAATAGTGAATGATCTTCTACTTAAAAACAAAACCAACAAACAAAGCTCAGTGTAGTTCTGAGCACAAGCTAAGTACTTCATAAACACCCATTGAGGTAGCACAGTGGATACAGTGCTAGAGTGGGGGAGTTCAAATACTGCCTTAGACATTTACCAGCTGTGTGACCTTGAGCAAATCATTTAACTTCACTCTGTCTCAGTTTCCTTATCTGTAAAATAAGGGAACATTGGTAGTACCTACCTCACAGGATTATGTGAGGATATAATGAGATAACATATGAAAAGTGCCTTGCAAACCTAAAAGTAGTATGGAGATGCTAGTCACTCTAGATAGCATTACTGATTTAACCAAAGAACTGGTAATTTCAGGCCCCAGCTCCAAGACCTTTGAAGGTTATCTGGTCAAGCCTCACAGCCACAATTATGCAGGTAATTCAGACTTCAAAATCTATTCCTGTCTCACCACCTAAGTAATTCTGATTTGATCTCTGTGCTGCTGTGGGAAAATAACTTAAATTTTCAGTAATTGAGCTGTTCTATAAAAAGGATATGATGATAGTAGCATATTTTAAAAGATAATCTAATGAAAAAAATAAGTGCTGAATATGTAATCATTAGTACAAAATTAAATCTCTTATAATGCTACCGCATCTAAGTGTTGAAAATCAATGATATAAAAATAAAACTAAGAGATTTAAGTACCTTTATAATATTCTGATAATGGGAGAAAATAATATAAATTTATAATGCCGTCCCTGTCATCTCTGAGCTGAAAATTTGGTCACATGGAAATAAATCATAGTGATGAAAAGTATCAGCAATATTTTGTGGCTCAACTGTTAGGAACTTTAATATAAACTCAAAGTGGGAATCTTTTTATTGACTACTAATAGAATTATAGAGTGAATTTTAAACCTATATATAGTTGTAGATTTATGTCACATATCTCAAGTTATGATTTTAATCATGTCTATAGAAAATCTCGGACAGAATGAATACAAGTTTTAATAATGACTCAGATATGCTAATAATATTTCTAGGTCCATTGTGATTCTCCAGAGATAATCAAATCCTTTAAATGTCACTGTTTTCTGAGGTCATGTCTCTGACACACAGCTTAAATGACTCATGAACCTAATCCAACTGATTTAAATACTGGTGCAATGAACTCACAGACACCAAACTGCAAGCTTTCAGGATGTTTTTGACTTTTGTAAGCTAAGCACGCCAGCTTTTTTTTTTTTTTCATTACTTTTAGGTACCTGTGTAAATTCCCATGAAGAGGAAATGTAGACATACGGCTGAGTTGCCTTTCAGTGTGGCCCTTTTAATCATTTAGTCATTTTAACTAGGGATTAGTGTAAAGAAAGGGAAAATGACTCCAGTTTTTGACAAAGCCCATTCCAGGTAGATACCACAGCATTATTACAAGATATAAGCTGCTGCCAGACTTCCTGTAAAAGTGAAGATATCAGAAATTATGTGAAATGAGGAGAATTTTTTTCCCAGATAATAATAGCTGCTATGTTGCTATGCTGTGGTGGTATCATTCCCTCCTACCTCCTATTAGAACTAAAATAACAGCTGTTTCACAGCCCTCCTTGCTTAAAGTTGTCTCCCAAGTGAACTATACTGTTCAAACTCTCTATTATGGGCCCACAATAAAAAAGTTAAGAAAAGATTCATTAAAACAAGATGTTTTTTCTTCGTGCAACATGAGAAAAAAGCAATGTAGGATTAGAAAAGCCTGCTTCCAAGATATGTAAACATCTAAAATGGTAGATTGGCTGTCTCAAAGTGAGTAATATTCTAGGCTTCGCGTATGTATGCTAGTTTCCTCTGCATTAGTCTCTACATCCCTATTATGTCCCCAAATCTTCAAGACAACAAAGAGAAAAAGAATAAATTTGGGGTTATTACCGAGGCTGCCTCCAACTCATTCTATCCTGGGCACTACTGACATGGAAATACACTTTATAAGTACAGTGAAGCCTATATTTCCCTTCTCAGAATAATGTTTTTAAGTGTATAAAATAAAAATGCACAGGATTGCAAAGGAAACCAATTACTTTGAAATATAATTCTCTCAATCCTACACTTTCGCCATTTATCTGCTGTATTTGACATGGTTGACCACTATCTCCTCCTGGATACACTCTTCTTTTATTCTTCATGACACTACTAATTCCTGGTACTACTTTTACCTTTCTGACCACTCCTCATTTTCTTTTGGGGTATCATCATCCATATCTTACCCCCAAATTGTGGGTGTTCCCTGAGGTTCTGATTCAGACCCTCTTCTCTTTTTCCTCTATACTCTCTTGGTAACTTTCTCAGCTCCCAAAAGTTTAACTATCATCTCTATGGAGAGGACTTTCAGATCTATTTATCTGGCTCCAGTTTCTCCTCTGAGTTCCAGTTCTTCATCATCAATTACCTATTGGACATTTCAAAATAGATATCCAAAACTGATCTCATTATTCTTCCCACTCCAAACTTCTCTATTTTGTCAAAGGAACAAACATCTTTCCAGTATTGTTTATGACCTTGGCATTATACTCAATTTCTCACTCTCCCTCACCTGTCATATCTAAGCAGCTGACAAATCTTGCCATTTATAACTTCATGACTTCTATCACATCTGACCTTTTTCAACTTACCCAGATACCACTTTAGTTCAGGAACTGGCCACCTTTCACCTAGATTATTGCAACAGCCTCCTAATAGGTTTCTTGATTCATGTATCCTCCATCCAACACAATGATACCAAAGTAATGTTCCTTAAGCATAAATCTGCCCATATGACTTCCCTAATTTAATTAACTCCAGTGGCTTCAACTGGTCCTTCTATGTATGGCATGTGCCCAAGGTGCTTTGCCATCCAAGTTGTCTTCTAGGAACACTCTCCAATTAGCAATGTCCTTCCTAAAATGTGGAGATGGATAGAAGGATGCCAAAGAAAATGTGCCCATTTCACATTTTTTTTCTAAGGGTTGTGACACTGTGACCTAGAAAAAGAGATAAAATTCTCTTGTTCTTCCTCCTCTTTCTTTCTTCTGTATAGATGACTTCCTGTTTCTAGGACCCAGAACTTAGCCAGAGTACTCTGGCTTAGCAACAGTACTCTGAATTTCATGAGCTTGGGAACCCAACCACCATTTGTAAGGGTTTCTATTCTAATAAATACCAAGCTTCAAACAACCCACCATGAAATGAACTTGTAGACACAACTTGTTTGTTAAATTGAGAACTGTCCATTTGTTAAGAAGAGATCCCTTCCTCCTCAGATTTCTTAGTCCTCTGCTTGACCTCTGCATCTCTCCCTGCCCTCCCCAGATCATAAATAAAGTATGTGTTTTATTTAACTGTGTGTCCTATATACCTAGGGTATAGCCTTGCACACAGCAGGCACTTAATAAATGTTTACTGAAAGGATGAATAATATCAATGTTATTTCTTCTAAGGGAAAAATGACGAGTTAATCTAAATACATGTTCACTGTGTCCTCACAACTACTAGAAATGAACAACTGTTGGTTCTTTTTAAACTAACCATCCAAGAATAAAACATTTCACATAAAACTTCCTTTGTTAAATCAATTCAAGTCACTATTGTTTTTCTCTTATTTTAGTCTTCATTCATCTTTCCTTGGAAACTTTTCACTTGTAATTTTTTTTCCTCTTCTCCACTTGGCATTTTCCATTTTGATTGGCATGCTTCCTCCTGTTCTTATTTATTCAACTAAAAGAATCTCAGAGAGGTAAGTCACTATGACTATTCTTATCAGTCAGTATTCAGGGAATGGTAGGAAGAATTGAAAGCTTGTTTCTTCAATACAATACTGATATTTTAGAAAAAAATAAATTTTTGTTTTAATGGTTCCAGATTCTTTCTTCTGGGGCTCTTCATTGGGAATGGTCTCCTTATCATTTCTGCCTATTGACATTCCTTTCTTCCTTCCAACTTATATGGCCACCTTCTCCAAGAAGCCTTCTCTACTTTCCCTCTCCTCCCATCAGAAGTGATATGTCCCTCCTTGAATATCTCAGGCCACTTGTTTGACATCTATGCTCTTAATAATATTCTAACTTATATAATCATTATTTGAGTATGTCTCATCTCTAAACTAGTGAGCAAGCTCTTAGAGAGTAGTCAGTCAATATGCATTTATTAAGTACTTTCTATGTACCAAGAATTGTGCTAAGCACCAGTAGAGTTAATTTTCATTTGTGTCCTGAACACATTAATGTTCAATTAACAAATTAACTGCAATTAATACTGAACTTAAGTGAGATTACACACTGTTATGTTTTTTCTTTTTTAATTTTCAATTGATGTAACAAAACAAACATTTCTGTAGAACAAAAGGGTAAAGTAGAAATAGAAAAAAATCTAATGGTCACCACCTGAAAGAGATCCCAAGAAGAAAACTTAAAGGAATGTCATAGCCAGGTTTCAAAACTCCCAGGTTAAGGAAAAAATATTATAAGCAATAAAGAAAAAAAATTTAACAGGATTTCACAAAACCTAGCAGTTTCTACTCTAAAAGACCACAGGTCTTAAAACATTATATTGTGAAGAACAAAAGAGCTGGGATTGCATCTAAGAATAACTTATCTAGCAAAGCTGAGTATAATCCTGAATTGAAAAAATGGACATTTGATGAACTGAAAGACTTTCAGGTATTTGTAACAAAAAAACCAGAACATAATGGAAAATTCAATATAAAAGATCCAAAAAAAAATACAAGGAAAACATTTAAGGCTAATTATAAGGTGCTTATTAAGGTCAAACTGTTGACTTATTATATCAGTGTTCTTATCAGGATTCTTAAAATTGTCATCATTACTAAGGGAGTTTCAAAGAAAGGTTGGGGCTGAGTTATGTATGATAGGGCGATTCATAAAAACAAAATTGGGTGGGAAATGAAAGGAAGAACTAAAATAGAGGAAGGAGGTGGAAGAGGAAGGATGGTAATGTTGGAACCTTACTTTCATCTGGGCTGAAGAAGAAACAAAGCATACATCTGGAAGAGTGTAGAACTCTTCTGAACTATTATATTTCCTATGCATGAGGGATAGTGCATAGGGAGCTGTCTTTGGTGGCAGGAAGATGTTGAGTCAGTCAAGTACTGTCTCTCACACATACTTTGTGTATGACCCTGGTCAACTTCTCAGTGCCCCAGACAACTGTCTATATGTTATAGATCAAGTGCTGACCTGCATTAATAGAAGGAGTTTCCTCATTCAAGAGTTTCCTACCCTTTGACCCAGCAATAGCACTTCTAGGGCTATATCCCAAAGAGATCATACAAATGGAAAAAGGACTCACATGTACAAAAATAGTTATAGCAGCTGTTTTTGTGGTGGCAAAGAATTGGAAATTGAGAGGATGCCCATCAATTGGGGAATGGCTGAACAAGTTGTGATATATGAATGTAATGGAATACTACTGTGCTATAAGACATGATGAACAGGCAGACTTCAGAAAAACCTGGAAAGACTTACATGGTCTGATGCTGATTGAAGTGAGCAGAACCAGGAGAATGTTGTACACAGTAACAGCCATGTTGTGTGATGACTAATATTGATAGACTTACCCCTTCTCAGCAATACAAGGATCTAAGACATCTACAAAGGCCTCATGATGGAAAATACTATCCACATCCAAAGAAAGAACTATAGAGTTTGAATGCAGATCGAAGCATACTGTTGTGTTTTGTTTCCTCTTTCTGTTAGTTCCTCCTATTGGTTCTAATTCTTACTTACAACATCACTAACGTGAAAATATGTTAATAGGAATGTATATGTACAGCTTATATCAGATTGCGTGTCATCTTGGGGAGGGAGGTGCGACAGAGGAGGAGAAAAATTTAAAACTCAACAGCTTATGGAAGTGATTGTTGATAATGCAAAATAAATTAATTAAAAAAAAAGTTTCCTACACCACTGAAATCACAGGTAGCTAAAAAAAATCATTAGCACCCTAATCAACTCCATTCTTTGCTCTTTTTTTCTATACTTCTCTATATCTTGCCAACCCATTAATTTGTGGGTTTGATAATTCACACTTATACAAGGTGTCCCTAAAAGTCTTAGTGCAGTTTAAAACTGTATAAATCTCCATACGTATTCTTCAATGGATCTCAGCGATCCATTGGGCTATACGTCTTCCAATTATAGTCTGTGAGACTCTTGTTTCTGTTCTCCATGCAATGAGTTAAAGACTTTCTTCTAAATCTCTTAACTTTAAATGGGGACTAGTGCAGCATGTGGGCTTTCCATCTGCTATTCCTTGCCCTTGCTGTATAACCAGGCTACTACTCTCCTTTTCTAGTCATGCATCTCTTAGATGATATCTTCTGGGTCCAATTCAGCACTGGTAACATATTGCAGTCTATTTATACCCACCATGTGTCTCTCCATTGATCTTGGGTGACTCATCACATTGACTCCTCAGAGATTGTGGTATTCCACAATTCACAGCCATGTTGCATTACCAAAAGAATAGTGGTGTTAAAATGATGGGTTTTTGTTTCAGGGAGAAGTTTTGGGTCATTGAAAGCACAATGCAATTTCCCAAATAGTTTTGAAGCGAGTAGACTATATCAAATATCAAAACCATCAGTTGAGAAGAACCAGAAGAATATAAAATCAGATAAGTACGGGAATAATGTTGACATAAATAGCTTGCCTTTACACAGTGCTTTAAGATTTGCAAAGTGCTTTACAAATATTTTATCTTTACAACAATCCTGGGAGGTAGGAATTATTATTCCCATTTTACAGGTGAGCAAATTGAGGCACACAGAGGTTAAGTGACTTGCTCAGGGCCACACAGTTAGCAGGTATCTGAGGCTGGATTTGAACTCAGGTCTTGCTAATAACTTCAGGTCCAGTGCTGTACCCCCTGTGCTACCTATCTACTGTAATAATTGCCTTGGGAGACAATGTGGTAATATGAAAAAGAATGCTGGGATTAGAGCCAATTAATGGGTTAAAAGCATGATTTTGCCACTGACTATCCATGTAAACTTAGACAAATCACTGATTATAACCTCTCTAGGCCTCAGTTTCTTCTTCTGAAAAAGAACAGGTTTAAACTAAATGACCTCTTAGAGCACTGGGCAGGGAGTCAGGAAGACCTGAGTTCAAATCCAGCTGTAGATACTTTATTAGTTATGTGACTCTGGGCATGTCACAACCTCTGTTTGCCTCAGTTTCCTCATCTGTAAAATGGGGTTAAAAACAGCACCTACCTCACAGAGTTTTATAAAGCTCAAATGAGATAACATTTGTAAAGCACTTAGCACTGTGCTGGCATGTTTTAGGCACTTAATAAATGCTCGTTCCTTTTTTTTCCTTTCTCCATTAGAGCTCTGAATCGTATGAAAGAGGGCTGAACTTGCATCTAAGAAAGATCCACATCCATATCCAACCTCCAACACTTGCTTGTGACTATAATAGCTAATAATAATAATAATAATAATAATAGCTAACATTTACATAGTGCTTAGGCAGCTAGGTGGCACAGTAGAAAGACTCATCTTCCTAAGTTCAAATCTGGCCTCAGACACTTACTAGCTGTATGACCCTGGGCAAGTCACTTCACACTGTTTACCTCAGTTTTTTCATCTGTAATATGAGTTGGAGAAGCAATGGCAAACTACTCCAGTATCTTCACCAAGATAACCCCAAATGGGTTAACAATGAGTCAGATATGACTGAACAACAAATATGGTATGTGCCAGGCACTGTGCTAAGTGCTTTACAATTATTATCTCATTATCTCCATTTTACAGTTGAGGACACTGAGGTTGTAACTTGCCCAAGGTCACATAGCTAGTGACTGAGGTTGGATTTGAACTCAGGCCTTCTTGACTCTAGGGATGGCACTCTATGCACTGTGCCATCTAACTGCCTCTAGGCAAAACACCTAAACTCTTTTACTTCAATTGCCACTTCTGTAAAATAAGGATTAAGGTTTCTGTGAGAATTAAATAAGAAAAAGTAAATTCTTAATAATCTTTAAAATGTTCTCTATACGCATTTGAATAGCTGAGAGAAATAATTATTTTTCTCTCATATTACTAGTCAATTTTTAAAATTGGGGAGCCCCAAGCTTTTTTCCCTTGTGCTATTTCCTTGTCCAATCTCTCAAGGACAGGCTGATGGAAGACAGGATTAACATTCTCCTCATTTTGAGTATTGCTACTCCATCCAACTAGTCAGACTTCTAATCTAAGGTGAAATTCCCTTCTGCTCAGGCTGGGGTGGGGGATACATTCTTTAAGTAGATTGTTCAAGGCTGGGGGTAACTTAGAAGTAAATGAGACAAAATTCATTAGAATAGGTTCAGCCCCTCATTGTAATATTCATTCCCTCATTAACTGTTAACCAATCTTAGTTGATGCTACCCTCAAGAGCACTCCTCTTCCAAGGGCGTGTTAAGTCCTGAGCCCACTGCCATGATTGTCTTTGGCATTTGAGAGTACCACAGACCACCTTTTATTAAAATGCTGGTGTTATTAATAAAATGATTAAATTATCAAGAAATTATGTCTCTTGAACTCTTTAAATGCCACACAGCCTTATGATTTCATCAAGGTAAGGTCCTAGTGAATAATTACTTCTACCAGAGCAGTTTGGGTCCTCCTTTGCAACTTACATGATTATTTCCAAACTACCTTTCTAACTTTATTTCATATTATGTCTCTGAACATACTCTAAGCTTTCTAGCCAGATTGGACTACTAGCTCTTCCCAAATTGCACCATTCATTCTCCCTTTTCTACATATTAACCCAGGTTGTTCTTAAAACCTGAAATGTGATTCTTAAACATCTCTGTGAATGAAAATCTCTCTTTTTTTCCTCTTTGAGGTCCTAGCTCAGGCCCTACTTCTTCTGTGAAGATCTCTCAGATCTCCCTAGCTGAAAGTCCTCTTTATTTCCTCAAATTTCCTTATACCATGTTGTATGGATATCTTGTCCATACCACATTTTATTTGTATCACATTTTTGTGCACATCTAACCCATCTATTAGATTGTAAGGTTTTTGAAGGCAGTAGTTGAGTCTTTTAAAAAAATCTTTCTCTTCCAATCACTTAACACAGTATCTTATTCACAGTAGGCACTTAATAAATATTTATTGAATTGAACAGAATTAAAAAAGTTACCTCCAGTTTTAGCATATATTGTTAGAATTTACAATTTTGAAATTTAAAAAAAAAAACTAGTTCAGTTTATGAAACTCCCCTTCTTTGGAGTTAGATGTTAATATATCAATGATAAATATTTATTGAAAGGGTAAAAGTTTCCCCCCCCTATCTTTTTTTAAATAGAATAAAGTAGAAGAATATGTAAATAAAATTACATATACATAATAAAAACATAAATTAAATGTAAAAGAATTAAAAATATAAATTTTTAAGAAAGTAAACTTTATCTTCAGCCACAAATGGACAGAATTTAAAAGGTTAAGTGATCACTGATAGGAATGACAGCTTATTTGATTCCTCCTTTGAAAAATGTATACTTCCATAATTTCCTGGATCTGTGATCTTATTAATATGAGTATTCCTTCTTAGATACAGATTGCAAACTATCCATAACCTTGCATTTTCAAATACTGTTCAATGTTTCCCAATTTTTGAGGATGTAACTGATATTAGAATGTGGCTCTCCTTACTTAATTATGTTAAATTTTTACTTCACTCTACATATCTTTTTTTACTGGTAAATTTATCTTTTTTACTTCATGTATCTTTTTTATATACTGACATATCTCTATATATGTATATGTATATATATAAAAGTTAAAGGGAACATGTTTTGGGGAAAATACAGTAAACTTAGTTTTGTATATACTGAATTAAAGACAAGGATATCCAAGTGGAAATGTCCTTAAGATAGTTATATATAAGGATCTGAAGCTCAAGGAAGAGGTCGAGTCTGAGATATATACTTGGAAGGCATCTCTGTATGTCACTTGGGAGGTTCATAGATTTAGAGCTGGAAGGGAGCTTAAAAAGGTCATCTAGTCCAATTCCCTCATTTTACAAATTAGCGAACTGAAGCTCAGAGAGGTTAATGACATGTTTGACCAAAGTAATTTAGATAGTGAGGGGCTGTGGAGGCATTTAAAGCCTTGTCCACAGATTCCAATTCCATGAGCTCTTTCCACTATGCCACACTGCCCCTAGATGAAAGCTGGAGGCACAAGATGGCATGAGATAATTCAAGGAGAAAGTTTATAGAGAGAGAGAGAGAGGAGGAGGAAGAGGAGAGACAGAATTAAAAGAAAAAGACACAGACAGAGACAGTCAGAGAAGACAGAGATAGAGAGATGGAGAGAAGACTTCTTTCAAGAAATAAGTGCTATGCATGAGACCTTGGGTAAATCACTTAACGTCTCTGGTCCTCAGTTTCCTTATTTGAAAAATGAGGGGGTTGGACCTCTATCGTCCTTTTCAACTATCAAACTCTGATCCTATGTGGCCTCTAATAAAACTCTGGAGTACCTTAATGCACTAGAATGATCCTTAAAATTCAATCAAAATGTCTCTTCTTTAATGGACTTTCCTAGTTTCACATCAAATTTACTGGGGAAGCTACTTAAAATCCATCTTACACATAGGTGCAGCAGGGAACCACCTATATGATGTAATTTCAGGGCCTTGGAAACTTTTTTTCTTTCTTGCTCAGCGTTGGCTGAAATCCCCTAAACAAGCAATAAAGTTTTTCATTTCCCAATCAGAAATAAAATCCCTAAAATGAAAATACCCCTGAAATAACACACCGACTTAAACTTATAGTATTCACAATGTGAGAACATCTCTAATAACCAATTTTTTTTTGAGAACGAAGAGTGTTATGGGCACAAGGACGCTAACTGATACAAAAGGACGACAGAGGAGGCTCACGGTTGGAGAAAAGGCTGTAAAGAGAACTAGGGAAGAAAAAGGTGCTGAAAAGAGAGACCAGAGATGAGTTCTTCTGAATTTTGCTTGGGACTAGTCCAGTCTATTAGCCAAACCATAGAATCAGTTTCCTAAACATTTTATCCATTTTGTAAGTTAAGACAGAACATCAAAACATCATATTTGAAAACTGAGTAACATTTCTTTCTATTTTTAGAATTCAAAATGAACAAACTCTTACAGGATCTCACATCCAAGCTATATTTTGTATGGTTTGTTATTTAGTACTTTCTTTGGAAGAGTGCAATAAAGGATACTAAACTGACATGATAAAGGGGGCAATTTTGGCCATTCAAATTCATTTTAGATATTAAGCACCTGATTTTCCTGGTAAACCCTAAAACAGAGCAAATGCATCAGTATTACTAGTACTGTTAGCTCTCTCCTAAAAAGCTGTCATACACCATAGTACAGACTGAAATCTATTGTTTTTATTGTTGATACATTAAATTTGGAAACTTTCTAATAGTTTAAAGAAGTTATTCAGACACCATTAAATGGATAAACAATGTTTCATTATAGTCAAATAACAGGAAGACACTGGTAAGCTGCTCAGAGATGTTTAATAATAGGAGTCTCATATTAGTCATTTTAGGATTTTAAATGCCACAAAAGGCTCAATATCCTGTATCTCTCCAAGTACAACTGCTGCCTTCACTTTCATTTTTAATAAAAAATACTTTATCTAAAGGCAAATACCAAGGTGAAATATACAAATACATACATAGATATGTATATATACATGTATACGTACATACATATAAAGACACATAATTTATTAGAGATCTTGAGTATTGTTAGTTCTTAGTATTATAAATACTACTATTAACAATTAGCTTATCAGCAATAGAATGGCATGCATTATGTTTACCAAAACATATATGATTTATAGATCTTAAGTATTATTAGTTCCTAATGTTATTAAAGAAATTACTCCAATAACGAGTTTGTTAACAATAACAGAGCATGAACTACAATGTTTGCCAAAATATTATAGCCCTCCTAGTCCCACAATCGCATTTGCGAGAAAATTTTCAGATAGAAAATTGAATCTTCTTTTAATAGTGAAAAGGAAAGGAAAATCCCAAAGAGTGATTAATTTAAAATGGAGATGATTTCATTGAGATCCATTCAGTCCTCTCTTATTTTGTTTACTTCTGAATCCATTAATCAGAAACTAGAAAGCACTCTTAATGACTTTAAGATAAAACATGAGGATGAAAATAACATAATTTGACATTTGCTATCCTCAGCTGTAAAACATAGCTTCATAAACTATGAACAATTGTCAAATTCAGTAATGTAAGAATGAAGTTCATATGCAAATTCATACAAATAGTAAAAATACAATTACATAAAGTTCATTTGTGTAGATTTATATTTATCAGGCAAGCAGGTGTCACAACATTGGACCTGGAGTCAGGAAGACCTGAGTTCAAACCCAGCTTTTAACAGTTACTAGTCATGTGACTGTGGGCAAGTCACTTAACCTCTGTCTCAGTTTCCTCATCTGTAAAATGTAGATAATAATGGTACCTACCTTACAGGGTTGTTGTGAAGATCAAATGAAATAGTATTTATAAAATAATTAGCATAGTTTCTTGCATATAGTAGGCACTTAATAAATGCTTGTTAAAGATATAAAATCTGTGATACAGCATCTAGTGATCATTTGGCATTAGACCCAGAAAGCATCAGTTAATATTTTAGAGCTAATAATAAACATTGAAAGGATTACTTCATGATAAAAGAGAAAGCAGAATGGAAGTTACTCATAACACATGCTTATATATTATTTCCAGCTTATAAAATTAAGGGACAAGTTTTTTTAATCATGTATGACTACAATCTATGAATATTAGTAAAAATTATGAGAGTTTTGTTCTAGCAAGACAAAAACACTTGTTAATGTACAGTAAAACCAACCAAACAAATATATATATGTACATATATATATATATGTACAGAGAGAGAGAGAGAAACAGAGAGAGACAGAAACAGAGACAGAGAGAGCTACTCCCATATCAAATTTAGAGTTAAAAACAAAAAGCAGTCATTGTTATATATCTGCATCAGTTCTGCAAAAAATATGTAAATCAGGCTTTGAATAATTTATATCTGAAGAAAGGCAAACTGTTTGGTAAGGATGAAGGACTTATTGGGGTCATTTGCATATTTTTTTTTTTTACCTGACTGGCCATTAAAAATGAAAAGTGGATATTTACATATACATGTATGCATATATATGTGTACATACATATATGTATATGTAAACATACACACATATACACATACATACATACACACATTTTATATATATATATATATAAATAAAATTTGTTAAATTAAACTTGGTTGATGGCAGAGTATTCCAACTCATTAAGTAAATGAACATATCATCATCTAATGCCCTACTTTGTTAGTTGTAAATTATACCAGTAAGCATAATGATATTCCTAAGATTAACCACCAGCAATCAGCTTCAGCTCTCAAATGTGGGTTGATAAAAGACTTAACACAACTGAAATAAAAAAAAAAATCAAAGGACAAAATTATAAATTATCTGTGACAATAAATGTACTGAGATAAAGGCATTACTAGAGGCCAATAAATTCTATGGCAGAAACAGGTTAACTGTCTTGTAAACAAGCCAGCAAACAAATGCAAAAGAATTTCTACTGAAGAGATAGCTACAGATGTTGGTTCAGTGGAGTTCTAAAGAAAAACCTCAAAAGCTGTTAAATTCACTTTGCCCAAAGACTTAAGTTTCCAGAGTGTATCCCCCATGTAAGAAAGAATGGATAGATTAAACTCCAGTGGGTTCCAAACCTTGTAAGCGATGTGAAACTGGTGTGTACTGATGTCACACACACAGGCATATCCCACCAAGGAAAGAATGGTGACTGAATGGGAAGAGACAAAAGATAGTTGAATATGGGGAGTGGAAAGCAGGCTTAGGCTACTTTTTTTCAGACAGAAAACCCATTAAGCTTTAAGTCTATCATGAGAGTTTATAGTTTAATATCTTTCTTAGGCAGCATATGTACAATAGAGTATAAGAATATTCTTATATGGGGACAATATGAACTTATTAAAGGTAGATCACAAGTAAAATGATTTAGAAGGGGAAAGACCTTCGATATCAACTCCAACTTCTTCATTTTACAGATGAGGAAACTGAGGCCTCGAGATGGGATGTAGAAGGTAGCAGAAATAGTATTTTCACCCAGGTTCTTTAAAGTCCAAGTTCACTTTTCTGTATACTACACAGGGAGAGCTTGATTGGTAGATTAGTAACTTTAATCTTCTTCATGACAAAATCGTATTAGGTTTATACCTACCATAGGTATAAGATATAATATGATAATGACTTTCAAGTCCTTCATGGTCTATGAAATCAGATTCTGTCTACTGAAATGCAGGATTACTGAATTATTACATATGAGGTCAGGCAGTTAGGCAGTGCAGTGGGATGGAGCACCAGGCCTGGAGTCAGGAAGACTCATCTTCCTGAGTTCAAATCTGGCCTCAGACACCTACTAGCTGTGTGACCCTGGACAAGTCATTTCACCCTGTTTGCCTTAGTTTCCTCATCTGTAAAATGAGCTGACGAAGGAAGTAGCAAACCACTCCAGTATTTTTGCCAAGAAAACCCCAAACAGGGTCATAAATAGTCAGATACAACTGAAACGACTGAACAACAACATATGTGAGGTCTCAGATCTTACCCACGTCAGCCAAGAGTCAGTGAAGTGATGCAGTAGTTAAAACCCATTCCTTAAATCTATTATTTGTAGGGATTTTGAAACAATAATGATCATATCTATAGAACCACACAGTTTATAAAGCATTTTTCTCAAAACTCTGTGGTGTAGGTAGTACAAATATTACCTCCATTTCACAGATAAAGAAACAAGTTCAGAGAATTAAAGTGATTTTTTTCCCAGAGTTAATCTGTTAGTAACTGGAAGTCAGTATTCAAAAACCAAGTCTTCTGGCTTCAAGTCAAGTGGTCAAAGTCCAAAGCAAAAGCTGATTATTAATCTGGTTATTTGAATTTCCAGAGACAGCACATGAAATTTAGAAATGGGCTTCATTTTTGAGGCTAGTTAACTTACTGTATTCAAGAAATAGAGAATAAGAATATGGATGATGGGATAGACTTAGATTGAGAGACTGAATGAAAGAATGAATCCAAGTGATACACTGAGACCCACTCACATTTAAGGTAGCCCTTCATGAGTAGATTCCCAACGGGGTATTTTTGACCAAATGTGGACAAGAAATAAAACAGATGAGAAGATGCAGAGGAGTTATAATCTTGGATGTATGATCATCATTGACATTATAGAGCATTCAAACTCTCAAAGTGTCACTTTTTACCTTATTTGGCTTCTCAGATGTTAGTTCTCTCTTTCCTACGTGGTTTCCCATCCTGGGTCACTCAGCTAGTCAAAGGCTAAAAGGAAGAAAAAAATAAACCCTTAGTTTAAAAACTTGTAATGTGGGACAAAAAAAATTTGGATAAAACTGTGACTTAAATTAAAAAAAACTATGATAAAAACAGAACCATGTCTATATATACATAGCTATATGGTGCAGTGGAATAGAGCTCTGGCCCTGGACTCAGGAAGATCGGAGTTCAAATCCAGCCTCAAACACTTACTTGCCATGTGACTGTGGGCAAGTCACTTAATCTCTGTTTGCCTCATTTCCTGGGGATAATAATAGCACCCACCTCCTAGGGTTGTTGTGAAGATGAAAGTAGTAAGATAAAAGATAAATTGTGAAGATAGAAGAATAGTAGGCACCATATAAATGCTAGCTATTATTTATTACTATTATTATATCCATCAGTATATGTATGGGTATAGCTATTATCAGTCAACAAGCATTTCTTAAATGTTTAATTCATGCCAGGTACTGTGTTAGATATAGATAAAAAGAAAGGCAAAACAAAACAAAGTAAAGCAAAACAAACCTCAATCTCTGTCCTCAAGGAGTATACATTCTGATGGAGGGAAACAATATATGTACTAGGTATAAACAAGTTATATATAGAGTAGATGAAAGGTAATTTCACATAGGAAGCATTTAACCACCAAAACACACACACACACACACACACACAAAACTATCTCTAACATAAACTGGAGACTATTTTGGTAAAATGTCATTATTCTCTGCCCATCTTTAAATAATCCAATTAAATACGATGTTCAGTCTTTGTTAAATAAAAGCAATATTAAACTTGTAATTTTTTTTGGAGGGGGGCTAGGCAATGGGGTTAAGTGACTTGCCCAGGGTCACACAGCTAGGAAGTGTTCTGTGTCTGAGGCCGGACTTGAACTCAGGTCTTCCTGAATTCATGGCTAGTGCTCTATCCACTGTGCCACCTAGCTGCCCCCTTGTAATTTCTTTTTAAAAAATCATGAATTACTTAATTTCTTTACTGAATTGCCACTAAAAATTTTGCCCCTGAGCCAATTAAGAACATTTTCAGGTGAAAATAATGGAAAACATAATGTTGCTTTTTTTGTTAAAGTCTGTAGATGCCATCCACTCTATAAAAATGTATAATTTGAGTCACCAAATATTGCAATGTGGTTAGACAATAAGCTTTTTCTCATTGTATCAGCTCATGTAAGTTTTTTCTTTTAATGTCTCATTTTTCATTTGTGATTTTTCTGTGATTCACCTCTATGTAAATTCTTCAATATATTAAAAAAATTAAATGTCACAGCAATAAAAAATGATTGCTCTAGATGACTGCTCTAAATGGAGGGCTAAGTTTGGTGGCTAAATTCAATACTTAACTTCTCTCACTGGAAAGTTCACTTATCTTTCCTCCCTGTCTACAAAAATGAAAACATCATAAAAATATCTTGAAGATCATATACATGCTCTTACTGTTGTAATAAAGGTCATTGAAATAAAATTAGGAAAGTACCTAGAACTTTTTTTAAAAAGGTAGTAAGATATAAAGAATGGTTAATTTTTATAAAAGACTCTACCTTTTTAAAACACTAACATTAAGAAATCAGACTTACTAAGGTGGACAATATAGAGTGCTCAAAATTTGGGAAAAGAGGTAACAGTTGGTTCAAAAGGCAAAGTTTACCCATTTTGATTCACTGTCTCAATCAGATGTCAGTCTCACAAATAGCATTTCAGCAACATTCTAACATCTACCTTTGGATTTTTAACCGCAACTCAACCAAAATAATTACTGCCTTATCATTGTATTTCCCTAGACTTTTCTATTAACAGCCTACCTTTGGTTCAGGTTATTTGTTTTTAAACATAATTTAAAAATTTTATCCTCCCCCCAAGAACTGGAGTTCTAACATACTTACAAACATTACATGTTTTTATCATAGTAATAAATGCTACCTGTTGGGTAGAGAGAACACAAAATGTTTTCCTGAGGGATGTTCCTTCAAAGACAAAAAAAAAAATTCCCCTCCTGGAGCCTAAACAGTTTCTCCATTATCAGAAAATACAGAGGAAAAAAAAGAAAATATGAATAGGAGCCCTATGTACCAGCTGTTGTTGAGACTCCGATCTAAACACTGCCTAAAAGAAAGTATCTTGCTAACATCTGTCCTTTCTGCTGGCATGTCAAGTTTTTAAAAGCTTATCTTTGGACAAAAATTGTGACTTAGCTGAAATCTGTATTTAGGGAATTTCATCTTCCTTTCTGTGCCCCCTAACTTATTTTAGCCCCTTTCCCCAGGCATTCAATGCCCTAATAAAGCTTTGTGGATAGAGTCCCAGGGCTACCCCACAGAAGGACATTTGTCCTCCCAACCATCACCCTCTGGCAGCATCTAATTCTTCACTCCATCGAAAACCTCATTCCATCTCAGCCTTTTCCAATAACAATAATCATAATAATAATAGCTAGTATTTCTATATTGCTTTAAAGTTTGCAAAGTACTTTATAAATATTATTTCAATTTATCCTTACAATAATCCTGGGAGGCAGATGCTATTATTATCCTTTTACAACTAAAGCAGGCAAGGTTAAATGACTTGCCCAAGGTTACATAACTAATAAGTATCTGAGGCCAGACTTGAACTCATCCTGACTCTAGGTCCATTGCATCATCTAGCTGCCAGGTTTCTAGCTAGCCAATTTCAGACAATGAAAGTATAAAGTAGACTGATCTATGCACAGAGCATCTCTGAAGGCATTTCCTCACATGGAGGAGGCTTGGGAGACTGCTTCTGGGAGAGTCATGGTGACGTGACTGAAAATAACATTCTGTGTCTGGTCTGCTAACCATGTGGTTAGGAGAAGCCTTTTCAGTTGTCTACAGAGCTGAAACAGGGGGCTCCTTCAAAAAAGACCTTTGTTGTCCTCAGCCATTTCCTTCAACTCATTTTCTGTTTAACTCCTTGAACTTGGTAGATCTCTTTGACTTCTTCACTCATAATGTCTGGTCAAAGTCAGTGCTGTAAAGGGGAGAGGTCTCAGACCTTTACTCTTCAGAGGCTATGAGGCCCTGAGAATACAGGCCTAGGCTCTTTGTCTGCCTTAGTTTGTTTTCTTCATTTTAGGTGAAGGGTGAGTGTTGTCCTGGTGTCCCAGTGTCCAGGTTTTGTAGCTAGCTCATCATCAATGGCCTGAGGAGCCAGGAATGACCTTAGGAGTGACTTTTAGCATCCAGTCCAATGGTAAATGAGATAAGGACTCATCTGGTAGCATTCAGTATTGCCTTTGGATATGAATTTGGTGGGACCAATGTTTAATAGGCACTGAGTTAAATCTAAGCTCACTGTCCACAGACTAGCTGATGTATGAGAGAATGTGACTCTGAGATGTTGGAAGAAAATGGATTTTTGTTATTGCTATATCTTTGAAGTAAATGTCCCTTTATAAAAGCTAATTGCTGTTAAGTGGCTAAGTTGAACTGGGGTACTGCACCTAGGGGCAGCTAGGTGATGCAATGAATAGAACACTGGGCTTGGAGTCAGAAAGATTCATTCATCTTCATGAATTAAAATCCAACCTTAGATACTTACTAGCTGTGTGACCCTGGGCAAGTCATTTAAGCCTGTTGGCCTCAGTTCCTCATCTGTAAAATGAGCTGGAGAAGGAAATGGCAAACCACTCCAGTATCTTTGCCAAGAAGACCCCAAATGGGGTCACAGAGTCAGACATAACTGAAACAACAACAATACTGGAACCTAAAAGTACAAGGAATCTAGTTGGTGGGGACTCAAATTGATGACATTAAAGAAGAGATATATTAACTCTTCAGGGGTACCTTGCAACCCTGAGGGGAAAGATGAAGCTGACTGGGCCATAGTGTTCTCACTACAAAAGAATCCCAGCACTGGGGAAAAACTCCAATACTTTAGTGTTTAACTAGTTAACTAGTGTTAACTAAGGATTAAACAATCCTTAACCAAAGAAAGAATACTATTCACAGCATCATTACAAATGGTTAACCAGCCTTCATTTAAATACCTGCCCTGGTAGAGTTCACTGCTAGTGACCTAGGTGGTCATTTCCATGGAGTGATAACTATTCTGAATTTTTCCCTTAAACTGAGTTGAACTTTTTCATCTTGTACCTTCCATCCACTGCTCCTAATTCTGCCTCTGGTACCCAACAGAAAAAATTAAGTTCCTTTTTCATAGTACAACTCTTCACATATTTGAAATAATTTATCAAATCTATCCTGCCCACCTCAAGTCTTGTCTTCTCTAGGCTAAGTATTACTCAAATAATTCTTACACTCTGGTTTCCAACCTCAACCGTGCTTATCCCTAGGACTTTGCACAATGTATAGCACACAGTAGGTATTTGTTAACTGACTTGACCACTAAAATGAAACTGTTCGTGTCAACTCATAGAACCCAAGAGATGCTGCTGACCAGAAAGGGGGGAAGGGAAGAAGCAAATGAAATTCTTCCTGCTTCTGAGTGGCAATTTAATTTTAATGTGGTTTTAAAGCTATCTTTAAATGTACTTTTCCTTACTGCACAGCTACCTTCTGTATTACAGAAATGCCCCTTTCCTCATTCTAAAACCAAGCAGAGTTGATAGTTTTCAGGATGACATGTCAGCATTAGCTTGGTGTGCAGTGTTTTGAACTAACTCTTTCCAATCACAGATTTATGGATGTACCCCTGGTCTGACACTTTGTCTGGTAGCTCAAAAGAAACCACAGCCTAGATACATCTGTGCATCAACGAAGCTTTGTGCAGGGAATTGGTGAGCTACCACATCTGCTAATGAAGCACATGGCTGATGCAGTACTGATTCTTGAAGGGCCTAATCAGTCTTTAGTTCTGATTGGTTAATGTGGTCAACCTAAGCTGCAAAGCACTGGAATATTAACAATTCAAAGTTAAATAAATAGTTGTTAGGTTCCCTTGGCACACCATTGGGAATAACTAAATTCAAGACTTTCAAGCCCTCAAGAATGGATCAGGATCCTGCTTACTCAGTACATTTGCTTTGAACTTACAGACTTGAGGGTAAAACCAAACTTAATAAAAATAAGAGATTTTTTTAAATTACAAAAGTTATTTTTATGGTCCCTTTAGCAAGGACTCTATGGCAAATGCATAATTACTCAGAATTACATTTTATCATTTTCACATTGAAAACAGCTGTTAACTTATTAATTTTTATATCTCTGTCTATATGTATATTTAATCAAGCAGCAGTTTTTGAAACTGGTACAAAAGTTTGCAGCATTACATAAATTAGTGCTAAGAGAACTGTTTTTTGGTCAGTTTAACATTTCTATGTCCTCCTTTTGCTACACAAACCAGTGCTTGACAAACCTTTTTATCAGACAGAAGGGGGAGTTGTTCTATAACAATGACTTTGAAACGTTGGGGGATGAGGGGAAACATTAACCATGTTCAAATAATAATCGAGGCTTGCTTGCATAAAAAGGAAAAAAGAAAGAAACTGCTTTCGCCAAGTCTACCAAAGACTACCTAATTGTAAAATCCAACAGCCTTTTCTCAGTCTTCATCCCTTTTGACCTCTCTGCAGTTTTTTACACAAATGACCACTCCTTCCTCCTCCACACTCTATTCTTTACTAATTTTCCTCCTACCTACCTGACAGATCCTTCTTAGCCTCCTTTATTATATTATCAAGTAGTCTATGACCCCAAATTCCTGCTAGACAGCCTTAGCTGGATGTCCCAGAGGGATCTCAAAAGTCAACATATCCAAAACAACTATTCATCTCCCTCAAAAAACACTCGTTTTTCCATTTCTGTTGGGGTTACCACCATACTTCCAGTCCCTCAGGTTTTCTGTCATGGAGTCAGCCTTGATTCTTCATTTTCCCTTACTTCTCATTATCTAGTCACCAAGCCTTAGTGATTTTTACCTTCACTGCATCTTTGATATATGTCTCATTCTTTCTACTCACATAACCACCATCATAGTTCATTCTATTATCGCTTCTTGCCAGAATCTCCTAATTGGTCTCCACAGTTCAGGTCTCTCACCTTTCCAAGCATCTTCCACACAGCTTGCAAATTAATGTTCCCAAAGTGCTTACCTGACCAGATTATTCCCCTGCTTAAGAAGCTTTTGTGACTCCCTACTGAATTTAGGATAAAAACAACAACAACAACATTCCTCAGGCACTTAAAACCCTTTACCAGGGATAGGGAACCTGTGGCCTCAAGGCCACATGTGGCCTTCTAGGTCCTTGGGTGTGGCCTTTTGACTGAGTCCAAGTTTTACAGAACAAATCCTTTTATGAAGGGGATCTGTTCTGTGAAGTCTGGATTCAGTCAAAGAGGCTGCACTTGAGGACCTAGAGGGCCACATGTGACCTTGAGGCCACAGGTTCCTCATCCCTGCCCTATACCATCTGGTTCCAGGCTATCTTTCCAAATTGATCTCACATTACTCTTCCCACAGCACACTAGCCAAACTTGCCTAGTGGGTGGTCACATCTTTCCATCTCCTGTCCCCGTCCCTTTGTATATATATTGCCTTTCTCTCATTTCTGGCATGTCCTCCCTTCTTACCTCTACCTCACAGGATCCCTAGCATCCTTCTTAAGAAGACAGCTTAGCTATCACCTCCTACATGAAGTCCATCCTGATCCAGCCAGTGGTTAGTGTCTTCCTTTCCCTCCAAAATGAATTTTATTGACTGTGTATATTTTGTATACACTTATCTTCACAGATGCCATTTTCCCACCAGTAGAATTTAAGTGTAGATAAGCTTTTGTAACCCTGGTGTACTGCGGGCTTATTGTCGCATTGAGCTTAACCAAGGCATGCTGGATTGAATTGAATTAAACTTGGTGAAGTGGAAAGAGAATTGGATTTGGAGTTAGAGGACCTATATTTGAATCATAGCTTTGTGTACTTACTATTCGTGTGACCTTTGGCAACTCCCTTAACCTTCCTGGGCCTCAGTTACCTTTTCTGTAAAATGAAGGGCTTAGACTAGATGACTTCTAAATCTCCTTCCAAATCACAAATCCTATAAAAGTTACACTACAATGTTAATTTGTAATCCCTTCCCAAAGAACTTTTTTGCTTTAACAGAGGTCTTCTTTAATGCCTTGAGCCAAACAGCGAATGACGTGGTAAGCTGATAGAAGAAGGTATTTTGGGGCATGGGGATATTTAAATATTCCTCAACTCAACACAAAAGTAGCTTTCTATTTTAGCTACAGAAATGATTGGCTCTGGCTCTGTTTCTATGTTCTATGGAGAGAAAGAATATTTCCTCCAAGAAAAATGGGATATTTATGTTGGTTTTTATAAATGTACAAGTCATCAAGGCCTGTGATAATTATTTATAAGATAAAATAATACAAATAATTTATATTTATTTAGCACTTAAATATTGAAAAGCATTTTCTTATTAGTATTTCTCAACAACCCTGTGAGGAAGATGATAGTATCTTCATTTTACAGATTAGGAAAATGAGATTCATAGAAAAAGTAAATTGACTTTGCCTCATCACACAGTTATTAAATGTCTAAGTTGAAGGATGAATCCAGTTCTTCCTGACTCCAAGTTGTATGTCCTCTATTCAGCTGCTTTCCTAGATATTCTAGTCACTACCTAGCAAAATGACAAACTTGCTTATACTACATACAGACTCCCAGATGCTGAAAATAGAAGAAAAGAAAGAGATATTCTGTGAACTCATGAGTCATTGGAAGTTATCTTAGAGTTGAACTCAAATCTTAACGAAATAATTTCTCTGGTTGAAGGAAAATAAAAAAATAAGAAAATGATATAACAATTTGATGAATGGGAGTCTTTAAGACTTTAAGTTATTTCATCCCAGTGAGAATTCCGTTCTTGGCTGTAACATTTCTTAAATAACCATGGACTCATAGACTCATGGAAAATTAGAGCTAGAAGGAAATGAAAAGATAGATCCTCTGGGGTATGGATTTCCAATCTTTAGAAGTATGAAGATCCTCTTTTAATGTCAAAATATTTTCAGATTTCATTGAGAAAATATATGAAGACAGAAAGTTACTATGTAGGACCCTACATTTAGATCTCAAGGGAACCCTAAAAATCATCTAATTTAACACCCTAATTTTACAGAAGGTGAAACTGGGACCCAGGGGAGTTAAGTGACTTACACAAGGTCATATTGTACTTAATATCAGACCCTGTATTTGAACCCAGGACCTCTAAGTGCAGAGCTAGAGCTTTGTCCAATGCATCATATAATCTTTGGGAAGAACTCTTAAAAGAATATTTTAATAATCACAAGAGTATATGTATACATCTGAAAAATATGAGTGAGACATTATTGGGGGGGGCATCACCAGTTGTCTTGACTTATGTCTTGCCACTGGACTTTGACGACTCTGGAGGAAAGAGTGAGGCTGGTGACTTTGCACAGTCCTGCTTCAGTTAAATCCAATTCACTTGCAAGTCAAGAAGTGACTTTTCTGGTGTTATTGGTCCTCTTTGAGAATTAAGGACAAACAACTTTCTCTATAAGGTATGTGCTTATTGTACTGTTGTACTGAATGTTTTATTGGAACTAAAGAAGATCAAAATGACAAAGTTTAGTGCATATAGTATATTTCAAAATGGTTTTAAGGACCCTTTGCTATAACTCCACTCCCCTGATCATCTCCCCATCAAGGTCCCTTTTCCACAGGCTAGTCTACAACCAATGAACAGTCTTGTTTTAGAGGGGGCATCTAAGGCCTAGAAATATCTTGTTGAATGTTCCAAAACAATTTATAGGTATAGCAGAAACAAGAATGCAGGCTTCCCATGCTAACCATTTTCTGGCTAATAATTACAAATCATTGACAAATGATTTCATTGAAATTGAACTCTTTGCTTAACTCAGTAGTCACAATAATGGGATGTTACCAGCTAAGAACTCAACACTAAAAGCTAATTACTGCTGCAAGCTGAGAAAAGCCATCTGTTGGACAAAATGATCTCAATAGTTATAGATCATCAGGTTTTGGAACTAATCAAATTGAAAAAGCAAATCTGATAAATGCACAGAATGACTCACTGAAGCTGTCCTAGTAATCAGAGAGCTCATAGTACAAATGTGAATCATTTCTGGGGTAAATAGTTTTACGACTTTAATGCACAATAATGGAGAAAGGCAGAGAGAAAGCAAGGGAGGGAGAGAAGATTAATAGTCTGCAAAAAAGTCTCACAGGGTGCCTGAGCCACTGGGTGTCTAAATCTCAATTTTTATGGTGGAACATCTGCCTGCTGATTGGAATGTCCTAGAGTAGAGTAGATGGTTAAATTGAACTTAACTAAAAATAATAAATGGTGAATCTAATTTTGAAAAAGTTCTGGGTCTTTTTGGCTGGTAAGGATGATGATGGGGTGCTGTACCCCCTCATGATGGTGCCTCCATACCTAAAATGTGACTTTTAGTGCAAGAAATTCCACCCATATAGTGACATCTTTTTCTGATGTCAGCTTTCATTAGTAGAAGTAGCATCCTGGTGTGGGGAAGCATGTGAGGAAGGGAACAACCCCTACAGCAATGTTGATGTATAGTTTTTATAATAACATTTTATTATATATTTATATATAATTATATAATATTATTTTTGTAAGTGGATAAAGATAGGGTCTGAGATAAACCAGGTCTTAAGATTGTTGAGTACGCCCTCTACTTTTATTGTACAATCGAAAGCTTTAGAAAATTTCAGAATGTGAAGGGCGTCTTTGAGAAAGCCGTCTACACTAAGTGCTTCTACTTCCTCTCCTCTCATTAGCTTCAAAACTCTCTGGAATTTGGCTCCAAACTCATCATTATTCAATTGAACTTGCTTCAAATTTATCAGTGTTCCCTTAATTGTCAAATCTAATGGCCTTTTGCTCAAATCTCATCTTTTTTACCCTCCTTGAAGATTTTGACACTATAAATCACTCTTTTCTGGATAATTTCTCTTCTCTGAGTTTTTGTGACATTGCTTTTTCTTGATTCTTTCCCTACATGTTTGTTTGCTGCTTCTCAGGATCCTCTGTGGAAACACAATCCACTTTTCTGACTCCAAGTTGGAAGTGAGCCCTACAGCTCTATCTTGGGCCCTTTTCACTTCTATTTTCTCTTGGTAATATCACCAGCTGCTAACTATTATCTCTATGTAGATAATTTCCAGATCTTAATAATGAAAATAAATAGTGTTTATATAGAATCCACTATGTGCCAGATGTCATGCTAAGTACTTTACAAATATTATTTCATCTGATCCTTACAATGCTATTATTATCCTTATTTTACAGATGAGGAAACTGAGGTAAACAGCGGTTGAGTGACTTCCCAAGGTCACAAACTAGTATGTGTCCGAGACTGGATTTGGATTCAGGTCTTCCTGACTTCAGGCCCAACACTCTATCCATTGTACCACCTAGCTTCCTAGGTGGTTATATCCTGAGCTCCAGTCCTATATCACAAACTGCCTTTTGGACATTTCAAACTTAATGTTCAGTAGGCATCTCAAATTCAGGATGTCCAAGACAGAACTCATTACCTTTCCCCCCTAAACTTCCACTCTTCCAAATTTTCCCATTAGTATTGATGGAGCTACCATCCTCCCAGTCCCCTCAAATGATTATTTGCATTCACTCTACATATAAAATTTGCTGTAAATATCTTGCCTTTTTTACCTTCACAAGATCACTCAAATGTTCACTTCTCTTCTATCACATAGTCACACCCTCCCACAGGCCCTCATCACCTCCCACCTAAATTAGTGACTTTCCTTTTAATTGGTCTGCTGGCCTCCGCTAGCTGTCAAAGTGATTTTTCTGAAGTGCGTGTCTGAAAATGTCATCCTCCCTGTTTAACAAGCTCCACTGGTTCCCTATGGCCTCTAGGATTAAATATTAAGTGCTGTTTTGCATTTAAAACTCATCATCATCTAGTCTCTTCCTATCTTTTTATCCTGCTTATAATAGAATCCCATCTAAAACAATACCCCTACTCTAGGCTACCTGATATTCTTTACACATGGAACCCCATCTGTATGCATTTGCACTGGCTGCCCTGCTTTCCTGGGCTCTCCTAACCTCTGACTCTTAGCTTTCAGGGCTTCCTGCAAGACTCCTCCCAAACCCTACCTTCTACAGGAGGCCATTCTACAGGCCCCCTCCCTGCCTGCTGCTGGTCTCTTATCCCTGATATGATAAGTATACATGTTGTCTCCCTCTTTAGAATCTATCATTTCAAACTTTTCTAAGTTCTATTCAGGGTTTTAACTCCTTTTATGTTTATCTTCTTATTGTTTTTGTCATATTTCTAGCTCTGGGAGAGATACACTAAGGTACCTCACAATTATAGTTTGACTAACTATTTCTAACTTTGGTGGAATTAACTTTTTTTCAAGTACTTAAGTGCCATTCAATGCCTATATTAAGTATAATTCATTGTTTATTGTGTCTTTCTTGAAATAGGATTGCCACGCTTTTATCTGGTCATCATTTATAGGAAGTCTTATAAATCTTAAATTATCTTTCTTTGATTTTTTCCAGATTCGTCATTTTTAATGGTAAAAAATTTTTATTTCTGTTTATATTTTACATTTTATTTTTAATGTATGGAATAAAACAAGCATTTCCATAACATAGTGTAATAAAAATATATGATTGCACATGAGAACTATAAATTTTATTTCCCTTCATTTTTTACATCTGAATTTTGTTATAATATTTCTTGTCTTAGGGAGCTGTTGAGTTCTATTAAGTATAGATAATTTTTAATGATTTCATTACTTGGCTAATTTTTTTGTATCTTATGTTCTAGGCCATTTATTCTTCATTTGTTTTTTCATTAGAGCTCTTCACTTATAATTTCACTTGTAAAATTCCTTACTTAATTTCAGCTTTTACCTAATAGATAGAGAGCCAGAATGACCTGGATTCTAGTTCTGCCTCTCATACAAACTGGTTATCTGACTCAGGAAAAACCACTTAATCTCTCAATGCCCAGAGAAGACCATAAGTTGCAGAAAATGTACTGACCAGCATTGGTAGATAGACCCTATATGAATAAAATCACATCCCACATCCCTATCTTTACTCTTAAAGTCCTTGTAGTCAGAGTTTGTTTGTTTGTTTGTTTGTTTTTTCCTTCTGAAGACAAGATTATAGTAGTTGTGGAGTTACTTTGTTCTTCTAGGTTTACTTTGTGTCTATGCCTTGACACATTACATTTTTTCATATTGTTCAGTGTTTTCTTCTGTTTGCTCATATCTCCATCCTAGACCCTTGATTTGAGTTTTCATGCCAGGGCCAGGCTCTGCCCCCTCCTAAACTTTTGGATGTGGTGGTAAAGCCTTATTTGATGCTTTCCTCAATTTCTTGGGTTCCTGCTACAGGCTTCCACCTTCCCTGATGTATCTGAGCTCAGACAGCTGGTATGTTTCAGTATCCCTGGTCAGCCCTCTATAGTTCTTTCCTAGTCAGGAAGATCCTGCTGCAGGATTTTATTTCACCCCACCCTCTTCCACTCTCTCCCAGGTCTTCCCTTGCTGTGGATTCTGGCCTGTTCACCCGAGCTAATGTTGGCTATCCTGGCAGGGTCTTTCTTCCAGCGGTTGGGGTTCTGGATCTTTTGGTGTAGTAATAGGGTGCATAAAGGAACTTACATGTTTCTCTTTGGATTTCTTGATTTGTATTCAATATGTGGGAGAATTTTGCAGTTATATGATCTTTCACAGTGCTCCCTTAATCAGTTTCTGTGGGTTCTTTTTCAGAGTCTGGTCTAGGTAAATCCAAGTGGCCAAAATTGGGGCTCCAATGACTATTAATTGAGATGCATGCTTCTAATGGCCTATTAGGTAACTTCTCTGTCTTGATAGTGCTGAAAAGATCTTCCAAGTCACAGTTCTGTGGAAGGATTTCTGGCTCAGGGATTTGTCACAATGCCACGGCTGGATATACCATCCATCTGTTTGAGGCAATGTTTTTGATACTGTTGAGAGCAAAATGTGACCTTTTTGAAGTCTCACACAATGGCTAGATACTGGAAAATCAATCAATGGATTCCCAGAATCCCAAAGAAGAGAAAAAAGTGGACCGTATTCAAGCAGAGTACTTCCTACTTAGGTCTACAGGGGCATGATCACCAGGATCACTGGAATATCCCCAAAATGGACACCTGTATTTGTTCTGGTTAACCTAAAAGTGTTACAGGAGTACTCTAGAACAGAGGGGTCAAAAACACTGCCTGCAACAGGGCCAGAACCAGAACCAGATTATGATGTAATTGGGAAACATTTTGCAAAATAAATAAAAAATGCAATAAAACATGGATAACTTTACATTTTAAAACTAAGTCAACGTGTAGCCCATAGGAATTCTTATGTAAAGAATCTTGTTGTTGTTCAGTCATTTCAGTGGTGTCCAATTCTTTGTGACCCCACTTTTCTTGACAAAGACACTAGAATGGTTTGCCATTTCCTTTTCCAGCTCATTTTCCAGATGAGGAAACTCAGACAAATAGGGTTAAGTGACTTGTCCAGGGTCACACAGCTAGTAAGTGTCTGAGGGCAGATTTGAACTCAGGTTTTCTGACTCCAGGCCTAGCACTCTATTCACTGTGACACCTTGCTGCAAGAAATACTGCTCCCATTTCTATTTGAGTTTGATACCATTGCTCTGGAAATGTCTCAATCACTATTGTCCCGTAATGAAATTTCTTATTTCTTGCCTATATTTATGTTACTGAGAACTTTCCTTTTTCTTGGATTCAAGGCTAGATTGATTCTCCATGAGCCTCATCTTACTCTGTTATTAGAGTTTCTACTGGGACACTGTCATCAAATTAATGCCAAAACTGAAAATGCCACATGGACAGCTTAAGGAACTGTCTTTGGCCAGGAGGGGGGCATAGGAGTGGAGTTAGGGGGCAGAAAACAGCAAGATCACTCTAAGTAATGGAACTTCCACCTATTATGGAAGTGAGGACACCCTGGGATACTGAACAGGGATTAATTTCAAAAGTTATATACTCAAAATTGCATTAGTTTTTAATGTCGCAGGGGTACCACCAAATGGCAGCATGGGGAGTCCGATAAACATGAGTGCTCTGGAACAAAAAGCTGGTGAGTTAGCCTTCAGTTATTTCTTTTTTGTGAAATTAATCTGTAGAAGGTTCCTTCCCTTATCTGCTGGTTATTGGGGAACTCTCTGAGTTTAGAGTTTTTTTAATTTATATTTTTTGGTGTGGTAGGATGTAACCACCCCTGGAAAATCACTCATTCTCCCATTTCTCCAGGATTTAAGAGAAATCAATTAGGAAATTAAGTATCATTTAGAACAATTTCACTTTGGGAAAATATCACACACTTGATGATGTTTTCTAGGAAAGCAGAACTCCTTATGATATTATTTGCATAATTTTACCATGAATGAAGGATTTATTTAATAAAAGTCAATATCAGTTCAGCCCAAATCATCATAAATTTCGAGATGTGCAGTTAAGTAATGCCTATAATAAACACTGAAGTCATTAAATAAATATTAAGTGATGATAGATCACATTTATGTATCTCTTCACAGTCAACAAAGCATTTTCCTGATCCAACCATTGTGGAGAATTTGGAACTATGCCCAAAGAGTTATAAAACTGTGTGTACCCTCTGTTCCAGCAATACCATTACAAGGTCTATATCCCAAAGAGATAAAGAAAAAAAAGAGAGGGGAACCTATTTTCATGAAAATATTTATAGCAGCTCTTTTTGTGGTGGCTAAGAATAGGAAATTGAGGGGATGTCCATCAATTGGGGAATGACTGAAGAATTGTCGTATATAATTGAAATGGAGTACTATTGTGGTGTAAGAAATGACAAGTTGGATGACTTCAGAAAAACCTGGAAAGACTTATATGAACTGATGTAGAGTGAAGTAAAAAGAACCAGGAGAACATCGTACACAGTAACAATATTGCACAATGAACAACTGTGAATGACTTAGCTATTCTCACCAATAAAGCAATTTCAGACAGTCCAAAGGATTCATGATGAAAAATGTTTCCAGAGAAAGAACTGATGGTGTCTGAATACAGAACAAAGCAAGCTTTTTTCTTTCTTCCTTCTATTTTTCCTTCCTTTCTTTTGAAGTTTCTTCCACAAAATTACTAATATGGAAATATATTTTACATGATTGCACATGTATAATCTTTATCAGATTGCTTAGTATCTCAGGCTGGGTGAGAAGAGGGAGGAAGGGAGAGAATTTGGAACTCGAAATTTTTAAAAATGAATGTTAAAATTGTTTTTACATGTACTTATGGAAAAATAAAATATTATTTAAAAAAGCATTTTTCTTATCATAATTCAGGGAAATAACTGCACATATGATCTCCTTTCTACAAATGAGGAGGCTGAGGTATAGAGAAATGAAATGTCTTGCTCTTACAGGTACTAAATGGAAAAGCTGGCCTTATACCTACATCTTCATGATCTGGTACTCTTTCTCTTCCATAATGCTAAAAGTATAAATTAGTAATGATAGCAGCACATACTTCACAGGATTGTTAAGATGATCAAATGAAATAGCTCATGTAAAGTGCTCAGTACCTTAAAGTGCTGAGTTGTGCTAGCTATTATTTTTATTATTACTGACAATAATAAATGCCAATTATTAGCAAATAGTAACAATAAACAGAAGTATTACAGGTTTTCTAATTATTATTCTCTGTTATGAACAATAACTTTATAGACTGAAATTATTATCTATAGCAGGGAAGAAAAATTAGAAAATTGTGGAAATGAGGAGCTGCCTCATAATAATGGAGGACCATGTTTGGGTATGAGCAGGAATGCATCACATGACAAAAAAGGAATTTTGAAGGAGAAGAGGGTTAAAATATATAATGAAAGAAGTATAATATTGAAAAGAAGATGGGTAGGTCATGTGGCAAGAGTGAGGGATAACCACTGAACATATTTATGCTCTAGTGGCATCATAATAATATCAAGAGAACTGAAGAAAGGCCTCTAGCAACCTGAGTGGATTCCCTGGGATGACCTTTATAGAAGGGCATGGATAAGAGGGACACAAGACCACAGGGTTAAAGATATAGAGCTAGAAGGGGCCTCAGAAGACAACTGGTGCATCCCCAAATTCCCTCCCTCCCTCCTAAAATTTGTAATCTGTATCAGTAGAGGGAATATCCACACCAAAGAACTCAGAGATCCACCATGTACATTCAAGTACTGGAGCTGTATATATAATAGCTAGTGCTTAGTTGCTAGATGTAATATATAGACTGATTCACCAGATTCCAAATGAAAATAATGGAGTTTACCTAAATCCACCCTTAACATTACAGAATTAAAAATAACTTCAGCTTGGATGACAGGAGAATGACTTGCTATTTCACTGAATGTAGAGTACTGAAAATAGGAAGTTAATTGTTATCCTGAAGTAGTAATCTTCTAGTATATCTCCATAGAAAATATAGGAGTAGAGGCATGTTTCTGTCAAGACAGGGTACTTCAAATCCCACAGAATAAGAGAAGGGATCACTTTGCTTCTACAAATCTTAAGAAGCTGCTTGATTTCTGCAGTCAGGACCAATGTTCCCTATAATACTTTAAAGTTGTGAGATGATCAACTATAATAATAATAAAAGAAGAATGACAGGAAGCATTTGTATAGTGCTTTAAGGTTTGCAAAGCTTTTAACAAATATTAACTCCTTTTATCCTTACAATAATCCCAGGAGGTAAGATACTATTATTATTCCCATTTTACATATGAAGGAACTGATACAGATAGAGGTTAAGAGGTTAAGTTCAAGGTCACACATGAATTTCTGTGGGAGCATTTACACCTTAGAAATCTGTAAATGCTAACAAGTTGAGCTTGATTTGTTTTGCAGATTATCTAAACACAAAAAAGTAATGGAGAAAATGTTGATAATGCAAATTAAACTTAAAAGTGTGTCATATTATATATGATCACATTTATACATATAGCTATAGATATACATACACTCACACACACACACACACACACACACATATATGAGATCTGGTTTACCAGCATACTGCTGCCTGTAACTGACCATAAGCCTCCTCTACAATATCAGCAATAAGTAGTCATATAGCCTCTGCTTGAAGACATTAAGCATCATTCCCCAAGTGACAAATATATGATATGATATGATATGATGGATACGAACAGCCACTTTTCAAAGAAAAAAATCCAAGCTATCCATAAACATATGAAAATAATTCTTCAATAATCAGAGAAATGCAAATTAAGGTGATTCTAAGATTCCAACTCACACCCATCAGATTGACAAAGATGACAAAAAAGGAAAATGACAAATGTGAAAGTTGTTGCAGGAAAAGTTGCCTCTGCAGGAAAAGAGGCATGTTGATTCACTGTTGGTAGAGCTCTGAACTGGTCTAGACATTTTGGAAAGCAATTTGGAGCTATTTCCAAGGTCACTAAACTGCATACACTTTTACCCAACCATCCCTTACTAGACTTAAACCCTATTTTTTTTAATTTTATTTATTTTTTTTAAAAAAGGGAAAAGATGTATAAGCACAAAATTATTTATAGGAGTTCTTTTTATTGTGGCAAAGAACTGGGAACTAAGGAGTGCCCATCAATTGGGGAAATGGCTGAACTGTAAGAAGAGTAATATGAACTCAAGTAGAATGAAACTAGAAAAACTAGAACAAATTTATAAAATAACAACTGCATTGTAAAGAAAAACAACTTCGAACGACTTAAGAATTTGGGTCAATATAATGACCAACCATGAGTCCAGAGGAAAAATGATGAAACATGCTAACTCCTAACAAGAGTGATTGATGATAGATTCAAGATGTAGAATGTGGCATACTTTTTTTTTTTTGGACAAACCCAACATGGGAGTGTGTTTTGATTGACTGCACATGTTTTTACAAAGATTTTTTTTCCTCTTCTTTTCCCTCCCCCTTTCCTTTTCTTCACCAGGTTGGGTGGGGAGGGAGGAGTTACTACTCCTTTCTTTCTACTGAAAGAAAAAAAAAGAAATGCTTAATTAAAAAAAAATTAAGACCTTAACAAGGGATAATTTCCTGAGGCAACTTATCCTACTTTTGGATTGCTTTAACTATTAAGAAAATTACCATTTAGCCTCAATCTGCCTCTGCATTTCCTCCCTTGCTCAACTCTCTGTGATCAAGCAGAATAAGTCAATCCACATGACAATACTTCACCATGTCCTTTTACAAACCAAAAATCACCATTTCCATAAACAAACCCTCAAGTGACATGTTTTCCATTTCATTATCATCCTCATTACCCTCTTCTTTAGATACTCCAGCTGGTCAATGTACTTTCTAGAATACACCACCTAGAAAGTTACCGATGGGCTTGAGCACCTATGACTTCCCTCATTCTGGACACTATGACTCCTTCCATATAGGATAGAATAGCTGTGGTTTTTTTTTTTTTTTTTTTTTTTTTGAGGGGGAGTCTGAGGAGATTGTCACGGTACATTTTTTGCTTATTTTGGGCTTTTAGCCCATTAATTCCTCCATCTTTTTCCACTTTATTCTCTTACTAATAACGAGATAATGCCTTGTCTTTACACTGTATTCATTTTATGTGCAAGCCAGATTTCTTGTTGTTTTGGGGGGAGTGGGAATATGGACGATATTCAGAATATAGTTTCAAAATAATCCAGATATAATTTGAAGTTTCTCTTCTTGGCTGTTTCATTCTTCAGTACTCTAATCAACATCAATATGGTACCTTCCCCTGATTCTTGATATGTCTAAACTGAGTCACTGTCATCATCATAGTTCTTTTTCAAGCTACTTCTCCCTTGGACCTAGGTCCAAGGAATTGAAGTTTCCCAATATATGTACATATATGATTATATATCAAAGTTATTTATAATCAGTTTTGCTGTTGACTGTATTAAAGGAAGGAATGTCAGGAGGAAGAAAATAGCCTTGCTGACTTTCTCCTCCCATTCATTTGTATGAAAGACCAAAATCATCTTTTTTATTGGCTTTTTTGTTGTTTATTCATGTGTGACTCTTTGTGATCCCCTTTGGGGTTTTCCTGGCAAAGATACTAGGGTGCTTTGCGATTTCCTTGTCCAGCTCATTTCTTTATGCAGATGAAGATACTGAGGCAAAAAGGAGGGTTAAGTAACTTGCCTAGCATCACATAGCTAGTAAGGGTATGAAGCTGGATTTGAACTCAGATCTTCCTGACTCCAGGTCCAGTGCTCTATCCACTGTGTCACCTAGCTGCCAAAAGGATCTTAAGGTTGAGAAAACTGAGGGGCCCCCAAACCGGAGAGCCTTCCTGGAAAAACGTATTCAAAACTGACACTTACTAGGTATAGTTCAGCAATTAGATATTAATCTCAGAGACACAAGAAATTTCAAATTATGTCAGAGTCAGGATCTTGGTGAGCGGGAAGTTTCAGTTGAAAAACATATTTAATCCTGCAAGGCACTAGTTATATGAAACTGTTCTGTATTTCAAACAGCTTGACCCTTGGGGTTAGGAATCCCCTTGTGGAGAGGAAATGATTATTAGAGCTAAAACCATAAGAAAAGCCTCTAAGAATGTTTTCCTTAGTTTTATGACAGGGTATATTAGGAGTCTCCCTTTATAAAGAGCTTTAGCAAAAAACCTTTGAACTTCATGCTGAGCGATGGCACAGCTCATGCCTTCTGTTAAGGCAAGGAGATGGCACCTGAATTAAGTATACAACCTGAAACCAGAAGCTAGAAATGGAGAAAACTCTACAAATTCATTTCTGGGGAGCCACATCTGGCCACAGTTGCAAACTTTAGAGAGCACAATCAAGCAGCATTCATGTAAGAACAGCACGGGACAGAGGCCTGATGCTGTGTCCTCATGCACAGCAGAGACTTTAGACCCAGTAAATGTAGTACAATGACATTACTGGAAGAGATGGGTGGTCATGCTATGTTAGAGGTATGAGCTGTCTCTTCATAATGTGTTCCCTTTATGTATACCCTTCTATGGATATGTCCTGGCCATGTGGTTACTCTACATTGGTCTCTCTACGCTATATCTACTCTTTCCACTAGTAGTGTATTTGTGGGAGAGGGTGCTCTATGTTTATGAGGGAAATATTTTATTGCTACTTTTCTTTTTATTTTATCAAATGCATTAACTTTGAATTAATTGTTTCTTTTGGATAACTAATAAAAGAAAACAAATACATGATCACAGGGTATCTTTAACTCAGAGTAGTCCTGTCTTAAGGGGACAATCCTGCAAGGTAGTAGGAACTTCCAGGGGCTACATATGCATGTATAAACATTTCCTTCTATCACACTTCGAGATCAAGGAGGGATGATCCACTTTTAATTTAATTTTATACAGCTGGCATTTAACAAATGTTTGTCAAACTGAATTCAATGATCACCTCTCTCATACAATCTAAAAGGTGAATGTCCTGAGATTTTACTCCTCAAAGGTTAAATTATTCCCCCCTACCCAACCCAAGGCTGAGGTTTCCTAGTGGTCCATTCATGAATTCTAATTCTTTTCCATTTAATTCTTTCCCAAGCAGCTGATATGTTTCTTCTCCGCACTGACCACCCATACACTAGAGGGTTTGACAAAGAAGAAGCTCAGGGCCATGCCTGCCCTAGCATGACAGCAGAATTACTTTGCTAAAGAGGAAAAGAGGAAACTTGGATGAGGAGCAAAGTCAAAGGGGAGGGAAGACAGTACAATAATAAGTCTATCTCCAGAGAATGGAGGTTTTGTGAAGAAAGATGAGAAAAAAAGGATTAAGTTTAAACAAAGAGGAAGGGAGGGAAGGAAGGAGGCCAACTCAAGAACTCTATGATTCCTTCTATATATACCCTAAGAAGTCTAGAGCATATTTGTCAACTGGGCCAGCCACAGGAATAGCATAATTTCAGGGACAAGTATCTCTCCCAAGTCCTGTCTGTCACCAAACTATTTATACAGGAGACAAAGCCTTTTATTCTATAATTAGAAATGAAAGTCTTCAAAATACAAACATTTGAGAAAGATAAGACTAATGTCTTTTGAGCCCCATCCTATGAATGGTTTAAGTGATATCAGATGTTTCCTGTTTTGATAGTCCCACTAGAACACTGAGTAGGTTGTGGGCCCTTACTGTTAGGGAGTAAGAAACCACAGGAGTTGGGGGTGGGGAAAAGGATCTGAAAGGATAAGAGACTTCATAGGGTTCACAATTTGCTCAAAAACAAGAAGAGGCTGTAGGATGGGTCACTTCATATTCAGGCATCATTGCAGAATCATTAGATCATAGATCTACAGCTTTAAGAGACTGGAAAGAAACTGAAGGCCAGATGGTTATTTGCTCAAGGTAACAGAGACTGCAAGTTGCATTGGCAATATTTGAACCAAGGGCCTTTGACTAGTCTTGTTTCCACTGTTCCACACTGTCCTGATGATAGCTTACTACTGGAACACAAATACTCTTCAATTTCTGGAATTCCCTTTGGAAAGGATCACTATTTTACTTAGATCACATAAATCTGCAGTGGACCCAATCAGCATGATTGTGTGACTTTCTCCAATGGCAGTCAGCAACAGGGGAGTAGGATCAGAGAGAGTAGAGTATGTATGTAGTGTGTAGGGCTGGAAGTGCTTTGAAAAACTTAAAGTTATATATAAATATTAACTATTTTTGGATGGATTTTTAAAACAGAAAGATTTCTCATTGTTCTACCTCCTGCCCCAGACATTTTTTTTTCACTGCAAGTTGAAGAACTGCCAAAAACTATTCATTCTTCTTCCACCACCCTTCCAAGCTTCCCTGTCCTCCTATAGAGCAATAGGTACATAGAACATTGAGCTCTAGGTACCTTCTTTATTAAGGATGTTATCCACAGGAAAGAGGATTCTGGGTTTTAGACTTTAAGAAACTAGAGTAAAACAGTTTAAAAGTAAGGGAACTTACTGAGTAGTATTGCCCATCTGCCATATTAAGATATACCTCAAGCCCTAGGGTTCTTAAAAATGTCTTTGCGTGTCATGGACCCTTTCATCAAACTGGTGAACCCTTTTCAGAAACCCATTTTGAAATGCATAAAATAAAATGCACAAAATTACAAAGGAAATCAATTACATTAAAATATAGTTATTGGGATATTTTAAAAAATAAGCTCATGGACCTCAGATTAAGAACCCCTTTGTCTAGTCTGGGCAACCCTGAAAATTTGTTCTTTTCTCAGGAACAATGATTCCAAGATTTTGCCAGTTGGATTTAGTCTTATCCTAAGATTTGGGGAAAGGTGGTTTGTTTGGTTTGCTTGGACCAATTTACAAGGACCTTGGCAGTCTTTTTGAGGATCCAGATTTTGACACCTGGAACCACTTCTAACATATACTTCTAACCACAAAGATTGGTATTTTAAAGGTGCAATCTGCACAGATAGAAACTTACTTGTGTCAGGACAACCACACTGTCACAAAAGCTCTTATGGCCTCATGACTCAGTGGGTTTAGTTTCTTCTTTCAAAAGCTATATTCACACAGTTCTGTACTTGACTTCGTTTAACTTACTACCTGTGGGACAAGTTAGTCACAACCTCTCTTAAGTTTCAGGTTCCTCATCTGTCAAATAATAACAACAATAATAGCTAACATTTATATAGTGCTTATTATGTGCCAAGCACTGTATTAAATGCTTTATAATTATTATTTCATTTGATGCTCACAACAATTCTGGAAGGTAGGTGCTATTATTGGAGTAAGTGCTATTATTGGAGGTAGACACTATTATTATCCACATTTTACAGATGCAGGAATTGAGATAAACAGGGAGTCACCCAGCTAGTAAGGTCTGAGGTTAGGTTTGGATCTAGGTCTTCCTGACTCTAGGCCCTGTGCTCTATCCCCTGCAACATCTAACTGACCCTGATGAAGACAATAATATATATACTGTCCATACCATAGGTCTGTTGGAAAGAAAGAACTTTATAATCATTTAAATGTGAATTATTATTGATAATAATCACAGTGTAACTGGCTGCCAGCTTGAAGCTTCAAATTATATGTATACAAACCATACTCTTTTAGGTTCTCTTTAAACTGTTTTTAAATAGGGAACCTGGTGGTTTTAAAAAGTGTAGTTATACCTATATTTAAGGGTCATATATTGAGTTTCATTTGTTTTTTTTTTCCAGTGATAGAAGGGGAAAACCAGACATGTAAATTTCATTGGTTAAAAGACGTCCAACTGAGAAAATCTATCTACCACTTCAGGTTAGCACCTTCTCTGCAATTCATAGTCTTAGAGAGTTATCTGAGGGACTGAGAAGTTAAATGACTCTACAAAAGTAATACAACCAGTAAGCTAGAGGCAAGACTTGAATGCAGGTCTTCCTGACTCTGAGGTCATTGTTTTATTTGCTATGCCATGCTGACTCTTGAATTTCAGCTGACTCTTTAATTTTAGGATATAGATATTTAATGCATCACCAGTTACCTAAAACCTTTGTCTATTACCATAAGTGACCACAGCTCGACTGTAGTGGTTTAAAGATTAGAGATAATGCCTTCATGACAAAGGAGTTAGCTAAACTCATTTTTAATCCATACCTAATCTCCTATAAGATCTTCTCTATTTATTTCATTTTAGAAGTAATAATCTTACTTTTCTTAGGTTCATTTTCCTGAGAACAGGCAAAGTTAGAGTATTTTACATAATGCTTATGCTGTTGCATTAGAATAACCTTTGATTGTATATCTGAAAAGCAAATAAAATACTTACAAACATGATAAAATACATTGTACACTTGTGGATATGATGATCTGCTACATAAAATGCTTTTACTTTTTAAAATTATTTTTAGTATCTACACAAATATCTGAATGGAAACATTATGTTAAGTAATTCTCACAAAATAATGATACACTACAGATGGGTTATATAATTTTATTATAATAAAAGAAAAATTTTCTAGAAATGGTAGGGCAACCATTATTTATATTATTTATTTAAATAATATTTATATTATTTTTTTAAAAGTGATTTTGCATAGTATCCTATGTTCTTATTCTTCTTAATTTTCTATACTTATAAGAACATTTAGTCAACATGTAGTATTAGTTAAATCTGGTAAACCTCATATGCAGTCTCCAGAGACCTACATCTACTGTGTTTACAATCTACCAGAAAAAAAACAAAAACAAAAACAAAAAAAAAAACACCTACCAATCCCACTGGCACCCACCACACCCACAGCACCTGAATTGAAGGAAGAAACCAAAGAAAATGAAGACATAGACTCCTGTTCTTGAGAATCGTCTGATCTAAAGGGAAAATGGTATTGTAGGAAAGGTTTTAGAAGTTAGGCTTCCACAGCAGAACCAGGGAATTCTGAAAAGGACCTCCAAGATCTTGTGGATAGTCCCTCAACCAATCAGAAAGTGCCCCAAACATTCTTCAAAACACCTAGTTCTTTAAGAAAGAGCCCTGGAGGCTAAACCAGTTGCAACCTGTCGGGGTCAAGGACTGGGCAAAGACTTTTCTCCACTGCACTTGCTTAATAAGCTTATTGAATATTAACTGACACACCCTGAGGATGGAGATAGCCGCCATTTTTGAACATGGGACACATGAACTGAGAGAGGTTAACATGACAAGGAGGAACATGGAAGAACATGGGATGGGCAGTTCAGGAAGAGTGTAACTCCGATGAACTGGTCCCATCCTGGCTCAGATGGGAGGAGTATGGATTTTACTAACCTCTTAAAAGTTGACTCTACTTCTGCACCAGTGAGCACGTGCCACTAGGGTGCGGTGGGCCTGCTTCTCTCAAGAAGCGTTAATAAAGGCTTTCCTTCACACACTCCTGTAGTAGATTTTTTGTTTTAGATTTTTCTAACAGTATAAACTTAACTCAATCAGTAACATATAAAAAGAGATAAAGAAGGATACATTGGCTATAAAAACAAGTATAAGGAATCAAAGCACTTAGAGAGATAATAAAAGATTGGAATTGAACTGAAAAACTAAATAAGTAGTATGGATTGCATAGAAATAACTTTCAAATGATAAGATTTGTTTCTAAATAAAGATTCAATTCAACAAACACTAAGTTCTTATTGTGGGCAAAGCATTATTTTACTTTATTCATGCTTCAGCATTCTTCCATTTTTCACACCAACCAATGCAGAGATATTATTTAATGCTAACACTCTTGGCATCTGAATGAGTCTTTCATTTTGAAAACCCCATTCATTTCTCATGCTATCAAGTGCTAAGTGTTCTCATGAGAACTTCTGGTAAATTATCTTTTTAAATGATAGAATTCCATTCTCATTTATTAATTGAAAAAGCATTTATTGTATACCTACTGCAGATATAATATAGCCCTGGAAGGTACAAAAGAAATGAAAATTGAGTTCCCTGTCTCAGAGTATACATACATACATATACATACATACATACATACATACAACAACTAGAGATCTATTAAAACTGCAAATGCTGATGGCATCTCCAGACTATATTAGTTATGGCCCATATTTGGAAAACTTCCCAGAGAAAACCATTCGAGGCCATTTGTGACTATTAGGACCATTAGCAGTAAAATGTAGAAATTACCACAATTACTTCCTCTTCTGTATTACTAAGATGGAAGAGAAAATTTTATCTAATGCTTCTAAATGAAAAACTGAAGGGTCACAGAGAGGAAATGCCAATTTTGGAACAAGGTGATTTCTATTTCTTCAGAAATAGACTATGCTTCAATAGTTGTGATGACTTTTGTTTACATTGGGTGAATCAAAATAAATTCTATGCTTTCATTAAGCAGACATCAAGCTGAAATTCTGAAGGGCAGACTTGATTTAACTCTGCTTGATTGCCTTATTTTAATTAAAATAGGAGACTGAAATGAAAACAGCACAGAGCATATGTAGAAAATAAAGTTCACACTCAGTAGTGTGACATGGCAGTCAAAAAAGTTAAGTGATCTCTGGATGTTCTAATAATAGTGTTCAGTTCCAGAGAGGTGATAGTCCCACTCTCATCAGGGTCACATTTGGCACACAGTATGGTACAGTAGAAATGACACTGGCCCTGAAGCCAGAGGACCTCAGTTCAAATCAATTATTCAATGTTTACTATTTGTGTGACCATGGAGAAGTCACTTTAAATTCCATGGTCCTTTATTTCCTCATCTGTAAAATGAGGGAGTAGGTATTGTTTGAAGTCCCCTCTGGCTCTATCCTACAACTAGGTTCTATTATCTGTTACATTTAGTAGTGGATAAAAAACCAGCAAACGAGATGAATAAGGAGCAGCTGACTAATAGGAAAACCAGAATATAGAATCATGTCGTGAACAATCAGAGAAAAGAGTAATAAGGAAGAGATTAATGGTATCAAAGAGATGTTGATGGCTTTAAATATCAGACCAAGGCATTTAGTCAAGGGATGGGGGACCAAGCTACGTGCTACATCTTATGGCACTTAACATACCTGCATTCTAGTCTAAAGAAATGAAAACTGGGTTACAATTCTGATAACAAAGAATATAGGCATGTAGTAGAGTTCACTGGTTCTGATATTCTGGGAGCTTAATTAATGACTGATTTTTTTTTCACTTTGCCATTGCAATGCAGTAGCATGAATCTCAGCAAAAGTAGCTCAATTGTTTAAAGTAGGTCTTACATAATATGAGCCTTGTATATTTTCACACATCATTTGAATCATGATTTGCTTTGCACTAGAAATGACAGATGACTACTTGGAAGACAAAATGAAGTTAAAAACAAATATTTGAACAAAATATTAAATTCTTCATTCACAACAAAAGTTTGTAAAAACATTATACTATTTACTTCTTCATATTTTATTTTAAAATTTAACAAATGGGAGGAAGTACACCATTCTTGTTCAAAGTTTAAAAATCATATTTGCTACTTGATAATTTTTAAACTGATTAAATATGAAATGAAGCTACATATATTACATTAGAAATGTAATTAATTCTATAATCAAATTCAATAGTACCTACTATGTGCAGGTTATTGTGCTAGGTACTAGGATTATAAAGACAAAAGTGACATAATCTCTGCCCTCAAGGAGCTTGTAGTCTACTGAGGAGAGAAAACATTCATATAAGTAAATATAATGCAAGGAAAACTAAAGAAAGAGAGAGCAATAGCACTTAGGGGCATCAAGGAAGGCTTCGTGGAAGAAGTGGCAAGAGTTGAATTTTGAAGGAAGTTAAGATCCTCATTAGGGATAAAGGAATGCATTCTGGACGTGGCCTGTAGATATGATAGAGATTGAGTATAATATTTCTCTTACATTCAAAGCACATTTCTATAGTGTTTGATAGTTTTAAGGACTGACTAGGATGAGTGAGGAAACTTTTGGCTTCCTAACTCAAAAACATTTTCTAACCTTTGGTTTTGACTTTATTCACTAGGCAATAAAGAACCACTGAATGTTTTTGATTTTGATAGCAATGTGATCTGGCTATCAAACTTTGTAAAGATTAATTGAATGGGTATATTTTTCAATAAAAGGGAAAAAAGAGGCAAAAGGATCAACAAAGAGACTTGCGATTGTCTAGGCAAGAGGTAATAAAATCTTGAATAAAATCCATGTCAGTGAAAGGATGGAAAGAAATGGTAAAAGACTATTAAGGTAGCACCCATCTAGTTACTCACCACATATGGGAATGGGGTTTGGAGTGTCTTCAGGGAAGCCTAGTACCTCTGGTGTAGGGCTGCTGAGCCCTTTTCAGGGCTGCTTTCCACCTTTGGTGTCCACCTGATCCACCTAACTCTCACCTGTGGCTCCAAGAAGCTATAGCATGCACAGCAGCCACACCCTGGCAAACAATTTGGCAGATGGGCTAAACCAGGTTGACAGTAACTGAGAGGTCTCAAACTCAAACAGTGAGTTAGGAGGGTGTGTACCCCTATCTAGCATGTGAAGCCTTCCCCTGGTGGAATGGGCATGAAAACAATTTGTTCCAATGGCCATGAAAGCAACTGAAGGAGGCACTATGGAGTCCTTAGAGCTTGGTTAGACATAGAAGACTCCAAGGTCATCCACTGCCTCTCAAGCCATCACCAGCTCTCTTGACTCCATCCTGCCACTAGACTGTGATGACTCTGGAAGAGAGAATGAGGCTGACAATTTTGTGCAACTCTGCCTCACTTAAGTCCAATTTAGTCACCAATCAAAAAACATCACCTGTACCATTTTACCATTTTTACCTATCTCAAAGCCCTGTGGTGACTGGCAAGTGAATCACAGGGAAGTGATTCACAGGTATGAATGAACTGGGAGCTATAGTCACAACCCTGCACACAGGCAGCCCAGGCCATAGGGTCATCTTCTCACTGGAAGCAGCAGTGGGATTTGGCAGCCCCGGGATCTGAGAAGCCTTTTAAGGATTGCACTGCTCACTTCCTGGTGTAAGGAAGAGGGTTAGAAAAGGTGCCGTAAAAATTGTCTGCTTACCTAACTCTAGCCTGATTACTGTGGCAGGCAGGGATCCCACCCTGCAGTCGAAACACAAAATATTATACAAAAACTTCTGCAAAGTGGATTCCACTCACCATCAGTACATGGAATGTGTGCATACTCATAGAAAACACAAAATCTAGTAGACCTAAAGACGAACAGCTCTTGTTGGCAAGAGAACTCAGCAGGTATCAAATAGCAACCCTGAGTGAAACAAGGCGGGCAAATGAAGGCCAGCTTACTTTACTGGGAGCTAGATACATATTTTTTCTGGAGTGGCTGCAGGGAAGGGGAGCACCATGAAGCTGGTATAGGTTTTACAATCAAAACTAATTTGGTTAGCAAGCTTGTATGCCTACCAAAGGGAGTGAATGACAGGCTCATGGCAATTGCCACTTTCAGGAAAATGCCATGCCACCATCATTAGTGTTTATGCTCTCACCATGATGAGCCCTGATAAGGTCAAAGAAAAAATTTATAAAGACCTGGAGACAATTATCATCAATGTGCCAAAAGAGGAAAAGCTTATAATTCTGGGTGACTTTAGTGCTAGAGTACCAGACTACCAGACATGGCAGGGAGTCCTAGGATTGAATGGAGTCAGATACAGCCAACAGCAATGGTCACTTACTACTGAAAACTTGTGCATCTCATGACCTTCTCATCACCTGCATTGTCTTCTGTTTACCTAAATTCAATAAAACTTTGTGGATGCACCCTTGCAGCAAATATTGGCATTTAATAGACTATGTGATTGTAAGAAGAGACAGACAGGATGTGAGAGTGATGAAGGCAATATGTGTTGCAGAGTGCTGGACAGAGTGCATAGACTCATCCTCTCCAATATAAATATTCACTTTCAACAAAAGCAGAGGCTCCGAAGGAAAACAACTACCAGAAGACAATGTCAACAGATTAGAGCACTGCTCTAGAATGGGAGAAGTTTGTTGCTAACTTGGAGGGAAAGTTGAGCCAATACATAGTTGGCAACAGTGGAGCAGAAAAGGAGTGGGCAACTATCAGAGATTCGTTGTACAGCACTGCATTTGCTCATCTGAGTCAGAACAGTCACAAACATCAAGAATGGCTTGAAAAAAATGATGGGGAAATTCAGAAGCTGCTAAATGAAAAATTAAAACTCCACAGGGTATACCAGCAGGATAGCTCATCCACCTCTAAGAAGGCAGCATTTAATTCCATCAAAAGTAAAATACAAGTGAAGCTTAGAGAGATGCAAGATTCTTGGCTCAGTTAAGAAAGCAGATGAAATTCAGTTTTATGCTGATAGTAACAATCCAAAGCATTTTTATAATGCCCTGAAGGCTATTTATGGGCCAAAGACCTGTGGTGCATCTCAACTACTTAGTGCTGATGGAGCCACATTGATTAGTGATAAGGACATGATCCTAGAGAGGTGGGCTGAACACTTCCATAGTGTTCTTAACATACTGTCATCAATCAATGCTGAAGCCACTGACTGCTTACCTCAGTAAGGTGGAAGTCAGTCCCTCCCTAGCTGAAGTTCTAGCTGAAGAAGAGGTTTTGAATGCCATTAGGCTCTTTTTGTGTGGCAAAGCACCTGGTGCTGATTCTATTCCAGCTGAGATGTACAAAGTGGGGAGCAGGGGAGTGTTCCACTGCTTATACAAAAGCTGACTAAAATTTTCTGTGTTATATGGCAAGAGGAAGTTATTCCCCCAGGAGTTCAAGGACACCTCCATTGTCCATCTCTATGGCAAAGGTAAAGAAAATAGATTGTCCTGTGACAATCACTGGGGCAGGGGGGAGAGGGCATCTCTCTTAGTCATTGCTGGCAAGATTCTTGCCAGAGTGTTCCTTGATAGGTTGAGCCTTCACCTTGAAAGATGGTCATCTACCTGAGAACCAGTGTGACTTCAAAAAGGGCCAAAGGATAGTGGACATGGTGTCTGCCGCCCTACAACTCCAGGAGAAATGCCAGGAGCAGAACAGAGAACACATTTGTAGATCTGACCAAGACATCTGATATTGTCAGTTGCAAGGGTTCATGGAAAATTATGTCAAAATTTGGTTACCTGGAGAAGTTCATCAGTATTGAGTATCATTTTTAGGATAGCATCCTTGCCTGGGTTCTGGATAATGGGCAATGCTCTTGTACTTCCCCACCAATGGAGTGAAACAAGGCTGTGTGCTTGCTCCCATGCTTTTTAGCATGATATTTTCAACCACGTTGTCAAATGCCTTCAATGAAGACAAACATGAGATCAAGGTCAGCTAATGCACTGATGGTAAATTCTTCAACTGGAAAAGGCTACAAGCCAAGACCAAAGTGGAGGGAGTGTTGTTGCATATTTTTTTTTGTTTGCAGATGATTGTGCACTCAACTGCAGCCTGGCAACAAGTATGGATCGATTCTCTGCTGCCTGTGCTAATTTTGGTCTAACAATTAACACCAAGGAAACAAGTGCTCCATCAGCCACCACCACACCATCCAAATGTGGAACCATCACTTGATAGCAAATGGAGAAGTTTTGAATACGGTGGATAGTTTCATTTACCTCGGCAGTAAACTTTCCAGGGATGTACACATTGATAATGAGGTTAACACATGCATTGCTAGAGCTAGCTCATTGTTTGGGAGGCTGTGAAGGAATGTGTGGGAGAGAAGAGGTATTAGACTGACTACCAGACTGAAGGTCTACAGAGCCACTGTGCTGACCTCATTGTTACATGCCTTTGAAACCTGGATAGTATACCACTGCAATTCCAGGAAACTGAATTGCTTCCATTTGAATTGTTTTAGGAAGATTCTGAAAATTACCTGGCAGGATAAGATACCAGGTCCTTTCTTGAACTAAACTACCAAGCATTCAAATTCTACTACAGAGAGTGCAACTATGATGGGCTGGCCAAGTTGTTCAAATGCCAAATGTACACTTATCAAAAAGACTTTTAGGGAGAACTCACACAGGGCAAGCACTCACATGGTGGTCAGAAAAAGTGATACAAGGACACTCTCAAGGTCTCTCTTAAGAACCCTCGAATTGATTGTGTGACGTAGGAGACACTGGGACAGGTCCACCCAGCATGGCATGCCCTCATTAGAGAAGGTACTGTGCTCTGTGAGCAAAGCAGAATTAAAGTAGCTCAAAAGAAACATGAGATGTGCAAATTTAGAGAATCCACCCCAAATGTTCACATGGACTATTTGTGCTGGACCTGTGGTAGAACATTCTGCACTCCTATTGGTCTGACCAGCCATAGCTGGACACACTATAACTTGACTCTAACATAGTGATGTCATTTTGATCCTCTCTGAGAGTGGATGACAATAACCATCATGTGGGAATGTGAGGGACAGGGAAGAGTTAAACATGACTCAGAGGTCTAAAGAATGGGTAATGATTTGATGATCATAAATAGGCAAGTCGAAAGGAGGGTAGGGTTGGAGGAAAAATGTATTCTATTTTGACCTTTTGGAGTGTACCTGGGACATCCAGGTAGAAATATGAGGTAAATGGTTGATAATACAGAAGAAAGATCAGGGGAGACATTATTGAATCATAGATAAAATTCTAGTATTGGAAGTACTGGAAGTACTTGGAAGATCCTTTAATAAGTCATATAGTTCAACTTCCCACCAGATATAAGAATCTCATGTATAATATTGCTGAAAAATAGTCATTCAGCCTCTGTATAGGCATCCAGTGACAGATCATTTTCTATCACAAAAGGCAACCCATTTTACTTGTAGATGCCTGTATTTTTTAGAATGTTTTTCCTTATATCAACATGAAATTTGCTTACCGGGCATATATCTAATATGCCTACATAAAGCTTCAAATATTTCCATGTATTTCTTTTTTTTGTTGTTACGAAACTGAACAAATTATCCAACTTTTGCCTAGAGGCAAATAGTATGTTCAAACAAAGAAATTCATAACTATAGAGGTATGCCATTATGATAATCCTTTGAAAATAACCTAATTTGCATGCTGCAATTTTTACAGAATGTATTATTAGACTATGGGGAAACTAGGGGATAGAATCCCAGGCCTGGAGTCAAGAAGACTCATCTTGATGAGTTCAAATCTGTCCTGAGACACTTACTAGATGTATGACCATGGTTGAGCAAGTCCCTTTACCCTGTTTGCCTCTGTAAAATAAGCTGGAGAAAGAAATGGCAATCCACTCTAATATTTTGCCAACAAGACCCCAAATGGGATCACAAAGAGTCAGACGTAATTGAAACAACTGAACAACAAACAACATCATTATTAAATTACATATGTCTTGTTATGAGAAGGGTAAAAGTTTATATTAAGATTTGGAGCTCATCCAAACAAGGGTAGCACCTGAAGCCTTAACAGTGGATAAGACTGTCAAGCAAGAGAATAAATAGGTAGATAAAAAAATCGATAAAGAAAACTAACTTTGAAGAAGCTGCAAGAGGAGCCAAAGAAAGAGATGTGGAAAGAGCAATCAGAAAGTTAGGAAGCATAGTAAAGAACACCAAGTGACTTATAAATAAATACATATTGATTTATTACAACACTTTGAACTAATGTGGCTTAAAATTATCTCCCCACAAAAATGTACTGGCAATTTCTTTCTGTTTTAAACTTTTAACAATAAAGTGAAGAGGTCCAAGTCTTATCACTTCCTCAGTCCCACTTCTTTCCTTCTTAAAACATGACCAGTTTGAACTTTAAGCAATCCTAGCAAAAGAAAGCTTCTATTTCGTACTGATTATAAACAAATTAGTGCTAAAAATGATTCACTTTTATGGCTTGGATTGCATATGAACATGTGTTTGAAGAACTGGGCTATATGCCCAAGACTATACTGCTGAATTTATATGAACACAATCCCTCCTACTAAGCCTTTGAAAATAATTAACTGTTGCCATATTCCACAAAAGCAATGTATGCATCAGAAATGAAGCAGACATTTTTTGGCTTATTTTACCAGACACTCTTGATTATAATTCAATAACAAAATGAAAAAAAAAATAATTCTGGCTGACATTAAACCTTAGAGATTCTGTTAGCTGCCAATTCATGTCAGCATTGTTCTTCCACGTGGATTGAGCAATTTCCTGTCTCAGTCTCCCCTGTTGGTAATGTTTATCTTCTGAAGTGAGAAAGAACTGGTACTGATTGGGAAAGTCTGCCAATTTCTAGCTTATTTTTAGGATTATCAAAAAATATTATTGCTGCCAGTAACACGTTTACAGATCAATCTCGAATATTCACATAATGATAGAAAAAGGCAGCATGCATAATTCTAGCATAAATCATCCCAAACCCTTGTGCTAGTAGACTTTTTTCCCAATTTCTCCCCATCATTTTTTTTTGTTTTTTAAAAGGATCTGCCACAAAGTAGCAAAATGTATGTATTTAAATTTCAAATCCTTTCTCATCCTTTATCCTGTATGGCAGACATGTGAATGAATAGGGAACTGAAGGACTGACAGGGATCAAAAGAAGGAAAAGGGAGAAACAAAATGACACAGCCAATCTGCAAATTTCTTAATTCATCTCTCCTAACTCAGATGTTCAAAGTTGTACCTCTGCATAACAGAAAAATTGATGGCCATCAGAAAAACAACTGCAATCTAGGGAAGTGGGAAATGGTGGGGTATCCACCTTCTAAATTTACAGTTAACATTAAAAATTCTGTTGCAGATTGATGAAACCTAAGGAGGCCAGGCAAAACCATGAAATGGGTTGAAATTTTTCTTCAGTGTTGCTTTTTACTACTCTTAGATTCTTCTTCTATCTAGCTAGTATCTACCCTTTGCTGTGCAGGATGCAGGCATCTAAGATTCCAGGATTTAGAATTAGAAAGGTCTTTAGATATCATATAGTCCAAATTTTATTTTACAGATGAGGAAACTAAGACCCATAACAGTTGTTACTTTCTTAAGTATGCATGGAGCTGAACCACGCATTTCAGAAACTAGGAGGGCACATTCCAAATGCTGGAGGCCTCAGACGCTTACTACCTGTGTGACCCTGAGCAAGTCACTTAACCCTATTTGCCTTAGTTCCTTCATCTGTAAAATGAGTGGGAGAAGGAAATGGCAAACCACTCCAGTATCTTTGCCAAGAAAATCCCAAATGGGGTCACAAAGAATCCGATACAACTGGAAAACAACTGAACAACAACAATTTTCTTTAAGTAATAATTTCTGCTTTCAAAAAGTCTTGGTTACTTGATCCTTTCCTCTCCCTCCTCAGGCAACATTTATGAATTTTATTGAAATTTTTTTGGAGACAATCAAGGTTAAGTGACTTGCCCAAGGTCACACAGCTAGTAAGTGTCTGAGGCCAGATTTTTAACTCAGATCCTCCTGACTGCAGGGCCAGCACTCTATCCATTGCACCACCTAGCTGCCCACATTTGTGCACTTTAAAGGTAAACTCCCAGATGCAATAAAAACACTTATATAGAAGCAACTCATATAGGGTTAAGAATTTCAGGTTTGTTGGAGAGTTATTGGAGGCTGGGCCCTTCAGATGACATGTGAGCCATGATGTGAATATATTAGTTTACTTTTCAAGTAGTTATTGCCAATTTAAGAGTAGTTTTGGCTATGAAGTACTGATGCTCAAATTTTATGATATGTGGAGAGACTTTTGGAGAGACTTTTCCATCTTACCCATGGGACAGTCATAGTTCCTAGGCATAATGAATGTGAGCAAATCTTGTCTGAGCTCTTACTGTTCATAATTTATGTTCAGTTGAAGAATTACAGTGCCTGTGATTCATTTCCTCATCCCGACTGACAGCTGGTACATTTGTAAATATGTACTTTAAATCTGGTTTTGTTTCTTTACCAGTCATTTATCTCTATGGATTAGTTTTCTTTGTCCTCTGTTGTTCTTGATAAGCTGCAATAAGAATGTGTCTTTTTTATATTCTCATTGCAGAAGGGTACCAAAGGTACTTTACTTTACAAAGGTAAGATTTTCTCTTCCAAGCACAAAACCTTTTAACAGAGTTTTTTAAACATATAAGAAGGCAGCGACATCTGTCTAAATTCAAGCTTTCGCCCTTCCACTCCAATACTTTTCTATAATTGGAAAGAAATTGCTCATACTTTCCCCAGCTGTGGGTATTAGATAATCTGATTGTATTTGTGTTCCTAAAGAGTTGCTCTGGGGTGGCATCCTTGAGGGACCAGCTATTGGACTGCAGGAATGCCATGACTACGCACGGCCTAAAAAAAAAATCAGTCATGATCACTTCCACCTTGATCTCACCTCGTTTACCTTCTGACATGCTACCCTAAACTAATTGAAAGTGGAAGCAATAAGGGTGGTGGTTAGCGGAGAAAAGGGTGAGTATCAAATTTTTCTTTTATGTCTGAAGTCACAAAAGCAGGGAGAAAGTTCAGGTCATCTTGCAGAACTGCTCTCCTTCAAAATTCATCACAAATTCAAGTCATATCACTGAATGTTAGGACACTTTAATACAGCTTTTAGAAAATTGGTATTCAGTTTGATAGCCTCAAAATATTTTGCTTAATGTGGTGTTGCTGTTAAGAGGAACATGGCGTGAAGAGTCCTTTCTTTATCACAGAAACACAAAATGCAACATATAACAACAACAAAACCATTTCTTTTCTTCTAAATTTCTCTGACAAATTCTCAGTTGAACTTCCTATTTTTCCATTTTGCAACCCTTACAGCTACATACCCATTTTGACTCAATTCCTCATCTTCCTCTTCATTGTATTCATTATATATCTAAAAAGAAAATTATCCATGTTTGATTGATGTTGCTGTTCTTGTTGCTTAGCAGTGTCTGACTCTTCATGACGCTATTTTGGGGTTTTCTTGGCAAAGATACTGGAGTGGTTTGCTATTTCCTTCTCCAGCTTATTTTATAGATGAGGAAACTGAGGCAAACAGAGTGAAGTGATTTGCCCAGGGTTCACACAGCTAATAAGTGTCTGAGGCCAGATTTAAGCTCCAGAAGCTGAGACTTCCTGACTTCAGGCCCAGCACTCTATCCGCTGTGCCACTTAACTGCCGTTTTTGATTAGTGTTAGCTTTATCGTACTCAAGACACTTCCCCTTCTTTCTAGCTCCCTGAGTTATCCCTTTCAGGTTTAATCACCCTTGTCTCCTAACTTCCTCTCTTTCTCTTAGTCACTACTAAAATGTGAAGGATTTGAACTTACAAGACTTCTGTAGGTATTACAGTGGCACCAGGAATGTTCAGTCTGCACTGGGGTGAGGTGACTAAGCAGTGAAGACCGATAAACTAATGATGGGGCAAATGACACCACATGCACCAACTAGTTCAGATTTACATTGATGCAGGGATGCCTTCTGAGTTTAAGGTCATAGCCACTAACATTAGGTTGTACCCTGCCCATTTCAGGGCATGTTACAATTTTACTAGTCTGAGACCTCCCTCCTGGAACCAGATTCTCTAACACAATTAGGAACACCTTAGTCCCCAGGAATTTTTAACACTGGGATTGATCCTGAACAATTGCCTGCCTCTTTGAGCTGGGGGAAATTCCTAAGCCCTGTCTGGATTCATCCCTGATGGTCTGGTCTAGGGAAAAAAAAATTCTTCAAGGATCTATCATAAGTAGTGCTAGAGTTAACCACCCTCCAGGTTGTACAAAGATTCTCCTGATTTTAAGGGCCTCCATTCCTTAAATGGAGGAAAACATACACCACAGTAGAACATTTTCAAAATCAATTTAAAAAAGCACAGGGAAAATAATGGAATTATTAAAAAAAAAAAGAAGAGTTGGAAGGAACTTTATGAAAACCTGATTAAAACATCTCTTACTCAAAAACACCCTAAGAATTTACAGGAAAAATGGAATCACTGAAAAAGAGTTGGAAGGAACCTTATAAACATTTGATTGAACTCCCTTGCACTTATCACTAAAAGCATCAGCTATCTTTGAAGATAATGAAGTTGTTACCATAAAGCTAAAAGTAACTACCATCTATTGCTCTCTTACCTGTGATATGGTTTTTGAAATTACTATTCCAAATTACCAAAGAAGCATTTTCTCAGGGGAAAAATCACATAGGATCAGCAGCAATTCTATTAATGTTGACATTAAAACAACAGCATAAACATAAACACAAACACCATAAAATCTTGATAATGTATTGCAAAAAAAATCCTCTGACATGGTATAATTTTCACCACTGTGAAGTTCATCAGAAGGAGACTCTTTGATTTGCAGCTTATAAATTACAAGGGAATGTAAAAACTATCTTTCTGATCTATCATATAGTGCGTTCAGGTACCAACATATTTATGTGTCCATGGGCTTTTCTGAACTCGTGGAAAAACTGAATTCAACCAGATATACAGGAAAATTGACTATTAATCTCATTGCTTTACAGTCAAACTTCCTAAACAGATGCTGTGACTAATGAGGGTGCAAATCTGATTGGATTTTGCAAGCTACAGAAAATTCCGAGCAACTGTTAAGTTGGCAATTGCACAATCCAGGAGGTCAACAGTTGATAAAATGAAAGGCAAACCAGTTAAAAAAATTTTTAAACTGATAAGGCCTACCTAGACAGGAAGCACTGAAGAGCAAAAGCCAACTTCTGAAGTGCTTGTGCTTCTTTGTCCTGGCTCTCATAGACTTACTATGCAGTTTTTGGCAAAGGTCACCATTATCTACATGTAAACTGGAGATGGTGAAAATAGATCTCCTCAAGGTGCTTGGGGGATAATGAGCTGTAGTTTTGAAAACACTGACTAGGCACACTATTATGTCAGAATAATTTTAACAATCCAGAGCATGTGTTTGTTTCCTCTCTATTCCACCAAACATGCCATTTCATCAGCCATACCTTGTGTCTCATTATGAGCAATGGGGAATCATACCTCTCTATGACACTGGACAGTGATGCTGCGTAATTAGACGAGAGACAAATACTTTAGGCATTCTTCATAGCTAGAGCAGGAGATGAAAATAACTGAAGGAAGTTTATGTAACTTTGAACACCTTTAACTAATCCACTTCTGATGCAACATTTAAACTCCTTAAGGCCTTTGCTATTTTCTATGGATGTAATGCACAGTGGATTACAATAAGCACTAAATGATAAACATGGATGTCAGCTTCCAGGGCCACAAGTTCAAATATCCTGTAGGGACTAAAATTCCTCTTTTGTTCTACCTGGTTGGAATAAAATCAGTATCCTGGGAAATAGACAGTACATTTGAATTGTAAAACTGTTAATCTACAACTTCCAAAGAACAGAATAATGGTTTGAATCATGTACTAAGGTCCCAGACAGTACCTTTAACCCTCACCAGCTGCCCTTGAATGGGTGCTATGAATCACAAGAGATAGTGTGGGTAAGAGAATTAAATGCAGAGGTCCCAGTACAAACCTACCACAAACTAGAAGGACAAATAACGTAAGACTTCCGTGGTTACCTCAAAAAAACTTACAACCTTAGTTTTATACTCATCTCACTATCTTATAGTTTCTATCACCTCAACATCTCTTGAATGTGTCCCCATCTTTCCACTCACACCACAACCCAAGTTAAGGCCTTCATTACCTCTTGCCTGGGCTACTACAATAACTTTCTACTTGGTCCCTCTGCTTCAAGTTTCTACCCTTTCCAATCCATTCTCCACTTGACTCCTGAGGTGATTTTTCTAAGCATGGGTTTAACCATATTATTCCCTTGCTCAGTGAATTCAAGGGGCTCCCTAATTACTTCGAGGATTAAACTCCCTCAGCCTCAGTTGTCTCCCCTGGAAAACCAGAGAACTGTGTTTAGATGACCTCTAAAACCTTCCACTCCTGATCTATACTCCTAGATTAAGAACATGGATGGGAGGGGCTGATACATTCCTCAGTCTAAAAGAGGTGTAACCACATCTCACTATCTCCTGGAACTTTATGAAAGAAAAGAAGAAAAAGTCAGACTTAGTTGTCCCTATTCTGCCTCAAAGCTCTGCTTGAAGTTAGAGTAGTGTAGTCTTTACTCAAGAAGGGCAGGCTGTTGAAGAGGCATTTCCTAACTTATTTCTTGAGGATTTCAGTCAGGGTGTGCGTATCTATGTCCAATTTATCCTAGCTTCTTTTTTTTTTTCCTTTTTTTTCTCATTACCTCTTGTCCTTGGTATCCCTCATATCTAGTCTAGGATATTTCTCCAAGTCTTTAAAGCTTTGCCACTAATTTGCAAACTGACAGCACATAACTATTGAAATCTCATTAGAAAAGATCTTGTGCTTTTAAAGCCCCCTGCCCCCCAACAGTGTTCAAGGCCTTGTTAGTCAATTCCCATCACTTTTAACTGCAGCTTAGAATTTTGGAGCTGAGACTCGCTGGTGCAGGCCACTTAATTGTACAGATAAGTAAGGTGAGGGAGAGGTAAGTGACAGCCAGAGATCCAGAGAAAGTTTAAAGGAGGACAAAACTAAAACTCCCATCTCCCAGCATCATACTTTTTCCATTAGACTCAGCTCTTTTACTATGGAATGTCTTTTCTTCATTGATAGAGAAAATTCACTGCCAAGGGGAATCATGAGACTGAAAGAACATCTTTGAAAAGCAGGAGTCATTAAGAAAAATCTCTTTCAAAAATTATACTTCATAATAGAGCCACAGTATTTTCCAGTGTGTTATGGAAAGTACTTTTCCTAAGCTGTGTGCTTATGGGCTTTTTTTCCTCTTCTTTTATTCATTCATTCACTCATTTATTTATTTGTTTTGCTCAGGCTTATGATTTCATTAATGTGTAGGGAATTCCTCTTGGTACAGAGTAGATTCCCCTCCTGCAATTTCTAGTTTTAGGGAATTGCCAAGGACAATTGAGAGATTAAGTGACTTGTCCAGTGACACACAGTATGTGTCAGGCAGGATTTGAAACCAGATAGTCCTAATTCTGAGGCTGCCTCTCTCTCCACTACACCATGCTGTCTTTCTACACATTCACTCTAACTCTAGCATTTTCAAACTACACTCTTGAAGAAAGAATCTTGTATTTCTTAAGACTGATTCCTAGTAGCCTGGCATTGAAGGAGAACTAAAGTTAGAGAGCCTGAATTTGCCTTGAGTAAATTATTCCCCTTCTAAGATACATTGACTCTTCCAGACCACTAAGTACCATTTTGCAAATCATTGTGTAGTGTATTAATTAAATGACATCAATAAATTAATTAACTGGGGAGCTGAAAAGTGCAGCACAATTTACTTTTTTAGGAGGTTATATGGGGGGACACAAGGCCCAAATTCAAGTTGTGAACCTCTGAAATCTAGTGCTATTTCCAAAACACTCTGGTTTGTCTAGAATTCAAAGTTCTCCATGATCTGCCTCACCAGACCTTTCCAGCATCATTACTTTCTCTTATATAGGCTATGCTACAGCCAAACTGATTACTCTGACATTATCCTGTATTTTCTCATCTTACTTTTATCATATATGGAATGACTTTTTCCCCTTCACTTGTTGACCTCCTACTTATCCTTCAAAACCTGACTCAGATGCCACCCTGTCAAGAATCTTTCCTTGATCCAATCCAGCTGAAAATGATTTCTCCCTCATCTGATTTTATAGCACCTCATCGTACATAGACACGCATATCTATTACATTATGTGTGTATTATAACCTACCTTTATTATATATGCTTCTAAATGTCATGTTGTCTCCTAGTAGATTGTAAATTCCTTTAATGTTGGAACTGTTTTATTTATCTGTTGTCTCCCTGTAGTACTTAGTATAGTATATTTCAGTCTATGCCTGATGGATCTTTGTTGGAAGAAAGAAAGGAAGGGAGCAGGGAGAGGGGAGAGAGACAGACAGAGAAAGAGAGAGACAAAGAGAGTAGTATAAAGCTCACTGTTTCATTACAGAGAATGAAAGTCATCTTTGGAGCAAATGATATTTTGTGCTGATTCAGATGACTTTTAAGTTGTCATTCTACTGATGACTTATATAATATGACTTTGAAATATTACCTGTCTTCAATCACAGTTTATTCACTTGTACAATAGTTACCAAATAGTTCATTCTATGCATCTTTTGTGGATCATTCATGTTCTTAATGTGCTTTGAACACACTGGGAAAAAAAATCAAGAATTTTTGATCATTTAAATTGGTAGATTACTTGCAAATTGGTGACAGGTAATATATAATCATTATGTAAGAAATACCTACTAAAACTAAAATTTTCAGTGAAATACTCTAAGAATTGAATTTTTACCCAGCTCTTAAAACAAAATTTCAATCATTTCGGTGTGATGGTGGCTGTGTTTACATGGCTATAGAATAATGCTGATGGAAAGAGCATATAGCTGCAATTCACCTGATATTCATTCATTCAACTTTCATTAAGTATCTCCTAAGCCCTTCTAAAACTTTTATGTGAGAGGCAAAGACTGGTATTCCTGGTTTCCCTTTCATGCCATGTAGAATTGTAAAGGTAAACTAGAGCAATTAAATCTTTTAATTATGCCAGTTCTATCACTAATCATTACACCTTCCTTCTACCTCAAACTATCAGAAGTACTAGGTAAAGGAATTACACATGTAATGTGAATATTTCCTACAATAAAACAGTTTATAAAATATCTCTCTTGACTCATCTGAATACATCCCACCACTTCACCGTGCCCCCTCACCACATATAAACGAGCAAACACAATGACAAAGAGACTCAACTTCTTTGGGCAAAAACATTCACTAGTTTATCTCTAATTCAGGTGGTCCCAGCTCAGTCCATTCCAACCATTAGAAGACACTAACTCTCAAAAGGCTAAAGATTATTACACCTTTAGTTTAAAAGAGGTTATCAAGTACTTAGGCTTGCCTTTGAAACCACTTAAAGAAAGTTAAGTAGGAGGAATCCCTGATTACAAGGAGGTAAAGTAGAAAGGGCACATGATTGGGAACCAGAGTATCAATGGTACTTACTAGTTCTATAACCTTGGGCAAGTCATTCAAATTTTCTGCCCCTCAGTTTCAAATGTAAATTGAATATATTAGACTGTATCACAGGTGTCAAACACAACACTCCAGTGTGCTATATGAACCAGATTAAAATGCAATTGGGAAATATTTAACTAAATAAAAATACAAGAAAACATGACAAAATATAGATAATATTACATTTTAAAGCTAAGTCAATATATGGTCCATGAAGATCTTTAAGTATGGTTTGGTGGCCACCATTTCTATCTGAGTTTGACACCACTAGACTAGATAAATCCTCTGAGGTTAAATTGAAGAAAATGTCAATCAGTAAACCTATATTAAGGACCTACAATCTGCCAGGCATTATGTTAAGTGCTGAGAGTACAAAAAAAGGCAAAAGATAGTCCTGGTCCTCATGGAGTTTACAGTCTTTAGTGGAAGCAATATGAGGAAAACTATATATACAAAGTAAGCTATATACAAGAAAAATAGGAAATAATTAGCAGAGGGAAGGCAGTGGAATTAAGAGGGGTTGGGGGAGGTTTTCATAGAAGGTGGGATTTTAGTTGAGACTTGCCAAAGGAAGCCAAAGAGGTCAAAAGGCAGAGTTGGGGAGGGAAAGTATTCCAAATATAGGGAACAATCAGAGAAAATTCCTGGAGCTGAGAGATGGAGTGTCTTCTTCATGGAACAGTCAGGGGGCCTGTGTCACTGGATCGAAGAGTAGGAGTCTGTGGGAGTAAGGTATAAGAAGACTAGAAAGGTAGGAGTGGGCTAGGTTATGAAGAGCTTTGAATACCAAACAGCGTATTTTTTATTTGCTCCTGGAGGCAATAGGAAATCCCTGGATTTTATTGAATGTGTGTGTGGAGGGGAGGGGGGGAGAAGGGAAGGGATGACAGGATGGAATCTACATTTTAGGAAAACATTGAGTTTTTAGGAAAAAGGATCATAATTGTCCACCTCCAAAAACTTATCACATTTTAAAAGTTACACTGCCAATAAAAAAAAAATGTTATTCAGGTGCTATAGGAGAAAAAGCCTTAGATTCAGAATCAGGAAATGCAGCCCACAGTGTCACTTAGTTAATTGTATGACCTTGGGGAAGTCACCTGACATCTTTGAGCCTCAGCTCCCCCTCACATGCTTTGTAAAGCACTTTGTAAATCTTAAAGTTCTATTTAAATGTTAAGTTGTCAAATTTTCATCTCTCTTCAAGTAAATTTGGCCACATTGGCAAAATGCCAAAATCTACTATGGTCGAGATTAAAATAGTACGGGATAAAACTCATCAAAACCAAAGCTATCACTTATTTTATAATAAATATAATAAATAATATAATATAAATAAAATATAATATAATAAATTAAGTGATTCACTTAATCTCTGTTTGCCACAATTTCCTTAACTGTAAAATAGGGATAATAATAGCCCATACCTCACAAAGTTGTTGTGAGGATCAAGTGAGGTAATATTTGTAAAATGTATTTAGCACAGTGCCTGGCTCATAGTAAATGCTAGATGAGTGCCTATTCCTCCCTTCCCTCCTGGGAATCCCCAGAGGTCCTCAAACCACACTTTGAGAATCATTGTTCTATTCTATCTCTAATGCCACTTGAATGATTCCTTCTTAAATAACGTAGCTTCAAAATTGATACCTCTAGATTTGTAGAAAACAAATATGCCAGGTCTTTTCACCTGACAATCACATGTGCATCCTGTTTTATACTCTACCTACTCTTCAACCTAAGAATTTTTCACCTGTAGCCCTGCAAAGAACAAGGATTATCTTTTGGAAGGTAATTTAAACATCCTCTTCAAATTAAGACTTGCCATATGAAAACAATGATGAAATAAAAAAGAGAACAATCATATTCCCCTAAAAAACTCTACAATATAAAATGACACCTTAATTCAAAGCAATTTTGCATTGCTCCTTATTGGGAAACATAATTTGTGCCCACAGAAAGACAATGTGAATTTGTGTTTATGCTTTAGAAATCAATACAATTTTAAGCTTTTTTTGTGTTTTTTTTTGTTTTTTGTTTTTTTTTGGTGAGGCAATTGGAGGTTAAGTGACAGAAATCAATACAATTTTAGAGAAATCAAATCTAAGCTCTGCTGTTTTTTTAGGGGGTGGAGCACTGGGATCTGGGATTGCTGGCATGAGAATTACATTTGCTGATACAGTCAGCAACTTGTTTGTAACTTCTAATTTTCGAGAGCTGTCCAGGGCTCTGAAGGGTTAAATGATTTGTCTGTGGTCAAAAAGTTAGTATGTATCTGAGGCAGGGCTTGAGCCCAAGTCCTAAAGAGTTGCAAGATCAACATTCTATTCTTTTACTATGTTGTCTCTACCAAGCTCATTACTGACAAAACCCAGCAAATCATAAAAAACAAACAAACAAAAAACCAAAAAACAAGAAACACAGAAAACTGAATTATAAAAGATGTAAGCATTTTCTTTGTTAATTTTATTAAATTACTGGTCAATTCTGGCAGGATGCCCACATATGTCTAAATAGCCATATCTCTTCTCATTTGTGGAGCGTAAGTTTTAGACAAGGAATTACAGTAAAAGTATGAGTATAACAAATTTTGTGGCATATTTTCCTCCATTCAATAAATAAATACTGAGCCTCTACTGTATTATATACAACATACAACCAGCAGCACACTAAGAGATAAAAATATGCAAAGACTTTACAATCAGATAGGGAACATGATAATTTTTCAGTTATAAACATGGAGTGTGGCAAGTGCTATATAGAAAGTGGTAAGGAAGCTCAGAGAAGAGAAATTACTTCTAGCTTGAGAATAGGTGGAAAAAGGAAGAAAGCAGGGAAGGTTTTATGAAAGAAGTGGCATTTGATTTGAACTTTAAAGGATGGATAAAATTTAGGTCTATAGAGATGGGTGGAAGTGAGGGAAAAGAGATAGAGAAGAGAGGGATAGGCTATTCTAGGCTGAAGGAATAACATGAGATGTGAAAGCCTAAGGAAATGATGAGTAATTCAATGTTTCTAGAGCACAGGGTGTCTATAAGAAAATAGCAGGACATAAGGTTGCAAAGGAAGGTTATGAAACAGAACAGAACCAGAAATTTTATTTAAATACAAATTGTATATTGTGACTATGAGTAGTTTTAAGAGATGATAAATTACATCATCCAGAATAAATTTCCACTGAACATTAACCTTAGAATTTGTGAAAGATCTTTCCTCTCAAATTCAATAGCCATGCTAAGCCCAGATCCTATTGAAGTTTGAAAGGTAAGCCTTAACAGATCTTTCTACAAATTATTTTTTTACTCTGAGAGCAATATTAGCTAAGAAAAAGTAAACATGAAATATCTAGATAGAAACTACTTAAGGCCTACAAAAGACACTTAAAACATATGTTAACAGAATCATAATTTGCATTCTGAAGGGAATGAAAAACATCATTTTTAGGTAAAAATAAAATCAAGGAAGAAAAATATTATTCTTTGGTGTTAGAAAACAACAACAATAAAAAAGTCACGTGGCAAAGAATCAAAAAATTTCTGATTTACAATTGAAAAATATTAAGCTACAAATTTTTTTCCTTCACAGAAAATATACAAAGGAATTTTAATACTTATGTGAAATAAAACTTCCATTATCTGTGGTTTTTTTTTTTTAAAAGTCTATATAATTCAATTCTTCTGAAGCCTTACAGTTGAATGTCAATCTTGTAACATGGATTATTGGGAAAATAGTGAGAAACTGCCAAACCAGTACCTCATAGGGCAAAATAATAGTCAGTATGGTTGCATTCATGGCATCTTAACAATTAAGTCAATGCTATCATTTGATTTCCACTTTTGCTTAAAATAGGTCAGTTAACCAAATGAGACTTTTTGTTCTGCTGACCATTAGGTTTTGCCCTGTTCAGAAAATTAAATTGAATGAACTCATTTTTGCCCATGTACCTGTTTTCATGCTGCCTGATCAACACTTAAGTAATAGAAACAGAATCACAGAATTTTAGAAATAGAAAAAATCTTAAAAGTCATTTAGCCTAATCCCTTACCTAATCATCTTGATGAATGTAAACTGAATCTCCAAAGAACCCTAGCATTTTGGGGTTACAAGAAAGCTTGACAAATTTAATTCCATATGGATTTCCTCTAGTCTACATTCTTCCTGCCAAGTGGTACTCCTGCTTCTGCATTAATAGAAATATAATGTTCAGAACAAAGATCATTCCTATCGACCCTTTCCTATCTGTCTTTGTTTAGGTACACCTCTTGTACAAATAGGGCAGCTAGGATTAAGCGCCAGCCCTGAGATCTGGAAGTCCTGAGTTCAAATCAGATCTCAGATACTTACTAGCTGTGAGACCATGGAAAAGTCACTTAACCCTGTTTGCCTCAGTTTCCTCATCTATAAAATGAGATGGAGAAGGAAATGGCAAACCACTCCACTATCTTTACCAAGAAAACTCCAAACGGGTGTCACAAAGAGTCGTACATGACTGTAGTGACTGAACAACTTGTACATATTCTTAAAAAAAAAGTATAGACAACGGTGAAATATAGGTCTAGTTGACAAAAAAAAATTTAATCTATAGTTGGAAGTTATTTTTTCCCTGGGTTTTTCCTATGGTTTATCTTTTTTCAGTGCAAGTTTATTTGGACATGTTGTGGGAAGAGTATTATTATATTATTATTTGGTTTTGAAGCACTGGGAACATTTATTCTCTTTCATATTAGTTTGCTTTCAGAATCCTTTTTTGTAGTTGGTGGGAGTGGTTTCTATCTCCATTAGGTCAGGAAAGTATTCAGACTAGAAAGGATCTCAGAAGGATGCTATCTCATCTAGGGTGAGCCCTCCGTTAATGCCACAACAGAGTAAGGTAGTACTGTTTCTTTAGTGTTTCTCCAAGTTTGAGCATATGAGAAAGGTCTTCCATGCATCCATACAACAGTTACTTGTTTATTTAAATAACCAAGATATGACATGATACTAGATAAGACTGATATTCATTGCTCTCTTTTAAAAACCATTGTGCCATCTGGATACTGTCTATGTTGTTAAACTCCAGATTATTTAATCACATCTTTCTCTTTTCCTTCTGATTCCCTCCCCTCAAGGGCCCCTTCCTCCCTCGTCATGAGACTTATGAAATTTTCCTTCCAAACCACTGTGGTAGATCTTTGAAATAGCAAACAGTTCCTGAAACTGAGTTTGTTAGTAAATGTCCTATTTATGGTTTAATGTATGTCTATACTTGTTATTTAGTGATTTTTTTCAGTTGTGTCTGACTCTTTGTGATCCCTTTTTGGTTTACTGAAGTGGTTTGCTATTTCCTTTTCCAGCTGATTTTACAGAAAAGGAAACCGAGGCAAACAGGATTAAGTGACTTGTCTAGTGTCGTACAACTAGTGAGGCCCTAGTTGAACGCAGGTCTTCCTGACTCCAGGCCCAGTGCTCTCTATCCATCGTACCACCTAGCTGCTCCGTAGAATCATCTTATGAGAAAAAAAAGTTATATTTAACAAATCTACATCAGTTGGTAAAATTGTTCTGTGCTTAACTTCAATTTAAATTATCCCACCCAGTTATTGCAACAATTCATATACTAAAAAACCAAAACAAGTAAAAAGGATTGCTAATAGAGAATGCAGTGAAAATCAAATCTACAATAAAAATTAAATAGACAATCTTAATTTTTAAAATGAAGGTACGATTTCCAAATGGTGACAATTGAAACTTGTAACTGAGAGTAAAATGTCAACCTATACTAGAGTACAATACAGGTCATATAAGACAAAAGATGTGATAAATACAAGTTGGCAGTTATATGGTCTTTTATATAAGGAAGAGATGATAACTATAAGGCTTTTATTATTTTCATTCTTTTGTGCGATATTAAAAGCTTCTATTATGTGTACATTTGCTTAAAAGCTAGGGATTTTTTTTGGGGGGGAGTTTAGTGAAGAATTCCAGTTGTATACCGGGAATTTGATAAGGATCTAATCTTAACTTGAATTCTCCTAAATCAGTCAGTCAGTCAGTGACTGGTATTTGTTAAGTATTTGCACTGTACCAGGAAATGTGCTAAGCAGGGAAGATCCAGTGAAATGCAACAGCAGTCTCTGCCCTTGAAGAGTTTATGTTCTGGAGAGGGAAACAACACATAAATAACCAAGGTATGTATTAATCACATACAGTATATATGAAGGTAATTTGAAAGAGGAAGGTGCTAGTACCCAAGGGGAATGGGAAAGGCTTCCTGAAAAAAAGTGGAATCTGAACTGGTTCTTGAAAGAAGCCAGGGAAAATTCTAAGGCAAAGGTACATTCCAGGTATGGGGGGTACGGAGTACCAAGGCACAGAAATGGAAGATGAGAGTTTTGTGCTGTGAATACCATAACGGACAGTGTAGCTTGATCTTAGAGATCTACATCTTATGTAGAGATCTTAAAGATCTTAGAGGGGAGTAGCAGAGGGAAACAACATGTAAGAAGACTCTTAAGGTAGGAAGGGGCCATCCTGTGAAGTCCTTTAAATGCCAAACAAATAATGTTATATTTGTTAAGAAGTGTCAAAGGCCTCTGAAGAACCTCAAGTATGATTAATTCATACTGGAAGAATCTAGATGTGTAAACCAAATTCAGTTTGTTAACAAAACTTCAACAAGTTACTGTTGAAAATAATTTAATTGAAATAAGATTCAATTTTATAGTCTTACTAATGATGATGACATATATAAAAAGAATTGTACACTAACCACAAGGAACTCTAACTGGAAACAGGCTTCCAATAAGAAGAACCAATCAGCTATAACTACAGATAACTCCTTTGTCACAAGCTATTTACATTAAACTAATGGCTCAGATATACATTTCTAGAAAATATTCCTCTGAAATCATATGTCAAAAATACTGATCATTTAGATCAGTTTCAGTCTCAATTGGCTTTTTATGGAATTTCTTATTCTCACTTTCTTTTGAATTTTCCTTCTTTATTTCTTAAAAAGATAAACTTTCTCTTCCTCCTCCCCCAAAACAGAATTACTTCTAGGTCAGAAAACTCTAAATTTTTATGCCGAAGTGGAGAACCAAAATCTCAGCTTAATTTTGCATTATTGTCAAGAGATCTAAAACAACAATAATATCTAATACTTATATAACACTTACTATGTTCCAGGAACTCTGCCAAGCACTTTACTATCATCATTTCATGCCATTATTATCCTTATTTTTAGATGAGGAAATTGACACAGAGGTTAAAAGACTTGCTCAGGATCTCAAGAGCTAGTAGTGTTTGAGGTCAAATTTGAACACAGCTCTTCCTGGGGCCCAGGACCGGCACTCTATCTACTGCCCCATAGTCGTAGAAATAAAAGTTTCTAAGAATAATTTCTCTTATGACTATGATATCAATCAGTCATACAACAAGTACTTATTAAGCATCTATTATTTGCCAATCACTGTGAAAGGTGCTGGGAATACAAGAATTGCATCTTTGAAGGTTTGATATGAACATTAAAAAAAACTGGGAACTATCTTTAAGGATCTGAACATTTATGAATACAAACACATATGGATATAGAAATATGTACAGACATGCATGTCTATACATACTTTTTAAGTGTCAGGTCAATATTTTAAGTTCTACAGGTTCCTTTGGCATGGAAAACTATTAGTCTAATATTTTGAAGGGATAGGGGCTGCTTCATTCATCAGTACTTAAAAATTATTATATTATATTATATTTTATTCTATTTCAAGGTTTTTTTAATTAAAAAAATTAAATTGGTATATTTAACTCATAATGAGATTAACAGATAATGGGAAGGAAACCAAAACAAGTCTTGGTTACCCTCCCTCCAATAAATTTCAGTAAAAAATATGTTTCTATGCTTCAAGAACTCATAATTTCTTCAGAAAAAATAAAATTAAAATTTATATAGGAATAAGTCTTTATTTCAATAGTAAACTTCCAAGTTTTAAAACAAGACACCTGGGTAGCTAGGTGGTTTGAGTGGATAGAACACTGGCCCTGAAGTCAGGAGCAACTGAGTTCAAATTCGGCCTCAGACCAAACACTTGACACTTACTAGCTGTGTGACCCTGGGTAACCCCAACTGCCTAAAAATACCAAAAACAAAAACCCACCAAGACACAGAGCCATCTTCCATGTACAAAACAGACTGAAAAACTAAGTATGTCAAAAGGCAACTTAATCTAATAACTAGAAGCCCAAATGACCTACAGGGTAATAATGACAAAAAGATATGACAAAAAAAAATCCATAATACCTATCCTCAAAGGGCCTTCTATTTTTTTTCTTTTGTGTTTTACTCAATTGATTTCCCTTCCCCTGATCGCCCAACCCCTCCAATAAGTATTAATCCATAGGAAAATGTTTCCCTGTCCCAGTTATGTGGGTATAGATTGACAAAACTTTTACTACTCAGGGTGAACTGTAAAAATGGATCAAAGATTATAATCCCTTCCTTCCAAGTCAGCCTTACTGGATGGATAACTAATAAGAAATGAACAAAGAGTCTATTTTCAGGCTCTGTTCATGGACTGCCTTATGCCTGGAGTGAGAAAGGGTTCATTGTAGACATTTAATAATGATATCTAGTATAGAAGTCTCCCACCACTTGCATAGTTTCTTGGGTCTCTCATGGGGTTGAATGAATTAGTCAGTAGTATGTTGATTACTTTTGGAAATATAATGGTACTCTAGGGGCTCACATTTGTTGTTATGGTGGGACTCAAAGAGAAGCTATAGCTAAAGCAAAAAGAAAATGGTGGCCCATAAACAAGGGGTTTTGTTTCCTCTTAGAAACTGGGTATATCAGTGTTCTTGGTTTTCTCAAAGTAGCCCACAATTTAGAAAGTACAAGAAATTGAAGCAAATGAATGGAACCCAGAGTAGCTATTCTTTGGTTTGGATTTCCCTCCCATGCCCACCATGGCCCCTTCCATTCTTAGCTATTATTCATTTCTATATGGCACAGCCTTTTTTTTTAAATCAAGACATCTAAACCTTCACTTTCTTTCCTTTTTTCCTATAATACAGTATTAATCTAGTGATTATGAGCTGAGATTAAGACATAGAAAACTCCTCTCTTTACCTCAAAATTTTTGGCCTTGTCTCAGGCTTTAATGATTTACATTAGTCTTTTAATAATCTTCTTCCTTACAATACCTGCTAATTTCTTTATTTCTTCCTGACTTCATCTGTGCTACATATTTCTTTCTCTTAAGGGGTTCAACAGTTTATAAAACTATAGTGTTGGCATAACCACTCATTATTTATATTGGCACCCTACAGACAACTCAGTAGTTAGTATTCACAAATGTCATCCCTTAAGAAATTAAGACAAACATTTTAAGATGTTTAAAAGTAATAGAATTTACAATTAAATTAAAAGCTAAGATATTGATCTTTAGTAATCACTCCTTCCTGTTTGAGGGTTATTTTTAATCATATATGTAGAATTTGTTTCTCATCTGGCATCCTTGCTCAATGATGGCATTTAGGGTCTCCAAGGTGTGTTTTATTGCTCCATTAAAAGACAGTTCTTGTGTTACTCAGGCCTACATCTGCAAGCGTGTTGAAATTGACCAATAAAAGCATAGCTCCTGGTATTTTAATGTCTAATAGCTATTTATTAAAAATGATTCTACAGTAACTAAAATATTTTTTTCTTCTTTACTGACTACTCCAGTAGCTAAAAGGGGCATAATTTAGAATAACAAAGATGTAAAATAGTATCAGACTAATAGTTTGATCATTTTGAAAAAAAACTGTATATGACAATATGCCAAAATTAATATTCATAACAATTCAACTCTACAAACATTTATTAATCACCCACTGTGTGAAAGTAACTACCCTATCCAAGTGGAAAATAAAAACAGGTAGCAGGTGTAGGAAGTGAAGATGCTAAGGGAATTTTTTGAAAATTTAAATCCTGGGTGTGTTAGCTTGTCAAGTTTTCTTCTTTCTGACAAAAGCAACAAAATTGTATGATAACTGTTGTTCTGAGTCACTGTACAACTCTAAATCATCAAAGAAAGACTTAATTATTTTTAGTTTCCATAATTGCTGAAAGAAGAAAGTAGACTAATATACTTTAGACAATTTTTCAACAAGTTAACATTAAAAATATGTTTCAAGGACTGTTGAATTGAGAACAGTACATTCTCTGAGCATTCTGATTAATTAAACCTTTAATTATTTAAAGGTGATTTATTTTAACTTTGTACCTCTATTTTCTTAGTTGCACCATTCACATATTGTACTTTGTTAGGGACAATTAATAAAAATTTCATTTCATAAAAATCACAGAATTTTTTTTATCTAGAAACCCTTAGATTTAGACTAATAGAAAATGAAGGTACCTCGGACATGATCTGGTCCAATGTCCTCATTTTATAGATAAGGAAACTGCTGCCTAGAGAAGTAAAGTGATTTTTCCAATTTCACACCCCCGTGGTAGAACCAGGATTTAGAATCCTGGACTCTAGGGCTCTTTTCACTCTACCCTGGGGTCTGCTGCAGATCATGTAGTCCAATCTCCTTTATTTACTGAAGAGAAAGCCTGTGTTCATAAAGATGAATAAACTTGCTCAAAGTTTTACAAATGTAAGGGGAGGGGACAGAAAGTCGGGGCCGTGGTGGTGATAAAACTCAGGTCTTCCAACTCTCAAACCTATTCTCTTGTTATTAGACTGCGTTTCCCTGCGGCTAGATGGCAAAGTGGAGAGTGTCCGGCCTGAAGTCAGGAAGTGAGTTCAAATTCAGCCTCAGACTCTTACTAGCTGTTGTGACCCTGAGTAAGTCACTTAACCCTTGTTTACCTCAGTTTCCTCATCTGTAAAATGAACTGGAGAAGAAAATGACAAACCACCCCAGTATCTTTGTCAAGAAAACTCCAAATGAGGTCATTAAGAGTCAGAAATCACTGAGCAACAATAAAATCCCCTACAAAAGGAAGTTCACAACCCTCCTCGTTCATATTTTAACTTTTAAAAAATTACATATACACACACATACATTCAAATTCAAGGATGAATTGAATATGTTGCTTCTCATAATGTAACTGCCAAACAGAGGAAGAACGAGAATTCATCTTTCCAGCGTTATAATGAATTCCAATAACATCCAAGGACTTTAATTTCCCCCTTCCCACCCAGTTTTCTAAAACACCCAATTAAACTAGGCCCTGAAAGGCATCAGATACTGCCATCAGGTCTTTACAAGACCTACAGACTACCTTTGTGACTGCAGAATGACTGTAAAACACAAGCAAAGGGATTTCTTATGGACCTACCGAAACCAAGAATTGTCAGAGACAGATACGGAAAAACAAACCAGGCACACCCTTTGGAAGCTATTCTTTGACTCATAGATGCCAGGGACTAGATTTAATAAGACCAAAAGAAATCGCAGCGGGGGAGGGGGGAGAGAAGGAGGAATCACGAGTAAAAAAGTTTCCATGTCAAGAGTCCTCGGGAAAGTAGCCCCAACAGTCGGCGGTGCAGGTGTCGAGGGCAGAGGAGGTATCAGAGGTCGGACATGCCAGCGAGGGCAGCAGGGGCACTGGCCGAGAGCGGGAGGAAAGGGTTTACCCAAGAGTTCAATTACTGAGCTCCTGGGCCAGAGAGAAGTTTGGTAACTGATCAGCGGAGCAGTGCGAACACGCCATAATCTGAAACCGGAAGCAACACAAGAAACTGGGGCAAGCAGCTCCTTAACTGAAACTCCGGACTTGGAGGAACGGGCTGCACAGGTTTGCAATTAAATAAATAAATAAAAACCAACAAAACACTCAAATACGTTGTTTCTTGACCAGTCGGTCCATATCACTGGCTGGGGATAGGAGTGTCCTTTGTGTCAATGGCAGACAACATCCTTTAAACCTTTGTCAACCACCAGACTCCACTAAACCCCTCCCCCGCGAGAAGCTTCCGAAGACAGGGTCAGTCCCGGGGACACCGGTCCTCCCCTAAATTGACACTTGGTAAATCCACCCGGATGGTAAGCAACCCACTCACCCGCCCGACGCCCCAGCATCGTCGAAGGATAGGAGACCCTTCCTCCAGCTGGGGCAGCTGCCGCCGCAACTACACGAATTAAAGTCGGCCTGCCTCCCAGAAAACACCTTTTATCCCGAGAAAGGAGTATCTGTGCAGTTAGGGGCAGAGATCATGCAGGAAACGCCTCGGAGCTGGGCCGACACCTGCCCCGACCCTACCGCCCGACGGGGGGAAGGGGGAGGGAGGGACGTGGTGATGGCGGTGCCCGTTCCAACCTGGCCACCTGCGCTGCTGCTCAGGTATCGGCCTCCGCTTTCACACGGCTGGGACCATTTCACCTTCCACCCCACTCCGGGTTTGGTAAATGGTCCTTCTATGACCCCCCCCTTCCCCATTAGAAATCCGCGCTCTGAAGACCGCAAGAGCTATATCCCTCCCTCCGCCTGCCCCCATCCCTTTGAAAAGGAAGATGAGAGAGGTCAAAGACAGCTTTCTCACTATTCCGCCCCACCGGACAGTTTCCAGACCCCCCTCCCCGCCTAGGGCTAGGAAAAGATGAGCAGGGAGACAAAGGGCCCAGGAGGTACCCTAGCCCCTACCCCTGACGTTCACGCACCCGGTCTTCAGCTCGCCTCGTTGCCTCCGGCTGGTTCCAGGGGTTACTGCATCCACAGGCAAGGGGGTGATGGGGGGCAGTGGGGGAGAGGCACGCTGACCTCTCCCCCTGGAGCAGAGCTGCCCCCAGGTGGGATGAAGAGGAGGGGAGGCGAAGGCAGTGCACCGGCAGGGACAGGAGGAGGAGGGGCCAGAAAAAGCCCGGGGGGAGTGGGGAGAGTGAGTGAGTGAGTGAATGTGTTTGTGTGTGTGTGTGTGTGTGTGTGTGTGTGTGTGTGGTGTGTATTTTGGGGGGGGGTGCTCTTCCCTGGTTTCTAGGTCCAGGGAGGGGGAAAGTGTAGACAGAAGGTGCGGCCGTTGGGGGGTTTGCCACTCTGCTCTCCTGGATGCCCAGCTACCTTCCGCAGTGGCGGGGAGACTCAAAGACTAGGTCTGCTCTCTAGAGCTGAGCAGCTGGTGACTGACAGGCAGCTCTAGGAGGGACACTCACACACCCTTCTTCCCCTCCTCTTTACCCTACGGCTTCCTGTGAACAAGGTAAACACATGGGCTGACTCGTAGCTGACTCCCCTCCCGAGACAGCTCCACCTAGACATACTGTGCTCTGCCTCTCCAACCCAGAATGCTTCCTTCCCCTTGAGATTCCCCCAGCAGTCCCCCTCTACCTAGTGAAGTCTGCGACTCCGGCAACAATTCCCTCCGGCTCTGCGCAGAGCTAGATAGAAACTAGGTGCAGGGTTACCTTGTGTAAATGAGGAGTATTTAGTACTTTCCTTTACCCATTCCCTGGTCCCAGAAGAGGAGGAGTCTGTAGGACCTGGCCCCCTCCTTCAGTTTAGGGATGGCCCATCTTGTAAATAGTTCTTTTTGGCAGTTCTGCCCTTCTTGCGCCTTAGATGAGCCTTTTCATCTTCCTTCTCCTATCTGGTCCGCCCAGTGCAGGTACACAAGGAATCCTTTTACCTCTTCTTTTCTAGTTTGTCATATTGAGAGGAGTTACTGGGTATAGCTTGTGTAATAAGCACTTGAATTTTAAAAGGGAAGAAAGTATCAGCTACTTTTTGAGAGGTCAAGGGCAAGTATTCCACTCGTCTTTTGATCTTTATCCTTAAACGGTCCCCTTTCCACAGGCTACTTCCCCCGCCTTCCCTCTCCCCTCCGTCCCCCGCCACAACCCCGATTGATAACATGCACATGCCTCTCCAAAAACAAAACAAAAACTTTCATGGACTCTTCCAACTCTTCTTACGTATCACTTGCCAGACTTCTTCAAACAGTAGTCGGTTCCATTTTTGCCTTCACACCACTCCCCAGCCCTTTAAAGACTGGCATTTATCCCCACTGTGTTTTGCCATCTGCACCCTGAAAGGTCATTTTATTGCCTAATCCAAATAGTTTTTCTCAGGCCTTATTACTTTTTGACCTCTCTGTAGCATCTAACATCACTGACCATTCCTTGATCCTCAATATTCTTTCCCTCCTTGGCTTCTCCATAGAACAGCACACATTCCTCATTCTACATTTCTTATTACTTCTTTTTAGTGTATCTTCTACGTCTTCTTAAGTGGCCTCTCTGCTATTTCTTGATCTCTTAAGTTCTGTCCTCTCTTCTTATTTTCTACATTTTCTTTTACAATTTTATCTGTTCTCATCCCCCCCACCCCCCAAAATCCCCTACATTTACAGCCCTGAAGTTCTCTCCTGAGCTTCAAACTTTCCAATTGCCTAATGAAAATCTCCACCTGGATATCTCAGTATAAACTCTTTATCCAGGTAGTGAGGATCTCCACAACCTGCATGCTACCTTTCCAGCATCATTTAATTCTACTCCCGGCCTGGCATGCTATTCTTCAAACAGGGCTACTCACCATCCCTCATATAAGGAAAAGGTTTATTTTGTCAACTTGGGTTTCAAGATGATTATAATATTTTTTATATGATCCAGTGTTCCTACCCCCTCCCTCCCCTCAACCCTCCCCTCCCATATACTTTAGATGAGTAAGGATAATGGTTACTTAGCTATTGATAGGAATGGATAAATTGTATTGACCAATAATGTTGGCTTTTTGATTAGATTAAGTTTGGATTTAAGTTGTAAAATGAATGAATGAGCTTTGGATTCTGCTGTTCTGAGCCACTCCAATATTTTTGTCCCCTAAATATGTAGGGATCTATGCCTCCATTAGAGGGATAAGAATTGCCTCACTTTTCATCTTTGTATTCTGAGGACCTAGCATAGATGAATAGGCCATTTAAAATTTATTAAATTTGTTGAAACTAGAGGGGAACATGTTCTCTAGATAAAGTGCCAATTTCTAGTCAGCCAAAGTGAAACCAGACTGACAGAGTCCTGAGGGCTGGGAGTGTTCTCTGGGAACTGGAAAATAATGGTAGCCCTGAGATTTGAGTTAGATAAGATAAACTTGGGAGACATTGTAGCCATGCTGACTAATTTCATTCATATACGTACATACATATATACATATATATAATATATATGCACATGCACTTCTGATTACCACTGCCTTTGTAATGAGTATTACATACAATTTTATTTCATTTTTTCTTTAGGACTATATATATATTTATATATGTTTTAAAGAAGCACACTCAATGTTATTAGTGTACTAGAGAGGAATGTGGGGAAAAAAGGATTAACAATTATATTATATTAAAGATAATTGGAAAAGGTAGTAATATGACTCCAAGATGTTCATAACTAGAGATCAAAGGGCAGCAAAATAGAGAGTTTGTGAGCAGAGTTCCAGGTCCTGAACTGCTTATGGACTAAGACATATATAGATAATAAAGAGAAACTACTGACCAAGACAGGAGTTTCCTAACATGGGAAGGTCCAGATTCCACTCTAACCTGATTTCCCTTTGATCACCAGCCTGGAGGTTTCCTTTCATTCATCTAAAGCTTTCCTCCAGTTTGTCACTGTACCTGGAATGCCCTCCTTTCTCTATTTTTGCCTGGTTAGAATCCTACCTTTCCTTTTAGGGCCAACTTAAATGCCATTTCCTTCATAAAGTTTTCCTAGTCAGAAATGACTCTTTTTTTCCTTCTTCCAATAATAACTGACATTTATCTAATGCTTTAAAGTTTGCAGTAGTTTTGCATGTACCATCTCATTTATCTTCACAATTGCCCTGTGAGACAAATACTACAGGTAATATATCCATTTTACAGGTGAAGAAACAGGCTCAAGGGACTTGCTCACGGTCATATAATTAGTGTCAGGGGCAGGATTCTAGTAACCATTGCCCTGGTAAGAACTTTGTAGGAATTTAAGGAACCTGCCAAAGGTTTTCTGTGTCCTAAGTCCCCAAAGACCCTCTCCTGCTGCCTGATCTAGATAGCTGTACCTGATGATGACTTTTAAAACAAAAATACTCCTAAGGGGAATATTTTAAACATAAGATCATATGGTTAGTGATTAGAAGCTAGAAGGGACCTTAGAGGCCATATAGACTAAACTTCTTCTTTGACAGATGAGGAAACTGAGGTTTAGAGCTATTAATTGATTTGCCAGAGTAAAAGGTAGTAAGTAGCAGAATTGGGATACAAACCCAGGTTTTCTGACTGCAAGTTAGGCATGCTTTCCACCATGTTTGAGTTTTAGCAGCTATTTACATTTTAGTAAGAATAATTTATCTGATCATAGACTATTAGAGCTAGAAGAGACCTTGAAACTTAGATAGACCAACTGCCTCATTTTACAGTTGAGGAAACTGAGGCACAGATAAATTTGACCCATGGTCAAAATCTCCTTAGTGACAAAGCCAGGACTAGAATGCAGGCCATCCAGTGTGTTTTCCACTGGACAACGTTGCCTATTTTCCTTTGAAGAAGTTTTGATAAGGATAAGAAAGCATTAGGCTAGTTACTTGGTATCTGAGCTAGTGGTGGAAGTCATCGCATAAGGGAGCAAGAACACTAGAAAAAAAGGGATGCTGCAGATGCCAAAGACTACATTTACAATTTTATTCAATAGGTTTGCCCATACTTATTTGGCTTTATATTAACTTTATGAACTCAGTTCAAGTCAGTGTTGGGAAGGTCAAAAGGGGATGAGAAATACAAGGGAGATGAGAAAACAAAGCCTACACACTCTCACGATCCCTTATCTAAGTGACCCTCCAACTACTAATTTTGGTTTCAGATCCTACTCTTCAGGACCCCTTTTGGTATTTTCTTGACAAAGATACTGGAGTGGTTTGCTATTTCCTTCTCCAGCTTTATTTTACAGATAAGGAAACCGAGGCAAACTGGGTTAAGTGACTTGCCCAGGGTCACATTGCTATTAAGTTTCTGAAACTGGATTTGAATTCAGGACGACTCATCTTTCTGACTCCAGGCCTGAGGCTTTATTCACTAAGCCACCTAGTTACCCTGAGCTACTAATAGCCACAGTCAAGGATCTAGAGAATACTGAAGTGGATTTCTCAGTCCTGGTTTCCCTGTTCTAGGCTCCTTCTCCAAAAATTTGATCCTTTGGTTTTCTCCTATATTCTTCCTTCTCCAATTTTTCTCCATTTATGTTACTGTCCACTCACTGTGGAGCTGTCCAAATGACATCTATATGAGAGTGACTCAGGCCAGTAAGGGAAAGGAGTTGGCAACATTGCCATCTTGCACTTGGCAGATTGACACTGGGCAGGGGACAATGATGTAAAAACATAAATGCAATGCATTGTCCTTCCTCTTCACACTACTTCTGCTAATTTACTGTAAATAGAAATCACATGTGCCAGTAGTCATTTTTCCATGTGCTTTGCCTGCCAGCTTATAGTCATTTCCTCCTGACACTTATGAAATCATACCATTCTCTTTTTAAAGTGTTAGCAGATAAGTATTTAAAAAAACATATTCTAGAGTATTACAGAATTATAGGATCATAGATTTTAGAGTTGGAAGAGACTTAGTTATGTGACTGGGGAATCAGTCTATCAGGGACTTGGTTTTCTCATCTGTAACATTAGAAAGTTAGGCTTGATGGCTTCTAAGGTCCCTTCCAACTCTAAATCTATGATCCTGTGATTTTAGAGGCCATTGAGTCCAACACTCTAATTCTGTAGATCAGGAAACTGAGGCCCACAGAGGTTAAGTGACTTGTCTAAGACTACATAGATAATAGGTCTTCTGATTCCTAAGGGTTCAATGATCTTTCCAGGACACCACACTATGTGAACAAATGAAAAATGATGTTCAGATTTGTGTTTTAGAAGCCTATGGCCTGAGTACATGACTTTAAAAAAATACCATTATTTTTTTTTTCTTTTGGCTAGGCAATGGGGTTAAGTGACTTGCCCAGGGTCACACAGCTAGTAAGTGTTATGTGTCTGATGCCAGATTTGAACTCAGGTTCTCCTGAATCCAGGGCTGGTGCTCTATACACTGTACCACCCAGCTGCCCCCAAAAATACCATTATTCTAAGCATAGAATATTCTTGGGTGAACTTTTGATTGGGGAAAAGACTGAGGAAGTAATGCAGTAGAGAAAGAAAGAGGGTACTAGAGTCAGCAGGCAAGCATATATTACCATAGAGACTAAGAAACAATTGACCTTTTCTTCATGCCAAATATAATTGAAACAGCTCTTTTGAGAACATTTCTAATATCAAATCAAGTTTTATACATTTTCCAGAATTTTAAAGAAATTAGTCCTTTGAATCTAAGGGATCTGAGTAGTGACATGAATAATTCAAACATTAGGGAAGAGGGGACTAAGGAGAATAATTTTGAAACATGTGATTCCTACCCACCACCCCTCTCCCAGCATATTTACATTTCAAATCAAGTTTTGTTTAGAATAATGTTAAATTTAGTTTTCATTTCCTGGCCAACAACTTACTGCTGATCATTCACAAAGTTCGTAAATTACCCACAGATAATTGAGAGTTGCCTGTATTTGAGCAAAAGTTTTAAAGATATTTATGGCTGTACAGCTATTAAAAACAAAACAAAACAGGAAAAAGGAGAATGAACTCCAAGAAGATCTAACATGAAAGGAAACAAAAGTACCAACAACAGTAACATTGGGACACTGACAACCAAGATGAAATTACACTACTTGGACCTTGAGAACAAATAAGATTACATACTTTGTATAAGATTGATTTTAGTTGAACATGGAAACCAAAAGTATCTTTAACTATTTTTTTTTACCATCAGTTTATTGAGATGAGATTTTATCCATTTAGATTTATTCAATGTAGTCTTTTCATATAATAAAACATCTGTATAACATTAGACCAAAGAATAAATACAAATTCTCTGGTGAAGTGCTCAAAATCAGACTTGATAAATACACATTATTTAAGGTATTTAAGGAAGGAAATTACAACTGTATAGTATATGTTATTCTATGGCAATTAACCTCTTTCTCATTGCTTTTAGAAGTTTTAGTGAGATTTCCAATGAGACCAAAAATAAGAACCTACTTTTTAAATGCAGCATGAGCTGACCTGTGTGACTTTTGTGGGGAAAGGGAGGAGAGGAGGGAGGAGTGCATGGGACAAGAATAACCTATTTAGTATCTTCTCCACCTATCCTTCTCCAAGAAAGGTTTTAATTTCTGCCAGAGGGAAAGCAGGAGGTTAAGTCCAGAGGCTGGCCATTCTTCTCTTTTCAGGGAAAGGGAGTACTGGGCTAGAATTAGATATATCTGCTCCCTTAAATATTATTAGTTTATAGGTTATAGTTTTCAAGTTCAAGCTAAACACCTGATTACTATTTTTTTTAATGAGAAAAGGGGGCCAACTTGACTCCCTTTCCACCAAATACCAGTTCCGCAATGAACACACATAACAAATAGCAAAGAAACCCTTTTATCCAAGTTGATAACAAAACAGAAATCAGAAAAAGCATACATATTGGAATGTATACCAGACAATGCATATAAAGGATATCTCCCATTGAGAATGAGATATCTCAGCTTGACCAAGAGATAAAGCCCCGTTTTTGACCCAAGGGGAAATTCCCTAAAGTCTCTTGTGTAGTGTGCTGGGAATGGGGACATGATCAAAGTTCTACATGTCAACTTCTTCCCAGAGTCTTTTTCTCCCTTTATCGACTTGAAAAAAGGTTGAAATGGCCCATCTTCTATCTTGAAGCTGGAAACCAGAAAAATCTGAGGAAATTAAGGAGAAAAGATGTCTCTTTTCTTCCACTCTCACCAACTCCACCTGGTCCCTCACCTAGGTATAGGGCATTGATATCCACCGATAAGAAGGGAGTCACTTCATGGGCTTTCAGGCTTAAGTGACATAAACAAATCATGTATTTTAGCCTCTTGGCACTAATGAGTATATAGCTTAATGAGAAAAAAATTAGTTAAGAAAATAGATGGGAGAAGAAATAAGGAAAAAAAGAGAAGTGAATATTTCAATCATATTATAGTATGGCTATCATACTCATTTATCTCCTAAACTCCTATCTTCTCATTAGTTTAACCATTTATTTGAGTCCTTTATCATGAATAGTAATTTTATTAACTGACAATTCAATTTAGCAAGTCTTTATTAAATGCTTACTTCCTACTAAGAACTGTAGGAGAAAAAAAGAATTAAATATTACAAGCTTCTTGTGGGTATGAATTGTCTAATAGAGGAGATAAGTTCATGATCTAGTTAGAGACCATTAAAAGATTAAGCTTTGGCATATGTGATCTAGTCCCTCAATGTTTTAGGGATTAGAGAAGTGAGAGATCAGTGTGGACCAGGGTGTTTGGGAAAGGATTCATCGAGTAAGTTGAGTAGGATATAAGATCAGCGTGAAAGGATGGGTGGGATTTGGGAAGGGAATGAGCATTTATGTTATGTGCCAGGTACTGTGCTAAGCACTTTTATAAATTAATTACCTCATTTGATCATCATAAAAACCCTGTGAAGTATGTGCCGTTATTAGCTCATTTTCCATATGAAGAAACCAAGGCAGACAGAGATTAAGTGACTTGCCCTGGGTCACACAGCTAGGAAGTATCTGAGGTTGGATTTGAATTCATAACTTCCTGACTTCTGACTTCCACTCTATCTAATGTAGTACCTATTTTGATTTGGAGGGAAAAGGGAGAGGAGAAGAGAGAAAGCATTTCTTGTTTCAGGGGCAGGGTTGGTTGGGGAAGTCTCTAGCCACCTTAAGTCTGACTCCTTGATTTTGATTGCCATATGTTCCTCCATCCCTCAGATTATTGGGTGATCACTGCTGCAACACAGACACATAGACCTCAATTAAGTGCAGCATACAATTTTAAAAATAGATAACTTTAGTTGAACAATTAATTCCCCTATGGGCAGCATGTAGTTACAAAATGTTTCTCTGTTGTGCCCAGACCATTTTCTGTGACTATTTTGTAGACTGGAAGATTGCCTAATTTTTCAACTTCTTGATAAGGAGAGTAGACCCCTCCATTAGTCTACAATTTTGTGTTTTTCTTGGACACAAAAATTTGGTATCAGGATTCTATCCCCTCCTGCTTTGAGTTCATACAAACAAACTCAGGGGTCGTACTATTTCTGATTCCTCTCTGTGATTTTTTTGATTCAAGATCATAGATATAAAGTAGTCTTTCTTCAACTGGTTTGTAAATTATGTGATATGCTTATTGAGTCTCCATGTCTTCTTCATTTTCTGTGACTCACCAAAGCACATATAAGGAAAATTTCTGTTTGTCTATATGGCAAATGAAGCCCATTACAATGAAAACATAAGACATATCAAACAAGCAGGAGGGTTTTGTACCATTAAGGTAATGAATGAGAATATTTATAGCAAAACTCTAGCTTTGGTGCAAAACTAGAAAGCAGCTAAGCTGCATAAAATCAATAATTGTTGGCTCAAGCACATCACAGTGGCACATTAATTACTAGTGAGGCACTTTACCCGCTTCCTCTCAGACATAAGCCTGATCTCACCCTTCGTAATGGAAGGAATCATATATCTATTACCAAAAGAGGCAAACATCAATGACCTCTCAAATTTAGGTCAATTATGTGTTTATGTACTTTATACAAGCATTCACAGCTTGTATCAGGAAGACAAATATGTAAATATTAAAAGAAAACGATATGTTGACCAAGGAGAAAAAAAAAAGATGTATTGAAAAGTACCAGAGATATAAAGAGCAACTCAGTTCTAATACTCACAGCTTATTTATGTATTTTCACATATATAAAATAAGCCCCAACATAGTGAGGACACTATAGTATTTGATACACACATGGAAAACTGTGCTTTATTATTTTGGTAAATTGTGCCTTCAACATAATGTCAAGGGCATTTTTCAGGAAAATGATTTTCCTTTATGGTTCTGCCTAGCCTTAAATCCATTATCATCCCTCCTGAATAGAACTAAATATGACTTTCAAATTAATGAAGGAGTCAAACCAAAATATCATATTAACTATCTCAGGTGTATGAATGATATCAAGTTTTGATGACTCTACCAAAAACAAATTAAATAGATCCTTTCTCTTGTGAACTCTTTTTTAAAATGATAAAATGTTATTTGTACTCAGTGAATCTCAGCATATGCCAGAAGTATAGAGATGGGAAAATCTTGAGCTTGAATCTGAAGATCACATTGAAATAGTAGAAGAAGACAGTGCTACTATTACTACTAACAGCAATAATAGCTAACAATTATCTGGCACTTAAACATTTACAAAATTATATATGTATATGTGTATTATCTAATCTTATCTTTTTAAGGAAGATATGTTTAATATACAGATAATTGTTTCTTCTAGTTAATCCATGCATAAATATATTAAAAAGAAGGCTGTGGCTGAATATGATAAAACACTTACTGTTCTTCTGAAATTTTACCTGACTAGGAAGAACATATACAAAACTATTTACACTTCTATAATCTGAGTTGTAATGAAAACCTTTGGGATGGTAAAATGAACCATATTAGATTAGGAAAGTTCCTTAATAAACATCTATAGATTATTTACAATACATAAGGTCTATCACCCTAAGGAACTTCTCCTTCTGCATCAAAAAAAGAGGAAGAGGATGTCATTCTTAGAGCACAGAATAAACAGGTTTAAAAAAAGAAAACCTAAAGAAATATTTTTGGAATACACAAATCACTTTACTGAACTACTACTAGTAAAGGCTGATAGTAGGTACACACCATTAGATTCATCAAATATAACAAAAAATGGCTTACCTCTGGTTGGATACTACTTAAATACTATGATGCAAGAGTGGAATTAAAAGCCCTTCCATGGGTGATGTTCACCTAAACACCACCTGAAGTATGTTGATTAACAAAGGGATAAGGACTAGACCTGGGATTTCACTAGTCTAGGGAAATCCCTGGTGAGTAAACTCCCTTTAGCAATGCTGATCTACTTCTGCTTTGTAACTCACAGCCATAGAGAGTTTTCTAAAGCACTGAGAAGTTAAGAGACTTGTCCAAGGTCACATAGCCAGTATGTATGAGAGGCAAGATTTGAACCCATGTCTTCTTGACTTTGGGGTTGGCTCCCCCTTAATGACAAGAAAAGAAGCATTGAATAAATAGCTGAAGTACATGGATTTGCTTGTGGAAAGAGGAGTTTATGATGGCAATTCAAGACCAGCTCATTGCCATCAGGTTTGCAAGCACTTTACTTGTGTCATTTCATTTGATCCTCATAACAACCCTGTGAAGTGAATGCTATTATTACTCCTGTTTCATATTTGAAGAAACTGAGGCTGAGGGAAGTAAAGTGACTTGGCCAGGGTTCCATAGCTAAGTGTCTGAGGCAGGTCTTCCTGTATCTGAGTCAAACACTGTATCCAATGTGCCAGTCTTCTAGAAATTATACCCAAGATGAGATATAGGAACTCAGCTGAGCCCTGGCATGGGAAGAAGGATTTGCCTTGCTAATTTGTTCTATACCTAATCCTCTCCCCTACTGAGACCTGGGATCATTTAAATGCTGACTCAGAAGCAACACAGATTCTGGAGAACCTAAATTGTCTCCTAATTTAATACTCCATGACTATATGAACAAGTGATTGAGGGAGTAATGGTTAGGATACATTCACCATAGAACTAATGACCCTAAGATTGCATTATGTTGTGGTCTTTTCTGTCTCCAAATGTATTCTAGAAATAGTGTGCCTTTAATTATCCTAAGTCCTGGAGTTGAAATGCACTCTCCTCCTATTCTGGTCTTTACCAATAGAAATCCCACTCTTCTCTCAAGGCCCACTGTCACCAATGGAGTTAAATTCTAGTAGTCATATATAGTTTAATTAGTTGATAAAATCATCCTTGGTGCAGATCAGGGTAATAGTATAGGGTAGGAAGTAAAGGCAGAGAAGAAGAGATTATACAAGGTACTCTAGGAATATTTGACTTGGAAAGGAAACAAAAACAACAGGTGATCAAAGAGATTATAAAAAGGGGAAAAGGACTCATATTTACAAAAATATTTATAGCAGCTCTTTTTGTGGTGACAAAGAATTAGAAATTGAGGGGATACCCATCAGTTGGGGAATGGTTGAACAAGTTGTGGTGTATAAATGTAATAGAATACTATTGTTCCGTAAGAAATGATGAGCAGGTAGATTTCAGAAAAATGTAGAAAGATTTACATGAACTGATGCTGAGTGAAGTGAGCAGAACCAGGAGAACATTATACACAGTAACAGCAACATTGTGTAATGACCAACTTTGATAGACTTAATCTCAGCAATGCAATGATCTAAGACAATTTCAAAAGACTCATGATAGAAAATACTAATGACATCCAGAGAAAGAACTGTGGAGTCTGAATCCAGATCTAAGCACTTTTCTTTTGTTTGTTTTTCTTTCTCATGATTTTTCCCTTTTGTTCTGATTCTTCTTTCACAACATGACTAAGGTAGAAATATGTTTAATATGATTGTACATGTATAGCCTATATCAGATTGCTTGCCATCTTGGGGAGGAGAGGGAGGGGGAAAAATTTAGAACTCAAAATCTTACAAAGATGAATGTTAGAAACTAAAAATAAATAAGTAAATAAATTTTAAAAATTAAAGAAAACAACAATGGGTGGTGGGGGTGATGGGAAGGAGGAAAACTTTATAGAAGAGCTAGCAGCTTAGCTGAGCCTTGGTAATAAGATCTGTCCTGCCTTTAGTATACCCACCACACATAGCAGAGTTCCTTGCAAAGAAGCACTCAATATGTATTTGTTGAAGGTACAGCTTAAGTGGATCTTCATTGTCCATTTGAGTTTCATAATCACAGTGGAATTACTTGAGGTTAGTATCTATCTTTGTTAATTCACTTGGAACCATTCCACAGTTGCCATTTTCCATCTGGGATGTTTATAGCTAGAGTGCAACTATTGGCAGATTTCAAGTAAAGCTCTTCCCAAGTATAAATAAAACTTTCATTAGTGTAAAAGATTTTAAGTGGAATGAAGTAGATCTGGAAGTGATATATTAATGTGCAGTGATCAAGTTGACAGAAAAGAGGCACTTAAGGGTTGTAAATGCTAGGCACAGACTTCTATTTTAATATACCTCCAGAAAATCATAAAGAGAAAAGTTACAAGTGAAACCTTTTCCTTATACCACATGAATCTTCCTTAAGACACTTGAAATTTTTAGTCTCATAGGAGTACATGGTACAGCCAACTATGATAGCTTATAGGCTGGGGAGAATTTAGATATGTTTACAAACTGCATCAACCACTTTAAGTCACTTAGAAAAGAGGCAAATGCCCTTCCTTTGGGCACTGTAAATACTGGCCTTAGAGAGTTGATGTAGCTTCTTAATTTGTCTTCTTTGGGAAAAGCTGGGAAAATCTCCAGGGAGACTCTATGTGAATATATTTGCTGGCCTCTATATTAGCAAAGTCTACCTGGTCTGTGGTTCAATTTAATTATCATTTTAGTTTGGGGAATTTAGTTGACAGCATTTTACAAGTAATTCTTTGGATTTCTGTAGGCTATATTGATAAATCTGGGGATTTCTGTAGGCTATACTGATAAAAAGATGAATTTCTTAATGTAAATGATTCAGGCAAAATAAAACTTGTCATTTAAACAGGAGCTCCTATTGTATTGTATAACAGAGCTTAAGAATCATAGCTGAGATTTAATTCTTAACATATTGCTATGGGAAAGATAAAATCATTAAAAAGTCATTTCTCAGAACGTTTATGAACTTTATTGAGTTAATTATCTTTAACATAGACATCTGTGTTTATTTATTTGTTTATTTTTAAGTAGCATTTGGAAGAACTGAAAGAGAAAATGTTTTAAAATGGCTATTAAAATGTATGAATTGACACACAATTGTAATGGGTTGGTTTTTGTGGTAATATGTGCCTATGAAATTTAAAAGCAGCCAAATGATCCATTTTGTAGTGGGGTATAATCAGTCTTTCACATTCCTTCATCATTCCAAAAAAATATAGTTATCCAGCAAATTACAAGTTATTTTGTGCAAAAAATTATTTAATCATCCATAGTCTACTGTGGGAATTTATGTTACATATTATGTTGATTCAAAGTACCATTCTAAAAAGAATGATATAAATATATCTAATGAATGTCTTCATGATAAATACATTTTCTTATTTATTTAATTATATTATGGTAGATTTAATGCTTCATCCAAAATACTTTTCTCATTTTGATGCTTCTAATTTTACCAATATTACTTCACTCTTTTAGCTTAAGACCTTGATTCTTATTGTTAATACAAACACTACTAGAAGGAATTTGAATTTTGAGTCATCAGTCATTTATACTTTAGTGTGAAGGACTTTCAGATAAGTTCTTTTATAAGTTTTGTAAGTGGAAAACACTATTATTTCCTAGGTCAGAGTTGGAAAAGAGGTACCACTAAAGGAGGAAAGGACCTATTATAAAGATCAGAAGGAATGAAAGACAAATTTTACCTACTTAAAATTTTTAATTTTTGATATTAACATAAGTATAATTTCAAAAGAGGTAATAAATTAAGACCTGCAAAAGAACCTATTTAAAGATTACATTTTTAAAAATTGCATACAATATTTCTTTTGTCTCCACCACTTTTAGAATATTACTGTTTATTATGATGAACCTAAGTGGTTGAATTACCTTTGGGAATTTGCACTATTCTTTTAATGACCCCAAGCTTTCCTCTGAAACAAAGGTCTATCATCTTATCACCAACATTCTTCTGTTGACTTTGTATGTCTATGAGGCTTGAAAATTTAGTGTCCAAAGAATTGAAGTTGAGGATTATCCAAAATGCAATGGAGAGGTGTGTAGTGGCTACCAGCAAGTTACAACAAGTTGCAAATGAGGAAATATTCAAGAGAAGCAGTGAAAAGAATGTTATCAGAGAAATGCATGTTGATAAAAAAAAAAGTTGGACCAGTTAGAAACAGAATTATATGGGATAACTAATGGACTGCAAAGTGTTCCAAGAAGTATAAAAGAGTGAACAGAAGTAGCTCAGTATGCTGGGTGGGCCAATTATGGCAGATTTATGGTGGGTGGGTGGAGAATGGACAAGAGTTGCACAGATATATCTGGACTATGTTATGTACTGTGTAGAGATAACATCTCCATTCATGGAATCATAGATCCAATAGAGTATTAAGATTTTATGTTAAACTTTAAAAATGAAATAAGACTAGAATTACCATGATTTTATAGGTTTAAAAAAATGACTGCCTGTCATAACATTTCTGAGTAAATCAGAGACCATTGATCCTGAGAGATATAGTTCCAGTCCATATTTCACTTGTAATACTAATTACAAGCTCAGTGTAGTAGACTAGTAATCTCTTTAACCAAGAAAGTTCTAGAAATATGTTAAAGCTTTTGTTATAAGCCTTACTAGAATAAGCTGAAATTCTCATTTTCCTTCAGGGCTAACCTCAGATGCCACCTTCTCCATGAAACATTTCCTCATTCTTCTAGCTATATGAAATCTCTTTCTCTCCTTGAATTTCTCAAAACATTCTATTCTATGCATTTACAACACCAAAATTTGTGTTTCAGTTATCTTTATGCTTATGCAGCAGCTAGATGGCGCAGTGGATAGCACATAGGACTAAGAATCAGGAAGACCTGAGTTTGAATACTGCCTCAGTCATTGTGTAACCCTGGCAAGTAACTTAACCTCTCTGTGCCTCAATTTACCTACCCATCTGTAAAAACTGAGGAAAATAATGGCACCTAAATCATTGGGTTGCTGTGTGGATCAAATGTATTAACACATGTAAAGTGTTTTACAAACCACAAAGCTACATAAATACTAGATATTATGACAATTCAAGTCAGTTAAAATATTTTCAGGCACCAACCATAACGTGCATTTAAATTTGACAAATGTTTTTTAAGCACTGATGTTTAACTCAGAGACAAAGATAAAACAAGGTAGCATCTCTGCCTTTGTTATTTAATTCTAGTTAATTTGTGGGTTGTCCTTTTTTCTTAAAGAGGACCTATCACTATGTTAGAGTCAAGTTACAATTTATCCTACTGTGACTGATAAGACCAATATGAGCTTGGAATGCTCTACCACCGGTCAAGCACAAATAGCTCAGAAGAACAAGTAGTTAATTTGTTACAACAAACATATGAGTACCTATTACAAATGGATCTGACTGTATTATGGGAGAAATGATTATTAAATAACCAATTGTTAATATTGAGGAGATCCAGGTTTTTTTCCCTTCCTCATTTGGAGAATGGGTCAAAGCTTAGTTCTCTTAAGGGCAGGATGGATGATGAGATGAAATCTTGGAATTGTTACCCAACCCAACTATAGAACCTTACAAAAAATTTAAGGTGAATTCTGGCTCACTGTGTTCTACTCAGGTTTGAGTGTGGGTAGATCCTTTGGCTGGGGGTGGTCAGAGAGCCAGAGTGATCAAAGTCCTGTCCTCCATCCCTTCGTTAGAATGGGTCCACCTCTCATTACAATAAGCATTCTCGTTAATTGTTAACCAATCAGAGTTGATTGCCACTCTCAGGAACACCCACTCTTCCAAGGGCATACAAGCATTGAGTAGGTTCCATGAGGGGTTTTTAGCATTTGAATGTGCCACTGACCCATTTTATTAATTATCTGCTAGCATGATTAATAAAATGATTAATTACCCAGAAACTATGTCTTGAATTTTTTAAATGTCACAGTTCGAAATGAATCTTGGTATTCTCAACAGCTATTGCTTCCCTCAAAGACACCAGTAAAAAAGTAAGTTCCTCGAGGGCAGGAACTGTCTTTATATCCCCAACACGTGACACATGCTTATTGAATTGAACCAGTCACATATCAAGGCTGAGGAATTAGAGGGTGGCATTCTGAGTGCTGCAGTGGCAAGCATGAATTATCATAAGAACAAAAGGAAAACCTGCAGAACACTGGGGAGAGCTTGTATGGAAGATCTATGGAATTTTTTGGCCAACAATTGCCCAGAATGAGAAAACATGGATCCCTTGTGATTTGCTCCATGGGAAGAAACATGTACACTAGTATCCACACCAATGAGATCAGGCCATCCCTTGAAGTAATGAAATCCACTATACCTGATGCTGGGGATGTATTGATGAAGCAAGATACAGATCCTGCCATTTCCATTTATTAAATGTTTACTGAATTGAATTTAGTTACATGAATAATGACCTTCTCTCTGTACCTCACACACACCACTCAATCTTCCATCTTCTTGTCTGTGTACTGGACAGACCACATTCCTAGAATGCACTTCCTCCTTTCCTCTACTTCAAAGAATTCCCTTTTTTTAAAATGTAGCTCAAACACCATCTTCATGAAGTCTTTCCTAACCTCCCACCCCCAATTTCTAGAACCGTCTATCCCAAACGACCTTGTATTTAACTACATTGTGTGTAGATACACACACACACACACACACACACTCACACGCTGCTGAAGTGCTGTCTGTTAGCACTTGTTTTACTTTGTTACTCAAATACAATAAATACAAACATATTTATTCACATTATATTTATGTTGTATATGTGCATATACATACTTGTTACCTCTGCTATTAGAATGTAATCTTTTTTAGTAGGGATTGTTTCATTCTTCCTGCTTGTAGCCCCAGCATTTGATACATAAGTGAAAAGAAATAGATGTACTGAAGGACTTAAGTACCTCAGGTATTTGACACTCTGGCCCCTTCAACCTGTCCAAAGCACCTATAAACTCATGCTTAGACAAATCTCTCCTAACATTTGGAATCAGAGCAGATATGTCAAGGTCATAGTGGGTCAATGGAAAACATAATGGCCTCTTAGAAAAAAAGCTTTAACTATAGCCTCTGCAGAGGATAAAATACTTTTAGAAACCATGATAACCTTCCCAGATGCAGAGATACTTGTGTGACATTACGTCCTTTGAATTTTTCTTGATTTTCCACTTGTCTTCCAAATTCATCATTGTTTGAACCTCCAATATTAATGCAAATGGAAACCAGAGACAGAAGCTTCAAAATCCCTTTCTAATCGGCATCTTTCACTTACAGTCACTCCAATTTGAATTGTTTACCCCTGGAGATGTGATAACCATTATTCCTTCTTTCTGACTTGTGGGGAAATAAAAGGAGCACTACGGCTGACCTGGAAACACACATCACATGGTTCTGGTTAGATGCGACCCAGAGCTCTCAAAGTCAAATTACAATGGGGTGGGCAAAATAAAGACATACTCCAGGGCTCCTCTGCTTATTGACTTCATACTTGCACAAATGTAACAGGTTGCCAGCTGGGTTGTCTTGGGGATAAATTTTCTACTTCCTTCCTTCCATTTGTTACACAGAGTTCTAGAAATTTCTTTTTAAGTTCTCAGCATGACTATATGGAGATATTTAGGGCCACTCCTTAGTTTTCTATTGATTTCCTTCTTTGAAGGCTGTGATTGACAGAAACAGAGGGACCACCCACTCTACAGTTTCGTGTCCTGTAAAGATTAGAAGAATGAATTCAAGGATAGTTTGGAACAGTTAAGAGTAAATTAGAGTACTGAAAATTTGACATGATTTTTCAAAAAAATCAAATAAAATATTCAAGACCACAGGCAGTGTGCTGTAGCATTTGGAGAAACCCAGTGGGCATCAAAATCTCTTAGCTGTGACTTTGCCATTGTGCAGCCTTGGATGTGACCTCATAAACTTGAAAACATTCACTGAACAGTTCCATGAATCCCCATGCTTGGATTCATGAAAGAACATTTCGAGAGTGTTACTTCTGGCTTAGTCACTAATTAGCTATCACTTTGTAGCTTATCCCTGCTAGACTTTAGCTTCCACATCTGTAAAATGAAGGGGTTGGATTTTATGATCTCCAAGTTGCCTCTCAGCTTGAAATCCTATGATTCCTTGTCTAAAGAAAGCCACATTTTAATGCAATTCCCTTGTGATTACCACTTTCCTTTTTGGATCTGTAATTATAGCTGTGAGAGAAAATGCATAGTCTTTTCAAGAAAGTCTGTTGAAGGGCCAGTTTTTGTGTTATGAAATGCTTTGTAATTCAAACCTATGACCTCATAAAAGGTCATAGAACAGGGAGATTAGAAAATACTGTGGATTTGTTTGTTGGAATTTTTAGCACTTGACTCCAGATCCATATCTATCTACTCTGCCATCTAGCTTCCCTAGAATTGAGGCTAAAACTTTTGACTTCCAAATCCATTGCTCTTTTTAGCCTGAATGAGAAAATAAAACTGTACTTTACCTATATAAAAGGCATGTTTTTGACTGTTTACTGTATTATACCTTCACTGGATTGATCTAATCCCAGAGAATATGACAGAGTTGTATCTAAATTTGGTATTTCTGTCACATTCTATCACAATGCTCTATATAAATAAACACTTAATGCATGTTTGTCAAATGGATAAAGGAAAGATTATTGTCAATCAAGTGATAGAAAATTGAATATCTTAAATATGTTATGGAAGGTCACCATTTTATGAAAAGCTAGTCTATTATTTTAACAGCTCCTAGTAATAGTCCCCGTTAATGTGGATCTTTGGTCATCTCATTAAAATTGTACACGCAATTAAAGAAGGAAATTTCTAATGGTAGTATTGTCCCTGGGGATGAAGATTTGTTGACATTTTGCATTGGCCCCCAAACCCTAGGAATTCCTCTGTCTTTTGGGTTTTAGGTTATAAGTTCTAGGGCCTTCATTGTGCAACAGGTAATCATAGAAGTTTACTCCATCAATTTAACTTGCTTCCTGAAAAGCTGGGGTGTAACTAATTCTGTAGAGGTCAGCTATAATGGCTGTTGTAGTCTCAGAGTCTCAGAGACCTGCCTCTCAAGGGCAAGAAGGGTTAGGGGTGACTTGTCCCAGTGATTCAAGGAAATCAACAAGGGCCATGGTAGAATCCTTCTGGGGAAAGAGGGTGTGATAGAAGCAATGGGTAGATAGATGTTGTGAATATCTACATGGAGTTCATGGGAATGTTAAATCTAAAGATCAGAGTGAAGAAGAGATCTCAGGTTGTAGAGGTGTGAATAGAAGTCATAGATACAGGTGTAGAAATCCTAGCAGGGATTTCAAAACTGAGGATTCGATCTGGAGCCTGTCATGGTTAATAGACTACAAAGGAAAGCTGTAAATGCTGGTGAAAGATGCTTTGTCTCCAGGGACTTTCTTGCTGCAGGGGACATTATTTTTTTTGACAGAGCTATAACCTGAGCTATGCCCCTCTCCTATTAACATTGCTAGGACATTAAAAATTGTCCCAAATGGCTTAATACTGTTACAAGTGGTTTTATTATTACTACTGGGCAGATTTAATTTTCAATATTGCAGTAACAGTTGTAATAAAAATAGTCAAATATAATCTTGTGAGTGATAGACTATTAGAATGCCACATGGTTGAATTGTAATTTGTTTCTGTCAAGTAAAAGAGGTCTATAGAAGAAAGTCATTAAGTTTCAATTGGCAGATTTCAACTTGTAGGCCTAATGGCTCAATATGGGCAACAATGGACTATACAATGATTTAAATTGATGTAATCAGTCATTCTAATGGCTTATATCTGCTTTAAACTACTATGAGTGCTGGGGAAGATTTATGTTCTCAAATAAAAGGAAATTCTAAATATACTTCTTTGTAAAACTTACACAATTGAAAGGAGATGAAATCTGGGACATTGAATAATAGCATGTGGCAGTTTGGAACTTTTTCATTAAGAAAAAAAAAACCTCAACCACAGAAACAAACAAAAAAGTGCAGAACATTGACAAATGAAGGGGAACAAACATCCTTATAGAATTAGAAATGGGCTATAGTGGAATGAGTGTTGGATGTGAAAGCAGAAAACTAGGCTTTGAATCCCAGTTTTGTGGGATTTGGGGAAAAACCACTCAACCTCTGTAGGCCTCAGTTGTCTTATCTGTGTAATGAAAAGGTTGCATGAGATAATATTTAAGATCCATCTAAACTCTAAATTTTATGTATCATGTGTTCAGAATTACTTCCCTCACCTTTATTGTGGAATATCATTCAGATTCCTTCATTTAATCATTGTAAATTGAACACTTAATACGTAAACATTGTTTTGGTTATATGTAGACACTGAGGTAAATAGGCCACAGTTCGTCCCTTTAAGGACTAAACAATCTGAAAGGAGAATGAGATATGTATCTAAATAACAATAACATAAAATAGATATTATGAGTTCAAAGGAGAGATGTGAAAAAGGCATGCTATCCCTTCAAGAATCCCTTTCAGTTGATTAGATGGAGGTATCAATTTCAGGTGGATATTTATCAGAAGGAAACTTTGTAATTGTGCAAAAATATTGACCCCTGAATTCTAATCAAGAGAATATTATGGGAAGGGCAGAAGAAATTTAACCACTTCACTTGAGGTACTTCAATGGTCCCCTCTATATTACTTGGTGATCTCATTAACTCCCATGGGTTTAAGTACTATCTCCATGCTGACAATTCTCAAATCTACCTATCCTGCCCTAATCTCTCTGTTGACCTCCAATCTCATATCTTCAACTACTTTCAGACATCTTGAACTGGATGTCTAGTAGACATTATAAACTTGACATGTCCATAACTGAACTTTCCCCCCAATTTTTCCCCCAAACCCTACTCTCTTCCAAACTTCCTGTTATGGTCAATGGCATCACCATCTTTCCAGTCTATCAGGCTCACAGCCTGGGTGTCATCCTCAGCGCCTCACTACCTCACACTCCATTGTTGCTAAGGTCTGTTGATGTTACTTTTGTAATATCTCTCAAGTATATTCCCTTCTTTCCTCTGATACTGCCATTGTTCTCAGGCAGGTCTTTGTTATTTCATACCTGGACTATTGCCATAGCCTACTGGTTGGTCTGCATGCCACAAGTTGTACCCTATTTCAGTCCACTCAGCCATCAAACTGATTTTCCTGAGCACTGGTCTGATCACATCACTTCCACACTCAGTGACTCCCATCACTTCTAGAATCAAATACGACATTATCTGTTTGACAAAGTCCCTCATAATGTAGTTTCCCTGCCCCACCAATATTTCCAGTCTTTGTTCTCTTTGATCTATTGGCACTGGCCTCCTTACTGTTCCAGTAACAAGACACTCCATCTTTCAGCCCCACACATTTTCTTTTCTTTTTTTTTTAAACATTATTTTCAAATGTAAAAACCATTTTTAATCTACCCATAAACGTAAGAATGGGCCAGACTTGGCCTTCAGACTATAGTTTTCAATGACTTGTATTTCATTAAAAATCCATTTCTTTTTTGTGGGATTGTATTCAGTTTTCCAGAGTAAAATTTCTTCAGAGATAATCCTTTATCTCTAACTTTATGGAATGTCACATTCCAAGTGTTTTTTTTTTCTCTCTCCCATATAGTAGTTTCTACCAAGTCTTATATGATCCTAACTGTCTTTCCTTGGTTATTGAATCCTTTTTAGCTACTTGCAGTATTTTGTGGTTTCTTTGAGGGAGTAATAAGTTATTTTTTTCCCTATTTTTCATTTTTAAATGGTTAAAATAGAACTAGGTCGTTTTCATTTATGATTCTTGAACTATAATTTCCATTTTTTTGTTATTGTTGCTGGTCATATGTTTCAGAGAGTTTATTATTACATTATCTCTCCTTGTCCTGTTTTCCAGGTAATCATATATATACATATATACATATATATATATATATATATATATTCTTCCTAATTGCACACACCTTACAGTGTCTTCTATTTTTTTTCCAATTTTTTTGATTTGGTTCCATTGTTTCTTTGTGTCTTATGGAGTCATTACATTCTTTTAACTGCATTTAATTTTTTTTGTTTTTTAAAATTTTTTTAAAAAATTTATTTATTTTTAGTTTTCAACATTCACTTCCACAAGATTTTGAGTTACAAATTTTGTCCCCTTCTCATCCCTCCCCCCACCCCAAGATGGCATGCATTCTGTACACCTCTTCTCCTAATCTGCCCTCCCTTCTATCTCTGCCCCTTCTCTTATCCCCTTCCCCTTCTATTTTCCTGTAGGTCAGGATAGATGTTTATACTCCATTTCCTGTACTTCTTATTTTCCAGTTGCATGTGAAAACATTTTTTTAACACATGTTTTTAAAACTTCGGGTTACAAATTTTCTCCCTTCCTCCCTCCTCACCCACCCTCATTGAAAAGGCAAGCAACTCGATAGTAGTTATACATGTGTAGTCATGCAAAACACTCCCATAGTAGTCATGTTGTGAAAAACTAAGTATATTTCCCTTCATCCTATCCTGCCCCCCATTTATTCTATTCTCTCTTTTGACCCTGTCCCTCCTCAGAAGTGTTTGCTTCTGATTATCCCCTCCCCAAATCTGTCCTCCCCTCTATCATCCCCCTGCTCTCTTGTCTCCTTCCCCCCTTATTTTCCTGTAGGGTAAGATAGATTTCCATACCCAAATGTGTATGTTATTCCCTCCTTAAGCCAAATCCAATGAGAATAAGATTCACTCATTCACCTTCCCCTGTTTCCCCTCCACAGTAAAAGTCTTTTCTTGTCCATTTTATGTGAGATAATTTACCCCATTCTACCTCTCCTTTTCTCCTTCTCCCAGTACAATCCTCTCTCACCTCTTAATTTTATTTTCCAGATATCACCCCTTCATCTTCAACTCACCCTGTGCCCTCTATCTATCTATCTATCTATCTATCTATCTATCTATCTATATACACACATATAATTTTTCCCCTTCCATTGCCCTAATACTGACAAAGGATTCATGAGTTACAAATATCTTTCCACACAGGAATGTAAACAGTTCAACCTTATTAAATCTCTTATGATTTCTCTCTCCTCCTTACCTCTTCATGTTTCACTTGAGTTTTGTATTTGAAAGTCAAATTTTCTATTCAGCTCTGTCTTTTCATCAAGAATGCTTGAAAGTCCCCTAATTCACTGAATGACCATTTTTCCCCCCTGAATGATTATACTCAGTTTTACTGAGTAGGTGATTCTTGGTTGTAATCCTATCTCCTTTGCCCTCCAGAATATCATACCTTAATGTAGAAGGTGCTAAATCTTGTGTTATCCTGATTGTGTTTACACAGTACTTGAATTGTTTCTTTCTGGCTGCTTGCAATATTTTCCCCTTGACCCAGAAACTCTGGAATTTGGCTACAATATTCCTAGGAGTTTTCCTTTGGGGATATCTTTCAGGAGGAGATCAGTGAATTCTTTCAATTTCTATTTTGCCCTCTGGTTCTAAAACATCAGGACAGTTTTCCTTGATCATTTCTTGAAAGATGATGTCTAGGCTCTTTTTTTGATCACGGCTTTCAGATAGTCCAATAATTTTAAAATTCTCTCTCCTGGATCTATTTTCCAGGTCAGTTGGTTTTCCAATGAGATATTTCACATTGTTTTCTATTTTTTTCATTCTTTTGGATTTGTTTTACAGTGTCTTGATTTCTCACAAAGTCACTAGCTTTCAATTGCTCCATTCTAATTTTTAAGGAAGTATTTTCTTCAGTAATCTTTTGGACTTCCTTTTCCATTTGGCCAATTTTGCTTTTTGGGGCATTCTTCTCCTCATTGGCTTTTTGGACCTCTTTTGCCATTTGGGTTAGGCTATTTTTTAAGGTGTTATTTTCTTCAGTATTTTTTTGGGTCTTCTTTAGCAAGCTGTTGACTTGTTTTTCACGATTTTCTTGCATCACTCTCACTCTTTCCTCTATTTCTCTTACTTGCTTCTCAAAATCCTTTTTGAGCTCTTCCATGACCTGGGACCAATTCATATTTTTCTTGCAGGCTTTGGATATAGGAGCTTTGACTTTTTTGTCTTCTTCTGGTTGTATGTTTTGATCTTCTTTGTCACCAAAGTAAGATTCTATAGTCTGACTCTTTTTGCGCTGCTTGCTCATGATCCCAGCCAATTACTTGAGTTACAAACTCTTTGTTAAGGTAGGGGTCTGTTTCCAGTGTGGAGAATGTACTGTCCCAAGCTTCAGGGGCTTTGTGCAGCTGTTTTCAGAGATACTTCTAGGGACCTGTGAATTTTCAATCTTCCAAAGTGCTATGATCAAGGGCAAGATGTTTACTCCTTTCCTGGCCTGTGTTCTGGTCTATGATTGACCACAAGCACTCTTTTCTGTCTTGGAACTGTGAAGAGGATTTCATCTCCACAGCCACTACAAGCTCCACCATGCCAGCACTCCTTCTCACCCCAGGACTGCCACCCAGAACTGTGACCCAGATTTAAGCACAGGCAAAGCAAGAGAATCCTCACCAGCAAAGAGATCCCTGCAATCCCCCTCTGATCAGCCATTTGATTCCCCTCAGTCTGTGGGTCAGAAGCTCTGGAAGTAGCCGCTGCCCCAGGTCTGGGCTCGGGGACTGGTGTTGGTACTGTGACCATGCTTCTCTCTCACCCCCGCAGACACAGACTTTTCCCACTGACCTTCTAAATTGTCTTTAGCATTCATGGGTTGAGAAGTCTGGAAACCGCCACAGCTGACTGTGATTCAGTCCTCTGAGGCCTGCTCCTGTTCCGCTGAGGTCTGTGTGCCCATGCTGAACTGCGCTTCTCTCCCAGCCCAGCATGATATACCTTTCCAATCAACCATCCAGGTTGTCTTGTGCTGGAAATTTGTTTCACTCTGTCATTTTGTGGATTCTGTTGCTTTAGAATTTATTTAGACCCATTTTTTATAGGTATTTGGAGGGGTTTGGGGGAGAGCTCAAGCAAGTCACTGCTTTTATTCCGCCATCTTGGCTCCACCCCCCTCAGCTCCACACATTTTCATTGAAGTCCCCCATGCCTGGAATGCTCTCCTTCCTCATTTCTGCCTCTTGGCTTCCTTCAAGTCCTAACCAAATTCCTATCACTTATAGGAAGCCTTTCCCAATACCTCTTAATTCTAGTGCCTCTCCTCTTCTGATTGTTTCCTATTTATCCTATACATAGCTTGTTTGTACATATCTGTTTGCTTATTGTCTCTTCCATTATACTGTGAGCTCCTCAAGGGCAGCCATTATCTAACACGTCTAGTGTGAGGGCTGGCTGAACCCTTTTTAGGGCTGCTCATTTACCTTTTATATCTACCTGGCACCTAATTCTCACCTGTGCCTCCAAGAAGCCGTAGCATGAATAGTGGCCACACTCCAGTAAAACCATCTGGGCTGACAGGCTGAACCAGGTTGAGGGTAACCAATAGGCCTCAACCCTGTCAATGAGCTAGGGGAATGTCTATCCCAGGGGTGAGAAACCTGGGGCCTTGAGGTCACATGTGGTCCTCTAGGTCCTTGAGTGCGGCCCTTTGACTGAATCCAAACTTCACAGAACAAATCCCCTTAATAAAAGGATTTGTTCTATAAAACTTGGGCTCAGTCAAAAGGCTACATCCAAGGACCTGTCAGGCTACGTGTGGACTCGAGGCTGCAGGTCCCCCACCCCTGGTCTACCCCAAGCATGTGAAGACTTCCCCTGGTGGAATGTGCAGATGAGAACAATTTGTTCCAATGGTAAGAAGGTGACTGAAGCAGTTGCTGTGGAGCACTTAGAGCTTGGTCATATGTCTAAGACATTAAGGTCATCCACTGCAACTAGGCCATTGCCAATCACCTTGGCTTTTGTCTTGCTACTGGACTTCTATGACTCTTGAGGAGAGAGAGAGGTTGAGTATTCACTCCTTCCTCTCCATCCAGGACACTGCTGTCTCCCACTTCAAATGCTTGAGTGATTGTTTCTTCCTAAGCTCCTTTGTGGGTTCATCCTCCAGTGCCTAAGTATGGATATTCCTCAAGGCTTTTTCTAAGTATACTTATCTTGATTTCTCCACATTCTTCCTTGGTGATCTCTCCAGCTTGACTGGGTTCAATTATCTTTTTTACGCAGAGCACATCCAAATCTCTATGCAATTCTAATTTCTCTTTTGAATTTCAATGTTGCATTTTTAACTATCTACTGGACTTTTCCACTTGAATGTTCTTTTGGCGTCTTGAAAATGGAACTCATTACATTTCCTCACCTTCTTCAAACTTTCATATTTTTGTCAAGGGGATTATCCCTCTTGCAATCTCTCACATTAATAACCTTATAATCACCCTTGATCTTAATTATCTTTTACCCCCATGAGTCCCTCCACGTCCCCCATTTTCAATTATGCCTCTCTCTTCACTACCACTTTCTTCTCAGAATGCTCCACAACCTATTCACAGTCACCTACTCATGCAGTTTCTTAGAATTCCTCCTTAAAATATCTGGTACTGTGCTTCTTGGGATTGCTCTGACTCCCAAAGCAGGGTTACACCTCCACATTTTCCAGTTATATTCCCTTCTTTCCACTCACATGACCTTAACCCTAGTTCAGTCTTTTATTGCTCGTTACCTATACTACTATGATATTGTCTTAACTGTTTTCTCTGCTTCTAGACTCTCCCTTTTCCAATCCATTATCTTTTGTCATTGTTGTTTAGTCATTTTCAGTCATGTTCAACTTTGTGTGACCACATTTGGGGTTTTTTGGCTTTTTTTTTTGGCAGAGATACTGGAGTGTTTGCCATTTCCTTCTCCAGCTTATTTTATAGATGAGGAACTGAGGCAAACAGGGTTAAGTGACTTACCCAGGGTCACACAGTTAGTAAGTATCTGAGGCCAGATTTTTTGAACTCAGGAAGATGTCTTCCTGATTTCAAACCCGGCACTATCCACTGAGCCATCTAGCTGGCCAATTCATAACCAACACATTTCTTAAAATCTTTGTAAATCATAATTTGTCCTTTAGAACAAAATGCAAAAGTCATTGAACAGCCTGATGTATAAGTCTTACATAATCTCAGTCTAGCCTTCCTTTTCAGGTTTAATTCATATTATTCCCCTTCACACATGCTATATTTCAGCCAAACTAGACTAGTAGTTGAACTTGGCATTCTAACTCCTCCTTGTGCATTTGTATAAGCTATTGCTCATACTTATGTGCCTCAAAGTTCATTTGCATGGGACTCTCCTGATTGGTGGAGATTGATTACACTGCCCCTCATGCAAATCTAGGTGCTCTGAATAATCAATCTATTTCAATAAGGAGAATCTCATGCAAATGAGCTTTGAGGCCCCAGTTACATCTAGAATTTACTTCCCACTCATTTTACCCTCTTAGAATCCTAATTTCCTGTCCTTATAAACTTTGGAAATGATCCAGGGTGAAGATATAATGGTTTTGAGAGGTGGAGGAGGGAAGTGAAAGGCTAGATTCTTTCTAATTGGAAGTTTCTTTTGTTATATTCTTGAATGCTTATACTTTTGACAACTCCATCATTCTTTCTCTGTGCTTTTTCTCTTCTCTAGTGAGCCCTGGATTTGACATAACTTAAAACCTCAATAGCTGAGTTATTCCTTGACTTTGAGTAGCTGCTTTGGCTCCCTAGCAAAGACATAAAATAGTGAACTATCGTAGCAAACTCCCTGGGTTTTATGAGGATGTTTAGGTAAAAGACTTGTATATGTATAAGAAAGAGAGCATTCTGAATGAACCAAGAATCCAGGAAGGATATTAATTGGTTTTATCAGACAGCTAAATCAGCTTGCAGTTGGAAAAACTAAAAAGAGAACTCTGATTTGGTTCTAATTCTAAAAAAAAAATTACTTTTGATTAGGTAAAACTACATTCACACATTCTGTCAACTCTCCTAAAAAGAAAAAAAAACCCTCCAGCATTCCCAAAGATATCCTTTAGCCTTCATAATTCATCATGAACAAGTTACTTGCTATAATATGAATTCTCAACTAGGCCCTATCTTATGTAGAACACTTAGATGTGGTCATTTGAGTTAAGTAATGATTTCTTGAGCATACTATCATTGCACCTATGAACATTTTTCAAATAAATGAATTTTTTATAAACTTTATCAGTAAAATTGTATCATCTTTAAAATAAATTTTGTTCTTTGATCTACTGCATATTCTTGATGTATAAGAAGATAAAAGCCGTTCAGATAGTCTAGGGCTGCATCTTTTGGGGGAATTTTGGCACTTGAGTCATGTTTGAGTAAAACATTTCTGACTCAGTAAAATAATCAGGATTCAGTATGGTACAGTGGAAAAATCACTGAACTCGGAGTTTCAGGACCTGAATTCAAATCTCAGTTCTGTCACTCTATCTGTATGATCTTGGCCATGTCACTTAAACTCTAGGAACCTCAGTTCCCTCAACTATAAAATGAGAGGGTGGACTAGATGACCTCTAAGATCCCTTTCAGCTCTAGAATTAAAAAAAAAAACCCAACCCAACACCTTTCATTTTTAAAACAAAATAAAGTTGTCTGAAAACTTCCCCGGAAACTCATTTGCTGACAATTGCTAAAGAAATATAGTGGCTTGTGTCTGATAGCATAATGTTGGAAGGTTTACTTCAGGAAATATTCAAAGAAACATGCTTTAAAGTAGCTGGTGAAATTGTTTCTATGCATTTCCACTGACCACTTTTATAAAGAAAGTCTGAAACCATAAATGGGCACTTAGGCATGAGTGCTCATGGATAATTATTCATTCTATGCACAAAGGACAGGATATCACATATTACTCTCTGCCTTTTGAGGACTCTTAATAGGTAATAATCCAGTAAGAAAGGAATGCATTTCTATGGATGTGTTCAGTTGTATCTAATAATTTTATTCACAAGTACACTAATGTCTGTTGTTTTTTCAATGATATCTTACTTATTTTTTATAAACAAATGTTTTAAAATATTCATGAGTCTAATATGTTAGGTGTGAGAATTTATAATGGCAGAGAGATTTCAAGTTAAGATCCTTTTGGCAAGGTAAATTTGGCTGCTGTGGGTTAGAAGGACCAAGATAACAGAAGTAATTTTAGAAGAGATACTAAACAAGCTATTTTAGCTCTAATAATGAGAAAACAGTGAATGGAAATGGGAATAATTTCTGTTTCGTGATTTATGTGATTTAAAATTCTCAATCCCAAAGAGATGGTAATTTTTTCCCCAGAGTTAATTTTGCCTTGTCACAACCTGGTTAGAAATGTGTAGCTTCCATGACTCTCTTTTCACTGCAAATACAAAAATCTTTTTTCTATTATCCTGAAATGATTTTGCATGTGATATAGCACTAACATATCATTCATCCCATGTTTGGACACCATAGATTTCTTATGTTCTCTCATCTCTCCTGTGGGATTTTCTCACTTGAAGAGTGTGCTGATGAGAATGCTGGTCCCAGGTGTAGGTAGAATGGATATGCTTGGGGGGTGGTGTGTTGTAAAGAAGCCTACAAATTCCCCAGAATTCAGAATAATCTCTTATCATAGTGGTTCCCTTTCAGTATGAGGTAATAACCAAATGGGAATGAGTCAAGAGGGAGCTTGCTGGATCTGGCCCATGATCTAGATGACATGCTAGCACTGTGCAGGCATGAGGAACATAGACATGGAAATTAGAGGCTCAATGATTTGGGGAATCAGGTTGAGTAACTTCATGGCATTTTGGTCTCCTGGTATAATATAGCCTTCCTGGCATTGAAACACTGATCAGCTGATCTTCCTTCTTATCTCAATACCTTGCACATTGGAGTACCACAGAAGCCTGTCTTTTTGGCTTACTTTTACCTTGCAATTTGGATTCTGTCTCCTCTGCTCCTAGCATGGATTGAACCACCCACTTGTGTCAAAGAGTTTGCCTAATTACTAGAATATGTTGACTTTTTTTTTTTTAATAAGCTACAACAGCATTGACTGATTTAGGGATAGGGAGAGGAATAGAGACTGGATTTATGATTTCACTGGTATAGGAAATTCTGAAACTAGAAAACTCTATTAATTCAGATCAATACCTAATCAGTGATTTAGAGTCTTAGAAAGTTGCTGAGAGCATTAAGAGGTTAAGTGATCTGACTAGAGCAGAGCAACCTAGCTAGGTTAGAGACGGGTCATGAATTCAGGCTTTCCTGGCTCTGAGAGCCAGTTCTCTGCTCACCATGACATACTACCTCTAACAAACTGATTTGATTCAATTAAATTCAATATTCAACATTTATTAGAATCCTACTACTTGACAGTCACTATATTAGGCACTTTGTATATAGAGACAAAAATGAAATAGTCCTTGTTCTCAGGCAACTTGCGCTATACACACAAATATGTAGATAAAATATATGGAGAAAATAAATACAAAACAAGTTGGGGTCTGGGGACTGCTAATATCTGGAGGAGATCTGGAAAGGCCTCATTTAGGTGTTAGCACTTGAGCTGAGGATGAAAGGGATCTGGGATTCCAAAAGGTGGAGATGGGGAAGTCACACATTCCAAGCATGTGTGTGCCTGTGCAAAGTCATGGGAATAGAAAGAACATTAACTAGGCCAATTTGGCCAGAATGTCAAGTGATTAAAGAGGGGTAATGTTAAACTGGTCTGGAAAAAAATAGGTTGAAACCAGACTGTAAAGGGCTTTAAATGCCAAAGGTGTTGGTATTTTCTCCTTGAGACAATGGTGATCTAGTCTCCCTAAGGAGGGGAATATCAGTTTGGTATCCATGTAGATGACTGATTAGGAAGGGGATAGACTAGAGCCTGGGAAATCAAATAGAAGGGTGTTGCAATAGTCTAGGTGAAAGGCGATGAAGTGTGGTGACTGTGTGATTAGAAAAATGAGGAAGGAGGTGAAATATGTCAAGAAGATAGAATTCATAAACACTGTAACTAATTAGATGGGGTTGGTGAGGGAGAAGGAAGAGTCACTGATGACTGTAGTTATGAACCTGGGTGACTAGAAGGATAGTCATACCCTTTACAGAAAATGGGAGGTTAGGGAAGGAGGTTGATTTGAGATGGAGAATAGTGAAATCTGTTTATAACAGAGTGACTTTGAGATGCCTACAGAATATCCATTTGATGATGTCCCTCAGACAATTCATTTCTTCATACTTACAGGAAAGGTAAAGGCTGGCTATATAGATTTTGGCATCATCTGCATAGAGATGACAGATGAACTCATGTGAGCTAATGAGATCACTGAGACAGAGGGAGAAGGAGAGGAAGAGGGGGAGAGAGAAAGTGTGAACGAGTGAGTTTAGAGAAAAGAGCTGGAGTAGAGCCTCGAGGAACACCTTCACAGAGGGTGTGGTACATGGATGGTGGACCAACAAAGGAGACTGAAAATGAGAGATGAGACAGGCAGAAGGAGAGTCAGGAGAGATTAGTGTCATGAGAACCCAGGGAGGAGACAGCAGCTAGGGAAAGGGCACGGTCAGCACTATCAAGTGGACAGAAACTTCAGCTGAACAAACTGGGCACAATGGATGCAACTAACATGGGAGTGATTCTCTAGAAAGATTGACCAGACTCAGGTCTATTACAAATTTCAAGTTAACAGAAACAACAGAGTAGTATAAAACATATAAATATAGAGAGGGCTGCTGTCATAGACCTAGTTATGCATTCTTTAATGGCTATTGTGAGTAACCAATGGGAAAATGATTGAACTTCCCAGAACCTTTGAGTCAAAGGCAAAAGCCTGAAAAAGCTGTTTTCAGTTCTGATATACATTTTTGTTAGGGTACCATTTGCATTCAGGAAGATTTGTTCAAGGGAATAATTGAACTGAGAGTTTCTAAGGAGCAAGAGAGTTTATTGGGTTTTAAGAATGTTAGGCAAATGCCTGTTGAAATGTATAGTGAGTTAAAGCTAGAAGAGCAATTTCCTAGCAGGAAGTCCACTAAGAAGTGGGAAATAAAGTGTTATGTGGGATTAAAGAGTTACATCTACAATAATTGCAAGTCATTCTCCTGGTCATACTAGAATCAGTGAATGAAAGAATAGTATAATTATCAGAAGAATCACAGTTGGAAGTGATCCAAAGAGCAATGGAAGATACATGATGGGTATAAGTAGACTGCTGCATAATTAAGTTACCTTTGCAGTAGAGTTGGTGCAAATTTGCAGCCACTGTGCTATTTGTAGAAGAATTTGGATTTCTAAAACTTGGCTTAAAATATAGGAATGACAGGCTCCTGGATAGGGATGGAGTGTACCTTACAAGGGCTGGTAAGAGTGTATTTTACTAGAGATTTGGAAAATTTAATCAAAAGAGCTCTAAACTGAATATGAGGGAAACAAATTGTGTATATGTAGATACACACATCCCATATATATGTATATGTACATATATCTATTATATACATATACACACATATATGAAATTAAATACCATAGAGAATATGGTATTTTTCTACTGTAATGGACAACAAAGACCCAGTCCTTAGAGCACGCTCATATTTCCTTGCGAGTTGTACAGAGCATGTGCAGATATTCCTTGTCTAGTTCCAATCAAACACATGTATCTTTGTGGAGACAATTCCTGGCCATCAATGACTAAGGGATTAATACTATGTGATAATTAAAAGCCTTCTAATTGGTTTCATAACTCAAAGAAACCAAAAGTTCCAGATTTAGGAGAAACTGAACTAGAACTATATATGGATACAGGAGGTTTGAGTAGACTATCTCTTGATCTCCGGTAAGTTTTTAGTGAGGAGGACTACTGTGAGTTGCTCAGCGGGGGAGGGAAGCTGTCCACATTTGCCCTCTGAGGGGCAGTTAGATGGCATAGTGGATAGAGTGCTGTCTGGAGTCGGGAAAAATTGAGTTCAGATCTGACCTCAGCCACTTACTAGCTGTGTGATCTGGGACAAGTCACTTAATCTCTGTTTGCTTCACTTTCCTCATCTATAAAATGGGAGTAATAGTAGCACCTACCTCCCAAGGTTGTTGTGAGGATCAAATGAAGTAATAATTATAAAGCATTTAGCACAGTGCTTGGAACATAATAAACTCTACATAAATTTTAACTATTATTCTTAATATTCTTACCTAGCCTCCATGGGTTCCTAAGTATATGGTGGCTCTTTCTTTTGTATTTATTTTTTGGTGATGTGAGGTGAATCTTCCTGAGATGGGAGTGCCCGGGTGATCACAGGGCCTGGCAGATCCATTAAAGCCATCAGAGATCCCATAGGCAAACAATCCGTTGGATTTGTAGGTATTGAAGACAGAGGAAATGCCTACAGATGGGAGTGGGGAAAAAAAAAAACCTCAACAACAACCCAACCCCCTGAGAGTGGTGGCAGGATCAAGGATTCTTATTTCTTGTGATATAGAGAAATGCTGGCTATGGACACCAGAAAGGCATTGATCCCCAGAGCCCAGGAGAAAGCTTGACTTGGATTTCTAACAAAATTCTTTAACTTGATGAGTGAGAATTAGGATGATCAATGAACATCTAGAAAAGAAAGTGGTCACCACAAAGACTAACAAGACTTAATCAAGATGAGTTATGTTAATTTCTATAAAACTTGTTTAGTAAAGTATTCAATATCTACTTTCTATTGCATCAAGGATAATCAAAGGAATCCTAATTTGTTGAACTCGCAATGGAGCTGGATGTATGTTCTGACTCCTTGGGAGCTGCCCCAACCACCATTATTCCTCTCTTTTTTCCTCTGACAGTTATTGAATGATACCTGACAGTACCTGTGAAGCCTCATTATTGTTTCTTGGAAAACAAGCAGCTCTTTCCTTTCTAGAAGTTCTAGTTCCCTTGTCTTTGAAAAGAGCCTCACATATACTTCTTAGCTCCAAGGGCTCAGTGATATTTTCCTTTCTACTCTGTGTGACCATCCCAGATTAACCTTACTTCCATTTTTGATATGGTTAGTAGCTTGATGGATCATAAGAATTCTTAATAGCTCATCTAAGTTTAATCACAACTTCTGACAAAGTATCTTCTGCTATTCTTATGGATTAGATTAAGAGATGTGGCCCAAAAGATAGTTAGTTATTAGGTGAATTCAGAATTGGTTAAATAGCAAACCCACAGCATAGCCATTACTGTTTCAATGTTACCTCCACCCTAGTGAAATATCTTAGGGATTTTATTTTTAATAAAATTATCAATGATTTGATAAAGTCACAGAGGACCTGCTTGTCGAGTTAGTCTCATTTTAGATCTCAAAAAGCAGAAGCATAGTGTCTCATATGCCTTAAATCTAACTACATGGCTTACTGACAACATATAAATCCTCTGATGGTATATACACATCCAAAAAAAAAAGATTCAAGGATATATGTGTTCATTCATTTTTCAGTTCAATTCAATTCTCAGCTGTCTGTACCTGAAGCACAAAGGAGATTGTGATAAGCTCAGGAAAACCAGGCCTGCCCAGCTCTACAAGACATTCAAGGGATTTCCCTAGTCATACTGCACAATCAAAAGGTTAGGTATTGTAAGTTCTTAAATAACTATAAGAATACTCCCTCCACCAGTACAGTTCAATCTATCCTCATTTTCTGCATAATTTCTCTCCGTATCTTTTCATAAACCCTATGTAGAGAATATATCCAATGTTCTCAAAGACTTCATCTGAATATAAAAGACAAAGTTATCCTCTAGTGGATAAGTGACCAAAAGATAGGAACAAACTTCTCTAAGGAAGAATTGCCAACCACATGAAACATTTCTCCAAATCACTAGTATTAAGAGAAATGTACTTGGCAGCCATCCGCCCCATCTGTCCTGCCAGCAGGATATAGCACGCTCTCCTCCAACTTTAGCCTTGCTGACTATGGCTGCTCTTGGGGCAGCTCCCTAGGAGTCAGAACACACATCCAGCTCCATTGGGAGTTCAACAAATTAGGATCTCTTTGATTATCCTTGATACAATAGAAATCAGATATTGAATAATTCACTAAACAGGTTTTATAAATACCACAATTTAAAATGGAAAGTATTGTATCACTTTACTGTGACAAGGTGACTTCACAGTAATTACTATTTCTTCTGATCTATTATTTTAATTACAGAGGAAATATCAACAGCACCTTCATCAGGCAGGATGAGAATGATAGTGTGGTAGTTATTATGGCCCCTGTAGGGAGTACTTGTTTAACCACTCATCTGGATGTGAAGATCAAGCACAGATTGTTACCTCTGTGATATTTTGGGAGAATCATAATTTACTTATGCCCAACTCTTCAAATCCAATGATCTTTCCACTTTACACATTGACTCCATTCGACTTTCTCCCTCTCTTGCGATGAACAATTGTCCTTCTTCTTTTGATATTTGAAAAATCAGGTTCTTAACTCTGGCAGAAAAAAAAAGAAAAGAAAACTGGAACAAAACACAATTCTCACAGAGTCAAAGAATCTTATAAATGAATGAAATGCATTTATTAAGCCTTTATAGTGTGCTAAGCCCTGTGCCAATTGTTGAAATTATAGATTTTAAAAATGAGACAGTCACAACTCTCAAGGAACTAAAATTCTAATGGGGGAAAATACATGTGGGAGGGTTTATTTGCAGGGCAGATGAAAAGGCCATGCCAATGGTCCACAATTCCAGAGGTTGTAGTGGTTGAGCAGATGGTGAGATCAAGTAATCCTTTGGGATAGCTTAAAAATTGGTAGTAATCATGCTTTTGACAAGTTTTGGAAAGTTCTTTCTTCTGTATTAGATACACACTGTGTGAGTACAGCCGATCTCTTATTTTTCCCGATCAGGTTGATAGGTCTCAGCACACCTCAGTAGGGAGGCCCCAACTACCATTATTCCTCTCTTTTTCCTCTGACAGTTATTGGATGATACCTGACAGTACCTGTGGAGCCACATTATTGTTTCTTGGAAGACAAACAACTCTTTCCCTTCTAGAAGTTCTAGTTCTCTTGTCTTTGGAAAGAACCTTACATGTACTTCTTAGCTCCAAGTGTTCAGTGATACTGCTTTCCTTTCTACTCCATGTGACGTCAACATTCTGACATAGGTCAATATCATAGATGTAAGGTTGGAAGGGACCTTAGAAATTGTCTAGTCCAACCACCTAATTTTTCAAATGGAGAAAGTGAGTCCCAGAGAAGGTAAACAACATGGTACAGGTCTCACAAGTAGTCAGGTGGGGTTGAAGCCAGGTCTTTTGACTTCAAATCCAAAGCACTTTCCACTTACCATACTGTTTGTATAATTTTTCTTTATCTTCCCATTGAAATCTTTTTTCCATTTTTTAAATGGAACAGTATATTCTTGCAGATAACCTAGAGAGTAGAAATATCATACTCAGTCTTCTAGGAGGAAGATTAACCTGTGCTTTGGGACTTTGAGCATAAAAGGCAGCTGACTGGTCTTGGCTGAAATACATGCAATCTATAGACTATATGCAAGTCACTATGAAATTTTCTCTCTGTAAAGGAAGTGAGACTCTAATTCCTATTGATCTTACAAGTACTACTTTAGTTACTTCTAGTTTAAACTGAAATTCCTCATGTGTTGTGTCTCACCGAGTTAGTGGATAATTCCTCTTTTCTCACAATTTCTTCTTTCACATGTCACTTCAGAATTGTTCACAGGCTGGCCTCATGTATTCTAGATTATTGGACACTGAATTTCTTGTTTCCAGGGCTCTTGGGCAATCCCCAGTGATCTAATTCCTCTTCCCACCTCCTTCCCCCCCTGCCCCACTCTTCTCCTGGTTTTTCAAAATGCCAACCTGGGTAGTAGTTAAATAGACATTAGCATGATAAACTAAATCCCCATCTGCCTTTCCAAGCAATACTTAAAATGCTTAAAGCCCCACCTCTATACATCAACTTGACTCCTAAATTCACAATTAATTATTGAAGAGTGGGATATTTTCAGGAGTGTTCTAAGGCTCAAATGAGATAATAGATGTTTTTAAGCATTTTGCAAACCTAAAAGTCTTATATGAGCACCCATTATTATCATTATTTATTAATTTATTAGCCTATGAGTCCTGTGTTGACTTTATTCCCTTGAACTTTCTGCTGAGCTCCTGTTGAGCAATACAGAGGTGTGCTGGTAAATGTTTAACAACTGGGGAAAAATTATGAACACACACTTTTAAATTTAATCTGCTTTATTAATACTTTCTTAAGTCTAGACAATCAACAAAATGAAACAAAAAATCAAGGCCTGATTTGAAGTTATTGCAGATTTCTCTGATGTAAATGCTCACCCTGAAAATTTAACCATAGCCTCTAGCATACCCCTGGATATTTTGGATGTCAATTCCAGCTTTGCACTAAGAGGTACGTATGACTAGAGAGGCTGGCACTTCAATATGGAGGCAAAGGGAACTCTTCTGTTCAGATTTTAAGTATATTACCCTCTAACTGGTTCATGGGAAAATAGAATAGAGTTGCTAAGCAACCTTCATTCACGCCTCTCAAAGAGTTTGTATGTCCAGACTCCTGAGCTGGAATTTTATCTGACTTTTTTAAAGGGGGATCTTTGTGGGAGCTCAATAAGGAGGAATCCTCATAATTATTACACACGAAAAAATTAGGAAGCTTTTTACTGATTATTTCCAGATTGTGGAGAGTAGGAGAGAACATGGCAGGTATCAGTAGCCTCCTTCAATTGGCTTGGTTGCAGACTCAGAGACTGATAATCTACATAACTTCTTTGTTTTTGGAGAGCTCTTATTCTTGCTTATGACTGGGAGTGTAGACCATAGAAAGGGAAGGCCTCCTTTCTTCCTTTCCCCTCCCCATACACCTTCCTCCCCCCACCCCCAACACACACACAGAGGCACTCCAGAGAGCACATGCATGGGAGTTTGAAAACCTTCCCACTTGGACCTGTCTTATTGAGAAACTTGAAAGACGGTTGTCCAGTTAAATTGTAAGTGCACACATGCCTAAGAACTGCTAGAAGCACAGAGCCCCATCTTAGGTAAGGTTAATAATAACAGAAATTGTTATTACCCTTGGTTGATTTGAAACAAATACTTAAGTAAGTAATTAGGGAAAAATCGGGGATGTTCTCTTTGAATATATCTTCTTGAAGGAATAGAAATTATTGGGAGTGACATTTTCCATTTATATAATCTCAGTAAAATCACAAAACCTAGGTGGCACAGTGGATTGATTGCTGGGCCTGAAGTCAGGAAGACTCATCTTTTTGAGTTCAAATCTGGCTTCAGACACTTACTAGCTGTGTGATCTTGGGCAAGTCACTTAATCCTGTTTGCCTCAGTTTCTTCATCTGTAAAATGAGCTGGAGAAGGTACCACTCCAGTATCTCTGCCAGGAAAAACTCAGAGAAATCTTTTGTGAAGGAAGAATCAATTAATGTGGCAAACTTCATTGTTGTCTTATTTTAAGAAATTGCCTAAGTCGCCCCAACTTTCAGCTATCCCCATCTTGATCAGTCAGCAGCCATCAATATCAAGGCAAGACCCTTTATCAGCAAAAAGATTTTGACTTGCTGAAGGCTCAGATAATGGTTAACTTTTTTTTTTTTTAGCAATAAAGCAGTTTTTAAAGTACGTGCATTTTTTTGTTTTTGTTTTTAGAGCTAGTACTGTTGCATATTTAATAAACTATAGTACTGTGTAAAAAAAACTTTTATATGCCCTAGTAAACCAAAAAATTTGTGTGACTTGCTTTATTGAGATTTTTGCTTGATTGTGGTGGTCTAGAACCAAACCTGCAATATCTCCAAGGTATGCCTGTATCTTTCTGGTGTCTACAAATCTACAGCAGGATTTCTTAGTCATTTTAATGGCATATTCTCTTGGCTGTCTGGGGAAGTCTATAGATGATTACATGTTGTTGCCTACGTTTATAATTGAGGGAAATGCTATATTTCTATTAATGTTCTTTCTCCAGCTCATTCTACAGATAAGGAAACTGAGACAAACAGGGTTAAGTGACTTGCCCAAGATCACACAGCTAGTAAGTGAGATTTGAGCTTAGGAAGATGAGTCTTCCTGATTCCAGGCCTGGTACTCTGTGCACTATGGCACCACCTAGCCGGCGCATAGTGGGCACTTATTAAGTGCTTGTTTCTACCCATCAATTCCTCATTTGTAAAATGAGAGGGCTGGATTAGATTTCTAAATTTCCTTCGTGGGAAAGATTTAGAAGATAGGCTTCCACAGCAGAACATGGGAATTCTGAGGAGGACTTCCAAGATCTTGCGGATAGTCCCTCAACCAATCAGAAAGTGTCCCAAACACTCTGAAAAACCACTACTTCCTTAAGACAGAGCTAAACCAGTTACAACAGGTCAGGGTCAAGGATGGGGCAAAGGTTTTTCTCCACTGCACTTGATTAATAAGCTTATTGAGTATTAATTGACACATCCCAACAGTGGAGATAGCCGCCATTTTTGAACATGGGACCCATGACCAGTAGGGATTAACATGACAAGGAGGAACATGGGATTGGCGGTTCAAGAAGAGTGTAACCCAAATGAGCTGGTCCAATCCCAGCTCAAATGGGAGGAGTATGGATTTTACTAACCATTTAAAAGTCGACTGTACTTCTGTACTGGCACACATGTGTCGCTAGGGTGCTGTGTGCCCGCTTGTCGCGAGAAGAGTAATAAAGGTTTTCCTTCACACATTCCTGTAGTAGTAGATTTTTGTTTCAGATTTTTCTAACATCTTCTAGCTCTAAATCTATCATCCTGCAGTCCTTCTCTTCCTACCATTTCTGCTTATTGCAACCTACTGGTCCTTCAAGAAGTCAATTTTCAATGCTAGCTTCTTGGTGAAACCCTCTTAGATTCCCTCTCAAATGGATGTGATCATTCTCTTCCCCAACTCCCATGACAATGTATATCTCCTTTTATGGCACCATCTAATCTCTGCCTTTTATTATAGTTTTTTTTGTTTACTTTGTCATTATGCCTGTTTGATTAAAAGCTCCTTAAAGGTAGATACTTGTCAAATCTATCTTATATCCCATGCAGTTCCATGCACATAGTAGGTGGCCAGTAAATACAGCATGATTTTTTGACTCAAGTTATAGTTTTTAAAGTTCTCTCTTTTGTTACTGTAATTTTATTTAACTGACTTTTTTTTTGTTTCTCTCTATTGTTTAAGTCCGTAGATATCACCCATACTACAAATATAACAAAACATGAAACTCAGAAGGATTTTACATATTAAGGGAGGTTCACTAAGAATTTTCTACTTTTGATGGAAAAGCTAAAACAACACTAAGTTTTTTTTTAATGTCATTATTAAGGTTATCTGCATGATTTTACAAGCTACATATTTTAGACTTTGAGACTCAGTTAATATCTGTAGTCTTCATTAAGGTGTATTACATAGAGCTTAACTAGTATGTTTTGTTAGATATAGAAGCAAAGGAGTATCCCTTTGCACATTTATGTAATAGGAAGTGCATTACTGATAGAATGACAGCTCCTTAAAAACAGGAAATGTTACTTTTGTCTTGGTATCCCCAGCCCCCATCATGGTACCTAGCTTATAATAGGTACATAATAAATGCTGATTGTTTCCAGTTAACCTCAATAAATACGCCTACTTTATTATGCAGGATTTGAATTTTTCAGCGCAATGAATGGACTCATTATGGAAGATTTATACTGGAATGTGGACAGTAGCCAAACAAGACGGGCTTCAATCTTTATTGTTTTTAAGAGGTCGTACCTGTATTAGTTCACAGATTCAATGAGATCTCAAAGTATCCACCTGTCATCTCCCTATATCATCTACCTGTCTAACTTAATTGCCTCTTTCCTGGAATATTGTCACAGACTTATAATGAATCTATCACAGTTTCATTGATTTAAATATGGAAAAGTTCTTTGAAGTTGGTCACCTACTTCATTTTGCAATTGAGAAAACTGGGCCCAGAGAGGATAACATATGTGACCTCACAGAGGGACTAGGTGGCAGAATCAGGATTCTAATACAGGTCGACTGACTCCAAATTCAATACTCTTTCCCTTTTACCACACTGCTTTTTCTTACTAGGGAACATTTTTCCTTCACACAGGTGCCAAAATAATCTTGCTAATGCACTGCTCTAATCATAAGACCCCTTAACTCAGAAATCTCTGGTGGCTTCTCAATGGCTACCAAATAAAGTTTAAATGTTTGTCCTAACATTTCAGGTCTGCTGTAGTCAGGTTCCACTTATCACTCCCTGCTCATCTCACATTGGGCACCTTCATATATGGAATATTCTAACCAGACTGGATGACTCCCTACTTCCCATTCTTACCTTTTCTTCATCTTCACTTCTTTGCTCTCAGTGTCTTCTGTGGTTGGAAAGAATCCTCTTCATTTCTACCAGTTCAGTTCTACCAGTTCTACCTCCCTTCTTAAAGGAAGGCTCAACTCAAGTTCCACCTGTCACAAAGCCTCCTTAAAGTCTTTGAGTTGAAAGTGATAGTTTCTTCCTTAAATTTCTCATAGCATTTTTTGGACTTCTCCTTTGTATCTGTAACCATTCATTAATTCTGTAACTCATAATTTTCTTCACCAACAAGCATTTATTAAACCCCTTTTATGTGATGGATACTGTGCTAAGTGCTGGAAAAGTAACTGGCATTTATAAAATATTTTCAAACTTGAGAACCACTTTACCTACATTAATTCATTCGATCACTATAGTAGTCCCATGAAGTAAGTACTGCAGTTACTATTATCGATTTGAAACAGATGAGAAAACTGAGGTCTAGAGACATTAAATGACTGGTCCATGGTCACACAACTAGTAAATCTGAGGTGGGAAATAAACCCAGTATTTCTGACTCCAAATCTGGCATTTTATCTTGTATCACAGTTATTTGTTTATATCTCTGAGTCCCTTCCCCTCATCCCCACTGGCCCTTCAATGAACTATAAACTCCTTGAGGGGCTATGACTGGGTCCTATCTTGTCTTTGTATTTCTAGCACCTGACACAGAGTAGATGCTTAATTAATAAGTTTTTTAATTTGTTGAAAAAGTATTTAAAAAATAAAAGAAAGGGGAAGGAGAAAATTGCTTGTGTTTATCCATTAACCTAGAAAGCATAGTGAGTAGTTACTATGTAGAAAGAGAGTAACAGTTGAGACAGAAGTTCACAGGAGATTCTGAGGAAAAAATAAGGCAAATTTTTGCCTAGATGTCACTGAAACTTGGTGATAAAGTCCATGATTGGAATACAGCTCTGGATGGAACAGCATAGTTAAAAGGCTGGGTTGAGAAGCCACTGTACATTAAAATGTTATACTTGTGTGAAAAATAATAGTGGAGAGAACATGCATGGAGATCAATGGAGGTGGAAACTGATGTAATGTTGCCATTAGAGGATTCTATACACCATCTGGACAGAAAGAGGTTTTAGAAAAGGAGTTCTGGGGAGAGATCACAACCCTGTTCTAGAGGCATGATCTACTAGTGATAGGGAACCTCAATTATCTGTGGGAGCTCCTGTTTTTTTGTTTGTGACTATTTTATGGGTAAAGATAAAAAGAAAAGAGATTGAACTCAGAAATTGAGCTTAGGATGGAGAAGTGATAACTGACACCAGAGAGAAGGCAGAGTTGCTCATTTCTTATATTACTTTAGTTTTTTTTATTGCATTTAGGCATGTGATGAAACCAACTCAGTCAATTCCTTTACTTTCTTTTCCAGAGAGAACCCGTGTATTGTACCTTAAATTTAGGTGCAACTTCTTACACAATTTTATATTTCGGTTTTTCTGAGAACTTGCCTAAGAATGAGGTTCAGCTGTTTCTCTGGTCTTGGTTATCATCAATGTCTTGGTTAGTGGGCAAAGATCACACAACAAATGCATGCGTGTAGATGATTTAAAAACTATGTGATTTTAGTCACCTTCTTTCCCATTTTCTGTTACTGTCACTGTCATTATGGAAATGGGAGGGGTTATTGACGAATAACCCCTCTAGACCAAAATACATTTTGGATTTTGTCTGTGAGATGGTTTGCTTTAGCCAATGAAACAGATCACCTGATGGTAAATCTTCCTTATGTTGAGCCTCTATATACCTATCTGGGCTGGCTTTGGAGAGCAAAAAGAGTCTATTGTCATTCCATATCTGAAGGTTTACCAGATTGGTACAATCAGAGTTTGATCTCTCCTGGAATTGCCTCTCAGAGTCTATGATCATTTCCATGCTAATGCGAGGCATGAAAATAGGATGGTTTTGGAAGGCTTCATGTAAAGCATGTAATGAAGGTTTATTTATAGATTGGTTTAGTAAAATATAATATTTAATAAATTATAATTTATGATAATAAATTAATAAGGTATTTAATAAAAATCCATGTTGGTTAGGTATCAGGCAGGTGAATTGGACTTTATTTATCTTTTGCTAATTATAAACTAATTAGAAATCTCCATATCTAGATCTCTGAAAAATGGAAAAAGGGATATATAAATCAATGTATATATGTATACATAGATATGTGTGTATACATAAGTGTATAGATATATACAACATATATAACTATATGTATGTATGTACACACTGACATGTGTATATTCAAATACATGCATATATATCTGTACACATATACATATACCCACATATCCTCATATCCATGTCCACATATGTCCACATACATACACACACATACATACATATAATCATTCATACATACATACATACAGGCTTGTCTGGGCATGGCCAGATTTTGGCACTGTGGAGGTCTTGGAGAATAACCAGTTTACCTAAAATGGAAGTGCTGTACATCCCCTACCACATGGGTTGGGGGATAGCCTCCTTTGATAGGCTGCGCAAATGAAACAGATCTGAAAAGACTAGGTCTTTAAAACTGGTGAGACTGAAAAAAATCATTCACTGTCTAGTTTGTGAGCTCTTTTTTACAATCTCTATTTTGCTGCACACAGAAGGTGAAGATTATTGTTCACTTACAGTGCCATTATCAAGAACTAAAATGGTGAAAGGGAAGGATTTTCTTCTCCTCCTCCCTCTCTTAAACCTGGGCTCTAATAAATGGGCCTGGAGATGTTCGTTTCTATTCCGTGTTGTTTGTTTTTCACAATTTTAGGTGTGGGGACTGGACTGGGAGGTCAAGTCATGGGGATGTTAGAGTTAGGATTCCAGTTGGGATGCTGAAGCCAGCCAACCTGGCAAGGATGCCCTAAGAAGCCAGGGTGCCTGAGACTTGAGCCTGAGGCAGGTTTTTCACTAGGAAGGGGAACTGTACTCTGTAGTAGAGATATCAAACACACACACAGGGGGCCCACATTTCTTTCTTTCTTTCTTTTCTTTGCTTTATTTAGTATTTTATTTTCCCCCAGTTACATGTAAAGACAATTTTTAACATTTGTTTTTAAAACTTTGAGTTCCAAATTTTCTCCCTTCCTTCCACCCCACCCTACCATTGAGAAGGCAAGCAAGTTGATATAGGTTATACTTGTGTAGTTGTGCAAAACATTTCCATAATAGTCATGTTGTAAAAGAAAACATTAGACAAAAAAAAAACTCAAGAAAAATAAAGTAAAAAAACGTATACTTCAAAACCTCAAGAAAAATAAAGAAAGTAAAAAAAAAAGTATGATTCAGATACCATCGGTTTTTTCTCTGGGATGGATAGCATTTTTCATCATTAAGTCCTTCAGAGTTGTCTTGAATATTTGTATTGCTGAGAATAGCTAAGTTATTCACAGCTGATCATCTTACAATAGTGCTGTTACTTTGCACACAGTACAAACCATTAGCTCATGTAAGTCCAGTTTTTCTGAGAGCATCCTGCTTATCATTTTTTATAAACAATAGTATTCCATCATAATCACATTCCACAAAACTTATTCAGCCATTCCCCAATTGATGGGCATCCCCTCAATTTCCAGTTCTTTGCCACCAGAAAAGAGCTGCTATAAATATTTTTGTACATATAGGTCCTTTTCTTTTTTATTTTTTAATCTCTTTTGGGACACAGATCTGGTAGTGGTATTGTTAGATCAAAAGGTATATGTGGTTTTTAGCCCTTTAGGGATAATTCTAAATTGCTTCGGTTGGTTGGTTGTTGCCTTTAGTTCTCAAAGAGGACTAAAATGGCATCACTGTGTTAGAGTCAAGTTACAATGCATCCTACTCTGGCCTGCTCTGGACTGTGCTCTCCTCTTATCTTGGTGCAACAGATCTTTTCTGCTGACTTTCTAAGTTGTCTTGGGCAGGAAAATTGTTTCACTCCACCTTTTTGTGGTTTCTGATGCTCTAGAGCTTGTTTATAGTCATTATTTAAAGGTATTTGGAGGGGTTTGGGGAAGAGGTCAGGAGAGTCTTTGCCTTTACTCTGCCATCTTGGCTCCATCTCTGGGGGTTTGGGGGGGTGGGCAGGCACATTTCTGAGTATGGCCCAAACCAGATGAAAATGTGAATGGGAAATATTTAACAAAACAAACAAAAATACAATAAAACATAGATAATAGTACATGTTAAAACTAAATCAACATGTAACCCACAGGGATCCTTACGTATAATTTAGCAGCCCCATTTATATGTGCTTTATAGGAACTGAGCTAAGCTATGAGCCAGTCCTTTTTGCCTCTGCAGAGACGGAAGTGTTATGGAAGAGGGGATTATGCCTCCCATGATGGAGTAGTAAATTTGTATACTTGTGATTATTCTTAGAGTAAATATTCGCTCGAAAAGCGAATATGACTCTTAGTGGCTAAATGAAACTGGGGTACAGGGGACCACTCCTTATAATAGAGAGAATATCAATGGTGGGTTCCCAAGTAAAGATAGCCTAGACACCCCAAATCCCCTTAAGGGTAGGGGAATATTCTGAAGGAGGGGAGAAATGTAATATACTTAGCTTTCAGGCAGTAGAGGCCAGGGTGGTCAGTGTTACATATATGTTGCATATATGATACACAGAGACAGATATAGAGAGCTAGAGAAACAGTGATAGACAGAATGATCAAATCAACAAACATTTATCAAGGCCTTACTATTAGATAAGAAGAAAAACCACCTTCTTGCCTCACCCAAACAAAAATAAAACCAGGCCCTACTTCCAAAGATCTCACAGTCTAATGGGGGGGAAGCAATTTACAAAACAAAACAAAACTGTATAAAAACAAAATGTACATAGAATAAATTGGAGCTAATCTTAGAAATAGAGAAGAAAGACAGAATAAAGAGGGGAACGAGGGACATTGGAGGCTATCTAGTGTAACGCCCTCATTTATAGATGTGAAACCAGAGACAAAGATAAATTAAAGGATTTGTTATCAGAGGAGGGATTAGAACTCAGTACATTTTCTCTTTCCTATGTCACTTTTTTCCCATTGTACCAGACTTCTACTATACCAGTAGAACCAAGTAAGTGGTTGTCATCCTGTAAATATCTGCTGCTTCCAAACTTACTTTCAGGTAGTTCAACATGTTCCCTTGATTCTCTCAGTACTAAGATCTTGACTTAATCTGAAGCTTCCTTACTGTCCCATATATGTGCATAAAATGTTCTACTTTTTCAATATAGGTTCTAGTCCAAAGAGAGACTCTTTTAAAGATTGAAATACAGTCTTATTTTTAATGAATACCATCAGATCTCTCAGTTCTACATCATGAAATTAATTTTATGTCCTGTCTGATAGTCCATCAAAACTGCATTTGTTGATAAGGATACAATAAATTCTTTTTGGAGAAGTTCTTTATTACAGTTGTTGTTATTTAGTTGTTTCAGTCATGTCTGACTCTTTGTGACCCCATTTGTTTTCTTGGCAAAGATACTAGAGTGGTTTGCCATTTCCTTCTCCAGCTCATTTTATAGATGAGGAAACAGAGGCAAACAGGATTAAGTGACTGGCTAGTAAGAGGCCAGATCTGAACTCAGGAAGATGACTCTTGCTAACTCCAGGCCTGGCACTCTATCCATACTGAACCACTTTATTACAGAAGGATTCACAAATTCCTATCTATTAAGCATTTCATTTAACGAAGTTGTTTGATAAGATATTTATGTAATATACCAATATTTTGAGTACTCATTTATTCTTAAATATGTTGAAATCACATAGAACAATTAAAAGTAAATCACTAGTAGTATTTTCCATATTCTATAAATAGATAGAAAAAATAGCAGAATTATTGTTTTTACTGGTCTATTGACTTACTTTTTAAGTAGTTTTCAATGTATAACCCCTGTGTCAAATTGTCTATGACATGAAGGACCTGATTAAATTTTTTTTTGGGGGGGGGTTATTACATTTCTCTTACCTTCGCCTAGCTAGAAACACCTAGGAAAATACTTAAAACCAAATAGTTCATTATTTTACTGTCAAATTGCATTTGTATAGTTTGGGGAAGATTGGATCCTGACTTTTTTTTTTTAGATATTGATTCCCTGTGTATTAACTTCCTTTACCAAAGCTTATAAGCAACTGATACGCAAATTATAACCTTAGAGAATTGCCTTGTTGGCACCGAGAGATTGAAGTTGAGAGGTTGTCCTGAGAGGTTGACACAGGGTTATATAGTTAGTATACTTTAGAGGCAAGTCGACCCTATTTTCTTCACAATTACTCCAGGACGTAATAAAAGTTTATTATTTATTATCTCTACATTATAGATGAGGAAGTGGAGGCTTAGGGGACCCTGTGGTTTGCCCATGGTCATACAGTTGATAGTGAGAGTCAAACCCCGAGCATTCTGTATCAAAGTCCACTGTGCATTCTGCTGCTATCTTTGTTTAATTTTGAGAAATCTAGTTTATTGGGGTCCACAGAGATATTTTTAAAAGTCAAGGGAGTAAGGGAGTAGGAATTTGGAGGGATTAAGTGTATTTTTATCCTCTCTTCATCTAACTGAGCTAGAATAGAATGGAAAGATGACAGTGACATATGCCTGTTTTAATAAAGCCATGACCACCTGGTAGGTGATAAAAATTGCTGACAGAAATTGTTTGGTTTCTTTTTTAATCACAGGTTCACTTGCCACTTAAACATTTTTAAAGCAAAGAAAGAGAATTGAATTCTAATTGAATTCCAATTGCATTCCAATGCCCAGAATCCATTTCACATTATTATTATTATTATTTTTGTGGAATAATAATAAGGCATAGACTTGTAATCCCAAGATACCATACATACTCTTGGGAATTAAATTACCAAAACTTCAGTCTGACCTCTTGAAATGACTTCTAATGAGGATGTGAAAATTGAGAGACAAAATTAGTATTGGTTGGTGGTTCATTCATATTTTGGTCCTGTTGTGGACCCAGCAGAAAAATTCACTTATATTTGCATCATCCATGTGAGAGGAAGCAATCAAAATTCAACAACAGAGCTTAATGCAGTAATTTAATAATATTACTTTATATTAAGTAATTAGTGCCCCACCTTTTTTTAGCCCTATTTTGTGTAAAGTCCTGATCTAGGTCATAGGGATACAAATATTACATTGTTTTTGCCATAAAAGAGCTTACATTTTGTTGAGGAGGTGACCTTGGTTTACTGAAGATAAGGACAGTAGAATACAGATTTCTACAAGTTATACCTAATTAGAAGAAAGGTTTCAAGCACTAAACCAATGACAGACTATGTCAGCTCTTTAAGAATTAGTAGTTAAAGGGGGCAGCTAGGTGGCCAGTGGATAGAGCACCGGCCCTGGATTCAGGAAAACCCTAGTTCAAATCCGGCCTCAGACACATAACACTTACTAGCTGTGTGACCCTGGGCAAGTCACTTAACACTATTGCCCAGCCAAAAAAAAAAGAAAAAAGAATGAGTAGTTAAATAAAGCTCAGAACTAGAAGGTAGACCAACAGATGATACATTTTTGTATTGTCAGCTGTAAAATGAGAAAAGACATAATGACTCCCCAACCCACACAGTCCCATGAGATTGTTTCTCCATTCTACCACTATAGGAATTACATTACAAATTACATTACAAACATTACTTTAACTGTTGGTCTTAGTATAACAAGGCTATTTCTATCTGCATCCTGGGGTCCACCCATTCTACTTAATTACAACAGCTGGGAAGGGTGCATGTAGTTAGTCAAGGCCTTTATCCAATTTAAATGCTTGCTTTTTATAGGTTGGAAAATCACCTGGAAACAAGTAAGGCATTTAATTGGATCATATGTAAAACATAAAAGGAAAAATCCATGCCGTAAAATCTTTCTCAGGTTCTCAAATTAGTGAAACACTCTTCTCCTGACAAGACTTTTGTGCCAGTGGGAAAAAGGAACAAATCTCCATGAGGTGGGTGAGTGGTGGTGAGTGTGTGTGTGTGTGTGTGTGTTTGTGTTGGAGTGAGTCAAAGTGGAGAGGTAGAAAAAATCTTGCCCTCTGAAGTGACAGGGAGGACAGCTGGGATGCCTCTGGGGCAGCTCTTTTTCTCCTAATCTGTACCTCCTTGGATATTGGAGGGATATTGGAGGGAAAGCTGTTTTGAGCAGATCTCTAGGATCTCCAGCTCTCTAGGAGAGATGCCCTGTGGCATCAGCCTTCCTTTGCAAAGGCTCCATCTCTGCTGAATGGGTGTTGCCTTAGTCAAACTGAGACCTATTATTGACCTTAACTTAAAAAGGCCCAGGTCTCCTACTGCATCCAGGGCCATCTCCAGTCATCCTGATCACCACTGGACCCAGATGGCTCTGGAGGAGAGAGAGAGGCTGGTAAGTTTGCGCAACCCTCCCTCACTTAAATCCAATTCACTTGTGTGTCATGGCAACCTCCCTGATGTCATGGTCCTCTTTGAGATAAAAGGACAAACAGCAATCTCTGCCAGCTGGAAGTGTGACCAACTCTGCCTCCATTGCTATCAACCTACACTTCTGTATCTGTAGCCATTTAGGAATAAGGAGAAAGGAATAAACTTTTCTATAGTGCCTACTATGTGCCAGACAGTGCCTTTTTACATATATCTTATTTGATCCTTACAACAACCCTAGGAGGTAGGTGCTATTGTTATTCCCAGATGAGGAAACTGAGGCAAACTCATGTTAAATGATTTGCCCAAAGTTTCATAGCTAGTAAGTCTCTGAGGATGGATTTGAACTCAGGTCTTCCTGATTTTAAGCCCAATGTGCTATCCACTGTGCCACCCAATGTCTGTCTTGAAACTGTTGCAACCAGCTCAGACTTTTTCCTCTGTCCGTTTGAGAAGTTTTGCTGAGCTTCTTCCTTTTGCTGCTTCATCTTTAAGTAAATTCTCCTTTACCTTGAGAATTAGTTTTGAAAAAGGTCATCCAAGGTCATTTACTGTGGAACTATATAAAATTTGATCTGTCCCTTTACATGTCCTGTCACTTCACCTAGATGGTAGCCAAAGGCAGCAGGGAGGATTCTGCCTTTTTCTCTCATCTCTACCATCCCCCTTTATCTTCTGTTTCTGTCTTCTCAGTTTGTCTTTTCTTGTTTCATTTCTTTTCTCTATCTTCTATCCTTTGTCTCTTTCTTCTTATTTTCTTTATCCTCCTTAATTGGGGAGTGAGGATGGTGGGGGTAGTAGTTTGGGAAGGAAGGTACTAGCAGTTGCAAGGATCAGACTTTATGCAGAAAATGGTGCTTAAATGGTGTTTGCTTAAAAGAAAAAAAAGGGACTCTAAGAGGCAGAGGTAAGTAGGGAGTGACTTCCAGGCATGTAGGACAGCCAGTCCAAAGCCACAGAGATGGGAGATGGAGGAACAAGTGTGAAGAACAGAGAGAAAGACAGTTTGGGCAAAGTAGAGAAATTCTGCAAAGAACTTGATAAGCCCCTCCAAATTAAATCAACATAATTTACTACTCAGTGACTTCAGTGAAAAATAGGCATAGGTAATGATGGTGAAAAATATGTTAGGAAATATGATTCAGGAGCAAGGGAAAGAGAAACCAAAGATTTTTAGGCTACATACATACCTCATGCCTATATATCATGACTACTTTTTAAAAAATTAATCAGGGGCAGGTAGGTGGCACAGTGAATAGAGTACTGGCTCTGGAGTCAGGAGTACCTGAGTTCAAATCCAGCCTCAGACACATAACACTCACTAGCTATGTGGTTCTGGGCAAGTCACTTAACCCTAATTGCCTCAGCAAGAAAAAAAAATCAATCAATTATTTATTTTTAGTTTTCAACATTAACTTTTATAAAATTTTGAGTTCCAAATTTTTCCCCTCCCTTCTTTCCCTCTTCCTGAAGACAACAAATAATCTGATATAGGCTATACATGCACAATCATATTAAACATATTTCCGCCTTAGTCATGTTGTGAAAGAAGAATCAGAACAAAAGGGAAAAACCATGAGAAAGAAAAAACAAAAAAAAAAAGGAAGAAAAGTGAAAATGGTATGCTTTGATCTGCATTCAGATGCCATAGTTCTTTCTCTGGATGTGGATAGCATTCCATCATGAGTCTTTTGGGATTGTCTTAGATCATTGCATTGCTGAGAAGGGCTAAGTCTACCAGTTAGTCATTACACAATGTGGCTGTTACTGTGTATAACATTCTCCTGGTTCTGTTCACTTCACTAAGCATCAGTTCACATAAGTCTTTCTGCATTTTTCTGAAGTCTGCCTGCTCATCATTTCTTATGGAACAATAGTCTTCTATCACATTCATATACCACAACTTGTTCAGCCATTCCCCAATTGATGGGCATCCTCTCAATTTCCAATTCTTTGCCACCACAATAAGAACTGCTATAAATATTTTTGCACATGTGGGTCCTTTTCCCTTTTTTATGGTCTCTTTAGGATACAGACCTAGCAGTGGTATTGCTGGGTCAAAGGGCATATTATGAATATTTACAAAAAGAATGTGAAGGTGTGGGATATGAGAAAAACCAAGCAACATCATAAAAATGTGAAATTGTTTACATTTTGAAAGCTAGGAAATAACTCATTACAGAATAAGAGTTATTCCTAAGTGTTCTATGGTCAGAACACCAATTTGTTAAAGCAAAGAAAAATTCTTGATTTCTTCAAAATCTGGAATATTGTAGAGTGTCTTAAAAGAGATCCATAGTCATTCATTTGATAAAGCTTTATTAAGAATCCGCTATGTGGGAGCAGCTAGGTGGCATAGTGGATAGAGCACCAGCCCTGGAGTCAGGAGGACCTGAGTTCAGATTTGACCTCAGACATTGACATTAGCTGTATGACCCCAGGCATAGTCACTTAACCCCAATTGCCTCACCAAAACCAAACCAACAAAAAAGAATCTGCTATGTGCCAGGTACTTTGCTAAGCACTGGGATACAAAAAGAGGCAAAAGACAACCTTATCCTCGAGGAGCTTATAATCTAATGGGGGAGACAGCATTCAAATAAATATATTCAAAGTAAGCCAAATATAAGATGAATAGGAAATAATTAGCATAAGGAAGGAACTGGAATTTAGAGAATTAGGGAAGGCTTCCTGTAGGAGGTTCAATTTTAGTTGGGACTTAAAGTAGCTAGGTGGTGCACTGAGTCTCAAGTTAGAAGACCTGAGTTCAGATCCTGCCTCAAACACTTAATAACTGTGTAATCCTGGGCATGTCACTTAACCCTGTCTCTCTCAGTTTCCTTATGTGTAAAATGAGCTGGAGAAGGGAATTGCAAACCATTCTGGTATCTTTGCCAAAAAAACCCTAATAGGGTCATGAAGGGTCAGCCATGACTGAAACAACTGAACAACAACAAAAATGAAGCCAGAGAGGTCAATAGTCAGACTGGAGAAGGAAGAACATTACAGGACTGAGAGATAGAGAGAATTCTCAGAGCCAAGAGACAGAGTGTCTTGTTTGTAGAATAGCCAAGGAGGCTTGTATCACTGGATTGAAAAGTAAGAAGACTGGAAGAATGGGGTCTAATCATCCACACAGGGAGGATCTATGGATAAATAATGCCTATTGTTCAGACCAATAGAGCATTCTGTCAGTGTATCAAACTCTTAGACAGATGTTGTAAATGGATACTGAGTTAGAACCTGAAGTGAGAAGGAGGAGAGGAGCAGGTGAGTTTCCTTTGGGAAATTACAAAGTTCTGCTAATGATCCCAAGCTTCTTTCTCAAACAAAGGTCCATTTTTTGAAACGAATATTTTTTGGGGGTGGGCATAAGTCATTTAATCCTAGAGACTCTAAAGAATTAAAGTAGAGGATCATAAAAAAAAACAATGGAGAGACATCTTTTATTGTTACTTGATGCAATTTTTTTTCACTCAATATTTGCTCTTATTATATCTTCAGAAACTTTAAAAATTCTAAGTAATTGAAAAGGTCAATTTTAACTTTTATGATAATTGATGCTCTCCTTGTTTGGTTAGTAATTCTCCCCTTAACCATAGTTTTTATCTTATCTCATTTCCTTCTCATATACATTGATGATGTGACCTTTTATATTCTGATTGTATATCCATTTACTCCAGGGCTTTCAACGTCTTTAATTTTTAAACATCTTTATTGCATTCAGGTTTGCTCTTTTAGATTCCTGAATATATCACTTCCACATGTCCAAACCTCTATGAATCTGTGATCTCATTACCATGTATACCTTCTCCAGCACTGGACATCACAACCTCTCTACCAAATCCCCCGTGGCAGAGCTATCCAATGTGCTGGAGCCCTTCTATCTATGCCTGTAAGATTTTTTGGATTCTAGTACATGGCTCAGCTGTTATTATTTTCATTATATGAGCAATCCACCTTCTTTTTTTTGATCATCTATTTCCTGAAATATTTTATGAAAATTCTTGCATGCAGGCCATCAAAGGTAATAAGTTGAGATTTACTTATGCCTACCATGCATTTTTCTATTGCCCTTTGAGATCATCACTTACTAGGTTGGCTAGTAGTCCACTACATTTGCCTAATAGAATGTAAACTCCATAAGGTCAGGGATTGATACATTGTTTTTGTATTCCTAGTGCCTCGCACAATATGTTGCACATAGTAGGCACTTAAATGTTCAGTTACAATGAATTTATGAAAGTACAACAACTCTTTTTAAAAAAATTTTAATTAGTTTTGAATTATCAACAATCACTTCCATAAACTTTTGAGTTTTTAGTTTTCTCCCTCTCCTTCCCCACCTCCTTCCCCAAGACGGCGTGCAATCTGATATAGGCTATACATATACATTGCTATTAAACATATTTTCACATTAGTGATGTTGTAGGTAAGAATTAGAACCAATAGGAGGAACCACCAGAAAGAGGAAATAAAACATAACAGAAGAAAAAGAAATAGCAAATAGTATGCTTCGATCTGCATTCAAACTCTGTAGTTCTTTCTTTAGCGTTTTCCAACACGAGGCCTTTGGAGATGTCTTAGATCCTTGTATTACTGAGAAGGGTTAAGTCTATCAATATTAGTCATCACACAACCTGGCTGTAATTATGTACAACTTTCTCCTGGTTCTGCTCATTTCACTCAGCATCAAACCATACGAGTCTTACAGGTTTTTCTGAAGTCAGCCTGTTCATCATGTCTTATAGAACAGTAGTATTCCATTACATTCATATACCACAACTTGTTCAGCCATTCCCCAATTGATGGGCATCCTCTCAATTTCCAATTCTTTGCCACCACAAAAAGAGCTGCTATAAATATTTTTGTACATGAAGTTCCTTTTCCCATTTGTATGATCTCTCTGGGATATAGCCCTAGAAATGCTATTGCTGGGTCAAAGGATATGCACATTTTTATAGCTCTTTGGGCATAGTTCCAAATTGCTCTCCAAAATGGTTGGATCATTTCACAACTCCACCAACAATGCATTAGTGTTCCAATTTTCCCACTTCTTCTCCAACATTTATCATTTTCCTGTTTTGTCACATTGGCCAATCTGATAGGTGTGATGTGGTACCTCAGAGTTGTTTTGATTTGCATTTCTCTAATCAATAGTGATTTAGAGCATTTTTCATATGACTGTAGATGGCTTTAATTTCTTCATCTGAGAACTGCCTGTTCATATCCTTTGACCATTTATCAATTGGGGAATGACTTGTATTCTTATAAATTTGACTTAGTTCTCTATATATTTTAGAAATGAGGCCCTTATTAGAGAGACTGTTTGTAAAAATTCTTTCCCAATTTTCTACTTTCCTTCTAATCTTGGTTGCATTGGCTTTGTTTGTGCAAAAACTTTTCAATTTCATGTAATCAAAGTTATCCATTTTGCTTTTCGTGATGTTCTCTATCTCCTGTTTGGTTATGAATTCTTCTGTTCTCCATAAATCTGATAGGTAAACTATTCCTTGCTCTCCCAGTTTGCTTACAGTAGCCTTTATATCTAAATCATGAACCCATTTTGACTTTATTTTGGTATATGGTGTAAGATTTTGATCTATGCCTAGTTCCTGCCATACTCTTTTCCAGTTTTCCCAGCAGTTTTTGTCAAGGAGTGAGTTTTTATCCCAGAAGCTGGGGTCTTTGGGTTTATCAAATAGTAGATTACTATATTCATTGACTAGTGTGTCTTATATTCTAAACCTATTCCACTGATCCACCACTCTATTTCTTAGTCAGAACCAAGCAGTTTTGATTGTTGCTGCTTTGTAATACAATTTAAGATCCGGAATGGCTAGCCACCTTCCCTAGAATTTCTTTTCATTAGTTCCCTTGATATTCTGGACCTTTTGTTATTCCAAATGAATCTTGTTATTATTTTTTCTAACTCTATAAGATTTTTTTTTGGTAGTTTGATTGGTATGGCACTGAATAAGCAAATTAGCTTAGGTAGAATTGTCATTTTTCCAATGATTTAGATCTGACTTTATTTGTGTGAAAAGTGTTTTGTAATTGTGTTCATAGAGTTCCTGGGTTTGCTTCAGGAGGTAGACTCCTAAATATTTTATAATGTCTACAGTAACTTTAAATGGAATTTCTCTTTCTATCTCTTGCTGTTGGGCTTTGTTGGTAATATATAGAAATGCTGTGATTTATGTGGGTTTATTTTATAGCCTGCAACTTTGCTGAAGTTGTTTATTATTTCAAGTAGTTTTTTACTTGATTCTCTGGGATTCTCTAAGTATATCATCATGTCATCTGCAAAGAGTGATGGCTTTGTTTCTTCTTTGCCTATTCTAATATCTTCAATTTCTTTTTCTTCTCTTATTGCTAAAGCTAACATTTCCAGTTTGATATTGAACAACAGTGGTGATAATGGACATCCTTGTTTCACTCCTGATCTTATTGGAAATACTTCTAGCTTGTCCCCATTACATATGATGCTTGCTGAAGGTTTTAGGTAGATGCTATTTGTTATTTTAAGGAAGACTCCATTTATTCCTATGCTTTTTAGTGTTTTTAATAGGAATGGGTGTTGTATTTTGTCAAAAACTTTTCTGCATCTATTGAGATGATCATGTGGTTTCTGTTAGTTTTGTTGTTGATATGATCAATTATGCTGATAGTTTCCCTAATATTGAACCAGCCCTGCATTCCTGCTATAAATCCTTCCTGGTCATAGTGTATTATTCTTGTGATAAGTTGCTGTAATCTATTTGCTAACATTTTATTTAAAATTTTTGCATCTATATTCATTAGGAAAATTGGCCTATAATTTTCTTTTTCTGTTTTGACTCTTCCCGGTTTAGGTATCAGCACCATATTTATAACATAAAGAGAATTTGGTAAGACTCTTTCTTTACCTATTTTCCCAAATAGTCTATATAATAGTGGAATTAATTGTTCCTTAATGTTTGATAGAATTTGCTTGTAAATCCATCTGGCCCTGGAGATTTTTTCCTAGGGAGTTCATCAGTGTTTTGTTCAATTTCTTTTTCTGAGATCGGGTCATTTAAGTATTTTGCTTCCTCTTCTGTTAATCTGGGCAATTTGTATTTTTGTAAATATGTATCCATTTCACTAAGATTGTCAAATTTATTGGCATGCAGTTGGGCAAAATAATTCTTAATTATTGTTTTAATTTCCTCTTCCTTGGTGGTGGATTCACCCTTCTCATTTTTGAAATTGGCAATTTGGTTTTCTTTCTTTTTTTTAATTAAATTAGCCAAAAGTTTATCTATTTTATTGGTTTTTTCATAACACCAGCTCTTAGTTTTATTAGTTCAATAGTTTTCTTAATTTCAATTTTATTAATTTTCCTTTGATTTTCAATATTTCTAATTTGGTGTTTAATTGAGGATTTTTAATTTGTTCTTTTTCTAGTTTTTTTAGTTGTATGCTCAATTCACTGATCTCCTCTTTTTCTATTTTATTCATGTAAGCATGTAGAGATATAAAACTTCCCCTAAGAACTGCTTTCGCTGCATCCCATAAGTTTTGGTATGTTGTCTCATTACTGTCATTCTCTTGAATGAAATTATTAATTGCTTCTATAATTTGTTGTTTGACCCAATCATCTTTTAGTTTCCAATTATTTTTTAGTCTATCTTTCCATGGCCCTTTATTACATATAATTTTTATTGCATCATGATCTGGAAAGGATGCATTCAATATTTCTGCCTTTCTGCACTGGATTGTGAGGTTCTTATGCCTTAGTACATGGTCAATTTTTGTGTATGTACCATGTACCGCTGAGAAAAAAGTATATTCCTTTCTATTCCCATTCAATTTTCTCCAGAGGTCTATCATACCTAACTTTTCTAATATTCTATTCACCTCCTTAACTTCTTCCTTGTTTATTTTGTGGTTAGATTTATCTAGTTCAAAGAGGGGGAGGTTGAGGTTCCCTACTAGTATAGTTTTATTGTCTATTTCTTCCTATAACTCCCTGAACTTCTCCTCTAAGAATCTGGATGCTATACCATTTGGTGCATATATGTTTAGTAATGATATTACTTCATTGTCTATGGTGCCTTTTAGCAGGATGTAGTTTACTTCCTTATTTCTTTTGATAAGATCTATTTTTGCTTTTGCTTTGTCTGAGATCAGGATTGCTACCCTTGCTTTTTTTTACTTCAGCTGAAGCATAATATAGTCTGCTCCAGCCTTTTACCTTTACCCTGTGTGTGTCACTCTTTTTCAAATGTGTTTCCTGTAAACAACATATGGTTTTTAATCCATTCCGCTATCCACTTCCATTTTATGGAAGAGTTCATTCCATTCACATTCACAGTTATGATTACTATCTATTTTTTTCTCTCCATCTTTTTCTCCCCCGTTTATGCTTTTCTTTTTCCTTTCTCCTTTTCCCTCCTCACTAGTGTTTTGCTTTTGACCACCGCCTCCCTCAGTCCCACCTCCCTTCTATTAGCCCCTTCCCTTTTCTTCCCCTTTACCCTTACTACTTCTTCCCTCCCTTCTAACCCTTTTCCCTTTTCTTTCCCCTTTCCCCTCCTACTACCTATAGTACAAGTTAGATTTCTATACCTAACTGATTGTGTTATTCCCTTCTTGAACCAAATCTGGTGAGAGTAAGGTTCAAACAATGCTCATCTCCCTCCCTTCTTTCCCTCTGCTGTAATAGGTTTTTGTGCCTTTTCCTGTAATGTAATTTACCCTTGTCTACCTCCTCCTTTCTCAGTACATTTTCTTAGATCAGATTAATCCACTTACTTGGATCCATTTAACCCACTTGATTAGATTTTTTTTTATCATTACATCAAAGTCAACTTATATCTACCCCCTTTATGTATATCCCTTGAACATGGTGTAATAACAATATAGTTCTCAAGAGTTACAAGTGTCATCTTCCCTTGTAGGGATGTAAACAGTTTGCCCTTATTAACAACATGTTGTATTTTTCTGTTCCGTTGACCTTTTTATGTCTGTCTTGAGTCTTGTATTTGAAGATCAAATTTTTTGTTGAGCTCTGGTCTTTTTATCAGGAAGGTTTGGAAGTTCCCTTTTTCGTTGAATATCCATATCCTCCCCTGAAAGATCATGCTCATTTTCACTGGGTAGTTGATCTTTGGTTGTAATCCAAGCTCCTTTGCCTTATGGAATATCATATTCCATGCCCTACGGTCTTTTAATGTAGAAGCTGCAACATCCTGTGTAATCCTGACTGTGTTTCCATGGTATTTAAATTGTTTGTTTCTGGCTGCTTGTAGTATTTTCTTTTCGATCTGGTAATTTTGGAATTTGGCTACTATATTCCTTGGCATTTTCAATTTGGGATCTCTTTCAGGAGGTGATTGGTGGATTCTTTTTATGGCTATTGTACCCTCTGGTTCTAGGACCTCAGGGCAGTTTTCCTTTATGATTTCCTGAAAGATACTGTCCAGGATCTTTTTTACATCGTGATTTTCATGTAGACCAATAATTTTTAAATTGTCTCTCTTGGATCAATTTTCCAGGTCAATTGTTTTACCAGTGAGGTATTTTATGTTTTCATCTATTTTTTCATTCCTTTGTTTCTGTTTGACTGATTCTTGCTCTCTCACATAGAGACATTAGATTCCATTTGCCCAATTCTAATTTTTAACAAATTGTTTTCTTCTGTTAGATTTTGTACCTACTTCCCCATTTGGCCAATTGTATTTTTTAGAGACTTGTTTTCTTCAGTGTACTTTTTTTTTTTCCAGTTGGCCAATTGTATTTTTTAAGGACTTGTTTCCTACAGTTACTTTTTGTCCTTCTTTTTCCAGGCTATTGACTCTTTTTTGCATACCTCTCATTTTTTCTTCTACCTCTCTCATTTGACTTTTAAAATCCTTCTTGAGCTCTTCTAAGAAGGCTTTTTGGGCTTCAGACCAGTTCATATTTCCTTTTGAGGTTCCAGATGTGGGTTTGTTGACAATGTTGTCCTCTTCAGAATTTCTGCCTTGATCTTCACTGTTCTCATAATATGAATCTATGGTACATTTCTTTTTGCTCATGGTGTTTGCTTATTTCCTGTCCTTTAAAGAGATTGAGCTCTCCTGCAGGGGAGCAGAGGGCACTGACCGAAGCTTCTTGTGTTGGGAACCTAGGGCCTGGTCACTGGCTTTGTGTGCTGTGGTCTTTGATGTTGGCAGTTGGAGGCTATAGGGTTCTGGCAGCTTACCTGGTGTTGGGCTGGAATCAGCAATGCTGGAACTCTGGGGCAACTCTAGGTTGCCCGCTTTTCCTTTCCTTTCTTTTTCTTTAGCTCAGATGGATGTTGCAGGGTGTTTATCCACCTGGGGCCCTTTGTAGTGCTGCTTCCCTTATTTTTGCTGAGGCACTGGGAGAGCTGATTGCTGTAGAATCCCTGGGCACCTGGTGGTTTTCCAAGCTGGTTTCCACTGGTTCCCCCACCCTCACTGAGGCACTGAGGGGTCCAGGTGTTGGTGTGTGCCTGCTCCACCACCTGGGTTTTAGGATCTCCTCCTGGTATGCTGAGGTGGGGCTTTCTGTTAGCTTGCTGGGATGCCTCCCTTTCTGTACTGCTTCCCTTCCCCCAAGGCAAGAGGGGCCTTTTCTGTTAATCCCTCAAGTTACCTCGGCTACAGGACTGCTGCACCCAGTCTTTCTTTGGGTTCAGCTGTTCCAGGGTTTTTCCTTAGGCAATATTTTCTGGGTTTTCAGAGGTTATTACAGGAAGGTAAGAGTGACTTACCTCTTACTCCACCATTTTGGCTCCTGGAAGTGGAAACAAAGTGCAACAACTCTTAAGAAATTTAGAAGTATGGCTAAACCTGAAACAATGCATACAGAAGAAATTCATGCAGGAAGAAGGGGAGATTCCATAGAATTGGGGGAAAATCCACATATGGTCTTTTTACCCTAAGAAGTATCCCAAAATTTAATTAGCAATTGCTTACCCTGCTTTATTATCCTGCTTTCTCTTGGTTATAAAATCTTTATGAAAAGTGTCTCTTCACACAGGAATAGAAAAAAGGCAGATCAGAGCACCCATATGGCAGATGCAGAGACTTCACTGGGTAGGTATTATGAATTGTTCTCGGGAATTCTCTGGAAGAGGATAATAGAGTACATTAGAAATCATGTGACTATTTTTTCATGACTGCCTATGGGCATGAGTATGAGTCCTTTCAGTATTTTTTGTTGTTGTTGAGCTAAATAAAACCCATTCTATGTGTATCTATTAATCTGGTGCTTGCAAAGGAAAATTTATTTCCTTAGAGAAGAGCTGAAAAGTCAAATTCTGATATTTCCCAGGGCAGAGTAAGGGGATCTGAAGAGTGGTTATTGAGAAGTCCTCCAGCATGAACATGATCTGCTTGAGCTTAGAGTGGTTTCTCTTCCATTTTTTTTTTTTTTTACTTTTTAGATTTAGCCAGATACATATTTCTCCAATTCCTCAATTTCTGGGTAGAATCCTACTGATAATCTCTATTGTTATTTCAATTTAGACTTTGGTTTTAGGTCTTATGTCAATTTCGATCTTAGATAACCCATTTGGCAGAATGTACTAAGAGTTGCACCATAGCAGAATTTGACACTTCAGACTAGCCAAGTCTTGGGAGGAGTCTTTGGTTCTTACCATAAGTGTACATAATGCTTCTAGTCTGAAGCAAGTTTTGTCTCTGTTTCAAAGTGCTCTTGTCCTCCATGTGAGAAGGTCTCATTTTGCTAATGGAATCCAAAGGTCCAAACCAAGGCCTCAGAGAGCTCCCCACTGGACTCCCCAGCATTCTTGAAGAGTTTGCAGTTAAACTAAATATTATGCTGATTGTTACTGTGATTGTAAAGGAGAGTTTGGTTAGCAGAAGTGCTCTAAAACCACTACAGAAGATCAATATGCTTTTGATTGTTGAATGCCTTTGGGTTTCACAATTGTATTTAGATCTCATTTTGCAATTCAAGAATTGATTTTCTGGAAAAATCTTTTTATATATCCTTTGCAAATTTGAACTAATACACTGCTTAAAGTGCAGGCCAAAACAGGAAGAACATAGATGGTGATATACCTGGACCAGACTTTTCCATTTATTCAACTGAACAGATTTCTGTCAAGTATACCAACCAGACCATGATGGTCTTTCCAAGAAAGGAGGAATTTCTCCTAGGATTTTTATAAAAAAAGACCCTCTTACTACTAAACGTGAGAACGACCCATTTCTAATTATGTAATCCAGTCAGCTGGAAAGAACTGCACAACAATGGGTCCCAGATGGCATCAACCTCATTATCTTTCATTTTAGCAATTCTTGAAAAATGCATAGTCTCTGGGCTACAGATTATATTCCTTTAACATCTTTACAGATCTAGACAGATGATTCTTATGAAACTGTGACAACTGCTTAGGTTGGGAAGGTACTTGACACAAGTACCCTATCTGAGTGATAGTCCTTTCAATTGCTAAGTACTTGTGTCCAGCTAAAATCAGTGAGGGTAACATTTGTGTTAGGGATCAGTGAGGGAAATTAATTGTGCAGAATCCATGAAGTGCTCTCATTTATTAGGTCTATTTACCTTAATTATAGTGTTAGATAGCTGCTTTTATTTTGATCTCTGTTTTCAGCACCAAAAAGCAGGAAGACATAAAAGGAGAAAAAAAGCTTTTGTATTTCTAGCAAGGCTTTCAAGAATCACATCCTTAATCAACAGGAATCTCCCAAGAAGGATTTCTTCTAAGAGAAGATCTAAGATGAGCACATCATAGTGCTAGGGTTTATTCTGAAGAACCCAGTTAACTGGGTGCAAATTACTAATTTGCTCAAGGATTTCATAGAAAGAGCTTATTAGTTATTGCTGATTATTCTGTCCTAGGCCTGAAAACAAGAGTGAGGAGATATCTGAATGGGTGTGATAAGATCTAGCTTTAGGAAGATTTTACTGTTTGATCTGAAGGATCGTTACCATCAAGTTGAATATTTTACATGGACAGAGCTTTATTTACATTAATAATAATAATAGCTGGTATACTTATGTTACATATACTATATGTGTATATATGTATGTACCTATATGACTTTAATGTTTGTAAAGTCTTTACAAATGTTTTCTCATTTTCTCCTTACAAAAACCATGGGAGTTGGTGTTTTTATTATCCCCATTTTACAGATGAAGAAACGGAGGCAACAGAAGTTAAGTGACTTGCCCATGGCATTCTGGACTATGGCTACAGCACTCTATCCATTCACTGTGTCATCTAACTGTCTATATTTTCCTGAAGACCACACCCAAGTCAATGAAATAAAGGGATACAAGTATATGCACAATAATTTTCCAAGGTGAAGAAGCCTCTTTAATTATTTGAATCTACATTTTGACTTCAAATTACATGAAGAAAAAAAAAGTTCTAGCCCGTTTAAAGAAACAGGTTTCATAATACATGTATTTTGATGAGTTACAGTCCTGAGATAGAAATTAAAAACCGGTTGATGTAGATGTTCATGTTTCCCCTGTAATCATTTTTAGCACACCCGCTTATTTCCGTCTACAGTATACAAAGCTTTCCCCTCATAATAACTCTGTGAGGTAGGTAGTACAAGTATTATAATCCATATTGTATAACTTAAGAAAGCTGAAGGTCAGAGAAGTTATGGGACGTGCCCATGGTTGCACACACACACACACACACACACACACACACAGTATCACATAGAGTGGCTGAATCAGGATTTGAACCAACATCTCCTTCAATTCCAATACTCAGCCTAATACAACACATTTTCTTTAAAAGGAATTTTAAATTTATTAGAGACAGCAGAGGCTTAGAATGAATTGCATTCTAATGTATTGAGCTTTTTAGATGAGATTACAGAACTATAATTGGTAATTTCTGAGAAATCATGCAGAACGGGAAAGGAACTTAATATTCTTACCGAGGGAGGCAGAGAACAAATAAATCAAGAGAGTTTGAGGAGGGACAGAGTACTGACAACCGAGGGGAATTGAGAAAGATTTTCTGTAAGAGGTGGCAGCAACAAAACCTTGAAGGAAGCTAAGGATCTGAAGCGTTAGAGGACAGGAGGGACTACATGCCTAGAAGGGCATGAAGTTAGGCTGTGGAAAGGTATTATGGGAGGAGAAAGTCTTCTGGCATCTTTCCTGTTTTCCATGAATACTCAAAGATCCCTAATCAGCAATCACTTCTATCAGTTTTTCCAGTACCAGAGAATATGGTTCATTTGGGCCAGTTGACTTGAACTCATCAAGAGCAATTAGGTGCTTTCTTAACATCTCCTTACTTATCTTGTGTATCAATTCATTAACAACTAATTTTTTTCAGACTTTTGTAGTCTAAAAATCATTATTCTTGGCAGAAAAAAAATGAAAGCAACAACAAAAAAGAGTTCAACTGTCTTTAGATGTATACCCATATATGTATGTTTGTATACTCATAAATATATACATGTATACACAAGTGCATGTAAATATGTGTATATGTAAACATACACATCTGTGTGTATAGAAAGATGCATATGTATGTATATATCCATTCATGCAAATGCTTACATGCCTATAAACATACACATTATATAACGATGCAAGTATATACTTATGTAAATGCACATAAATTTACATATATACATGTATATACTATCTACATATTACAGGTATGACAAACTAGCAGAAGGAAGGGCCATTAATTCACTGATGACAACATCCAATACTAGAAGGTAGCCAGTACTAAAACTCATGGTGTTAAATATCCACATACAAAGGAACAAGGCATGGATAACACAGAGTAAACTAAAGATTTTAGTACAAGAAGACAAATTAGTACAAGGAGACGAAAGGATATACTTTATTTTTTTAAAAGAGACTAGATTAAAAAAATTGGGGGAGTAGTTTTGCATATTTTTATTATTGTCATCATTATCACCATTGTTATAATTGTTTTCTTTTTTTGGAGAATGGGTCTTCCTATCTCACTCAGGCTGGAATTGCAGTGGTCACTCATGGACCTGATCCCACTGCTGATCAGTACAGAATCTTTGACCAGCTCTGTTTTGGACTGAATCACCCCTCCTATGTGTCCTGGTGGTCCCCTACTACTGGGAACTCAATATATTGGTGCTGAATTTACTGTGGGAAACCAATTAGCTTTCACCTAATTGCAGATCAGGAGTTTCAAGCTTAAGGGATCTACCAAGCAATACCTCTACCTTCCTCACTTCTCCCACAGAAATTACAAGCATGTGTCATGACATTCTTAGTTTTGCATTTTAAAAAGATATAATCATGTGAAAAAAGTTAGGAATTGGAGGGAAAGTATATTTGAGTGAAGAAGCATTTTTGAGAATTAAATGAGATAGCATATGTAAATTATTTGCAAACCTTAAATCACCATATAAAGTTCTTGTTGTCATCATCAGCATCATTACCAAACAGAGGGGGACATATGCTGTGGACTTCCTAGACAAGGGAGTGTGTTTGTCCTCATGCTATTTACCATTTATATCAGTACCATCAATGACTTAAACATGTGGATGGTATGCTTATCAAATTTCAAATGACACAAAACTGAGAGACATAATTAACATGTTGTATGACAGAGTTAGGATCCAAAAAGTTTTTTGACAGGTTAAACTATTGGGCCAAATACAAAATGATGAAATTCATTAAAAAAAATATAAAATTTTACACTAGGGTTAAAAAAAAATCACATCTACAAATGTAAGATGGGGAATAGACTTCAAGCTCAATATAAATCAATAATGTAATATAGCAGCTGGAAAAACTAAAGCTATTTTGTGTTGTATTAGGATAGGCATGGTGTCCAGAAAGTTGAAAGTGATAATTCCACAATATTGTTCAGATAACATCTAGAATATTATACTTGGATCTGGAAACCACATTTTGAGAAAAACTTTGATAAGCTGGAGAATGTTCAGAGGAAGGCAACCAGGATGGTGAAGGGCCTGGAAATGTTTAGTTTAGAGAAAGTAGACTTAGGAAGGACAGGATAAATATTTCCAAGTATTTTAAGAGTTGTTGTGTGGAAGAGGGATTAGATTTATTCTGTTTGGTCCCATATGACAGAACAAGATGTTCTGGAATGCATGGAATTTTTAAAATGATGAATTTAGATTTAATGAAAAGAAAAAAAAAATCTCATATAATTATCTGCAAGAGGAATGGGCTGCCCTAGGTGGTAGTAGAATCTTTACTGGATATTTTCAAATGGATCTTGGATGACAACTTGTTAATGCTCATGTAGAAGAGATTCTTGGCTAGTTGTGGGCTTGATTAGTTGGGTTCTAAGATTCTTTTATTTTTTTGAAAGGAGCTAAGGAGAGAGCAAGATTGGATATTCATGACGAAATTGTGTTAATGATAGAGCTAGGTCACAGAGAAAACAGAAGATCATGAGACTGAGGGCACAGTTGGGAGGGTAATTCTCTGTCAGGAGAAAGGTCATGTTTTCCTTTGAGACTGTAAAGAAGGAAAAAATGAGTGATACTATTGAGAGGAGTTCAACAAACATTTCTTGCTGGCCCATTACAGGCAAGGACTGTTCCAAGTGTTGAGCTGAGGGAATTCACATTGGATGACCTCAATCATTTCAATAAAGCTGGATCAATTGCCTAATTTGTAAATATTAAAACCACAGTATATGAATGTATTTAATTTTCCCTATTTCTATTTTTTCCTAATGACCACTGAACTATTTCTAATCATTTGATGAGAGTGATAAAGTCAATACATACTCTCTGTTTGCAAGAGATGACTCCTGAATGGAAGCATGAAGCCAGTGAAATTTAGGAAAAAATGTTTTCACTATTTCATTTCATTTTGACACAACAGATGCTTTCCAACAAACACTCAAACAATTCTTCTCACTCTACAGAGCACATTTCCTAAAAATAATTTAGCAAAACTGCTTAGTGACATGATTAAGACTGATAGTGCACATTACTTTCTACTTTTATAATTTACCGACTGTGAACAGAAACTAGGTATACTTTAACTTTATTAGCATGACTGTTTGGTCAGAGTTTTGTTGTCTCTTGGTATTATCTTTATTTAAAATGTTGTAGTCCTAATATATTATATTATTTTGGCTCTGTTTTCTTCACACCGAATCATTTCATATGAATTTTCCCACATTTCTTGGAATTTTTCATATTCATCATCCCTTCCAGCACAGTAGTATTCCAATATGTTCAGATAACATAGTTTGTGAATCCATTTCTTGATCTTTTGGCACATTTTTGTTTCTGGCTTTTTGTTATCACAAAGGATGCTGTTATGAATATTTTTGTTTACATGAGTCTTTTATTGCTGTCATTTTCTCCCCTTAGGGTATAATTCTAGTAGTGGAATCTCTGGTTCAAAGTCTATGAATGTTTTAGTAGCTTTTCTTGCATAATTCCAAATTGTTTTCCACAATAGTGCTACCATTTTCTAGCTGCCCTAGCCATGAATTAGCATGGCTGTCCTACAGCTCCTTTACCAATGACCTTTCTAATTGTTTTAGCACCTTTGCTAGATTGATGGTGGGAGGTGAAGTGATCCCTCAGGGTTGTTTGATTTTCATTTCTCTACTTATCGGATATTGGGAATTTTTTTTCAGTTGTTGATTGCATTTTTTCATTTGAAAACTATTTCTTTTTGTTCTTTGACTTCCTATCTGTTGGGGAATGGCCCAGTGACATCTTAATGTTGACTTTTTTCTCCCTCTGATATATTACATATATATGTATCCATCTCACATATATACATGTTTATGTGTATGTATGCAAGTATTCACACACACACATATATATATATATATATAATATTTATAGTAGATAGATTGGATTTGGTGCTATCCAAGTCTATCTTTTCTTTTAGTGTTGCCATACTAATTCCTGAAAAGAGAAATCACTTGTATATTAGGGATTCTTTGGCTGTCTCATTTCATGTGTTATTTATTCCCTTTAACTAATCTCAAGATAGATTCTGTAATGATGTCTATCTACTATTCATATGTCTTCTACTATTTGGTGCCCGAAATAAAATTATGTTTTTCTTTTTTTTTTTTTAATGTACCATCTAGTTAATGTAACTGAATTTGGCATCTTTAACGACATGGTTTGAAAGAAGTAAATTTTAGATAATATAAGTAGCCTAATTATCCAAATCTTTGCTAGCCATGACATTTGGAAAGTTGACCAATGTAATAAAACTTTAAAAATTCAATAAAATAATTTTGTATAATTATCCATGACTAAATTGGAGATTGAAGTGGACATATTCATTCCCAGGAGTCTCCAAGATCCTTTCACCTGCTTTAATTCCAATTTGGTAGAGATTGAACAGAGCAGGTTGTTGGATGCATTGCTATAAATTCTAATTTTGCTTAATTACTTTTGAAATCAATTAGTCATGCTGGTAAGTAGATCAGATAAGAGCCTGAAGTTCTTGTAATAGATTTGATGAGCAAATTGCATGTTGTCTGCTAATACCCTGATAATATGAGTATTACCAGTTTTTCTACTTGGAATGGTTTTTCATAGAAACTTTTAGTGTTTCTACTGATTAAAAAGAAAATGATGGGGAAAAGAGGCCACTTTCTTTTGTTTCTGTCTTGCCTTTGGAGTCCAAACATTTATGATGGTTTATATTTGTGTGTGTTTTAGGATACCTATGAATCAGCATTAGAAGCTCAAATACACACACACACACACACACACACACACACACACACACACACACACACCCCCCCACGCACCACACTTTTTTTTCGTCAGAGATACATAGCTTGGTGTGGTAGATATAGGGCAGACCTTCCATGCCAGGCCTGCTCCCAACATATACTGGCCATATGTCAATGAGCAAGTTATTTAAACTTTCAGTATTCCAGGTAATTTTCTAAGACCATAAATTACAAACCACTTACTGATTCGCCTCCATGGAGCCAGTTTCCACATTGGGTATTCCCTAGTTCAGTGAAATCACAGCTCCAGAGGTTAGAAAAAAAATCCTGAAATTGAATTCCTTTCACATAATTTTCTACAGGAATGCTTATTCCAGGTTAATGCAAGCATTTTTTGGGATATCTAATCCTGGTGTTAATATAGAATTTACAGTTTTAAATTTAGAGATTTTCCTAGATTATCTGACCTCACTTAGAATTATTTCCTCTTTCCCATTTGACACTTATTTACTAAATTATTTTCTAACTTGTATTTTAGTTATTTGTGTGCATATCTCACCTCCCCACCCATACTGAACTAGAAACTCTTTGGTTATTTAATTTTTAAATCTCCAGATTCTAAGTACAGTGCCTTGTACATAGTTCATTACTTCAAAGGAGCTGGGATTTCATTGGTGTGGGGACACCATCAATGCAGATTGTAGCTCCCTTTATACCTCAGATGACATTTTCTTAAGTTGAGGTGGTAAAAAAAAAATCATCATTTAGTGGCTACACTTCTGGTGATATAAATTCTCTGAACTTAGAGAGATGGTTTTCAGAGAATGAACACAATTTTTTCCTCCCATCAGTACTCAAAGCCTTTATGACTTGTTAGGAAAGATATAGCAGGAGTTGGGCTTTGTTGACATAACCTTGAGAACCTCTGGGCACTGATAAAACATTGCTATAATAAATGCTTGTTGAACGACTGACTCGTTCAAGTTGTACAAACTCACTTTTCACATAGCAGGTGCTTAGGAAAGGCCTATATTTTACTTTCTTCTCTCTGATGCATGTCTCTACTATTTTGTACCATGGTTTCCCACTCGAGTGTTCTTTTCCCTTTCCAGACATAAAAAAGGGACCACATTTTTTCTAAACTTTGTGCAACCTTTGGTGGCTATCTTAATAGTATGCAATTAACTTTTGGTGTCATTAAAAATGATAGGTATTTTCCTGTCATTTTCTTTTAAATTTTTTTAAAATTTATTTTTTATTTAATTTATGGATTAAAACAAGCATTTCCATAATATAGTATAATAAAAATGATTGTCTCATTGGTTTTTCTAAAATCCAGACATATCATGTATGTGGCATTTTGTCTTATCTTCTTGACTAGTAGCCTTGTTAATCAGGAAATGAATTTAAATTGGTGTAATTTATTCTGAATAATCTATGCTGGTTTGTAGTGAGTGTCGTTTCCCTTTCTAAGGCCTCACAATCCATGTCTTATATGTATCCATTCTAAAATGTTACCAGGAAGCTTACTCCCTTCCAATCCAAAGTTTCTACCTTCTCCTTGTTGAAAATTAGTATGGTGTTTACCCACCTCCAATTGCCTGGCATCTCTCCTGCTTGTTTCTGCCTTCTGATAAGAATTTTTCAGTTATTTTTTTTAAAGCATTGGAGGGAGTTTCTCCGAAGTTTAATTTAAACTGCTTTCTGTATTACCAACTTCTCAAAGGTATCTAGCTCATAGTTTATTCAAACTTACCCCCTTTTATGAATGCTCTTTTTTAAGTATAATTATGTATTCCTATCATATTTATTTTTAAAAACTCCATCATTTATCTCTCCTTCCTCACTCCCGTTAGACCTGTTGCATTCCTGTCATGATTATATATAATTTATATTTTTTCCCTCTTTGCTTTTAATAGAAAAAATGAAGAAAAACTAAAATATATTCACGCTCTTTCCTTGAACTAGCATCTCAAACAATATCTCTCTAGTGTCCATATGAACAGGTAGATGAAAGTATTAGATTCTGGAATTTGATTTGATGAAGGCCAGGATATATAGTCCCAAATTCTTTCTCACTCCTCAAGTGTTGGGAGTTTCAGCAGATAGTTAACTCAATATGAATCAGTATGATATGGCAACCAAAAAAACCATTGTAATTTTGGACTGCATCAAAAGGCATCAGTTTCAGCAATAAGTAGGTAGGTGACTGCCCTGCCCTTGTCAGAACATATTTGAGATATTGTGTTTAGTTCAAGGCATCACATTTTAGAAAGGACATTATTAAGCTGGAGAATTCCCAGAGGAGGTCAGCTGGAATGATATAGGGCTTAACGGCCATACAATGTGAGGACCAATTGAAGAAACTGGTGATATTTAGCCTGGAGAAGAAGAGACTCAGCAGGGACTTGTTAGCTGTCTTAGGTGGCATAGTGGACAGAGTGCTGGACATGGAGTCAAGAGAATCTGATTTCAGATCCTGCCTCAAACACTTGTTGGCAACGTGACCCTGAGCAAGTCACTTAGCTCCTCTCAGTTTCCTCATCTGTAAAATAGGGATAATAATAGCCCCTACATTCAGGGTTATTCCGATGATCACATGAAACAATCTATGCAAACACTTTACAAGCCTTAAAGTGTTATGTAAGTGCTAGCTATTATCTGCAGGTCTGATGTAGAAGAGGGATTGGATTTATTCAGTTTGGTCCAAGAGGGCAATACTTGAAGAGATGTATGGAAATTGGAAAGAGGAAAAGTCAGGACTGATGTCAGGAAGCACCCCCTAACAATTAAAGCCATCCAAAATTGCATTGCCTGGTATTGGATTTTCCTTCATTGAAAATCTTCAAACAAAGGCTGGATTGTTCTGAGAGTTAAGGTTGGGATCAGGTAACCCCTGGGAGCCCCTGTAATGCTGAAACTCTCTGGATCTTCAAAAGCCCACAGAACTAGGCATCTAGAGATATTGAAACCTGGATATTGGTGCTTATTGTTCCCTGACTTTTAACAAAAACAGTTTCCAGGAATGCCTCTCATGCTAATAGGCACACAGTTCCTGCGGATGTCTTCTTGGTGAGTAGTAGTCTGAGTGTTCCAGTGATTTCCCCACTTTAAGGACAGAGATTCTCTAAGATACCATGTTCTGCTAAGAGGCATGCAGTTTGCCCCATAGCCATACTATTAATAATCATTCCCAAGTATGCTTTTCCCCTTCTCCATTTCTTCACCCTACTGTAAGGATCCCACAGAATTCAACCATTAGATGACACGTATTTCTATACCAGGTTTCTAGTCATGGTCATGGTTATTTCCACATATTTGTTGCAGCCAAAGTATCCTCCAGACCTGAGCAACTAATGTTTGATGCCACACAAGGACCTCTTGGGATGAGTTATTGGCAGAGTCTTTCTTCAGTACTTTAAGGAACCCTAATCTCCTCAGTGTAGGTCCTCTCGATGCTAAAAAAAAAGCGATGATCTCTCCGTGGCTTGGCAGATGGTCTTTGAAAGTTACTGAAAAATTCATCCTGTGGCTGACTTAATGATAAATTTCTCCCAACATAATCAAGTCTGTTCCTTGGACAGCTGGGTCTGGTGTCAAAGCCTTTCTAGGTTCTATCAGAGTTTGGCCCCTCTGGTATAGCTTTTCAGATCCTAGGAGCACCTTCAAGCCTTGGTGAGGCATCAGACAAGAATGTTAATGGGATAATATTCAGATTATAAGGTTTTATTATGCCTGACTCAATCTATTACTGAGTGGAAGTGAGCATCCCTATAAATCTCTGATTACATATAACATAAGAAGATGCCTAAGAAGAAGCAAAAAAAAAGATTGCATTATAAATAGAGACCTCATTTAGGACCTTCCTTTTCTAATTTACCTTTTCACCCCAAATGTCTGAACTAAACATATACCTATATAAACATCGTGTTGTATTCTAACTTCCCTTTCTCATGGCCTTTATGCTAGATATTACCTCATCTCACCCATTTCCTAGATGTCTGTCTACCCATGTCCCAAATGAACCATCTTTGAGACTTCCTCTTTCTTATAGTATCTTCTCCTTTCATACCTTATAACTCACTTTGTCCTAATTTCACCATAATTGCTTTATGGTCTTCCATCCAGCCCCATTTCATATGCTTTGCGTATTCCATCACAAAGTATTCTATAGGAGCAGCTAGGTGGTGAAGTGGATAGAGCACTGGCCCCGGAGTTAGGAGAATCTGAGTTCAAATCCAGCTTCAGGCACTTAATTGCAGTGTGACCCTGGACAATTCACTTAACCCAGATTGCCTCCAAAAAAAAAAAAAAGACAAAAGAAAGTAGGCTGTAAGTATTGCTGAAAATGCTGACTACTCTGTCATGTAACAAAAGATGATGCTTTCAATTCAATCTCTTGTCATTCTTTGCAGGTTGTAAAAGCACACAGGAAATCCAGGTATAGTCTGAGACTTATTATTCTTAACTTAGCAAACAAACTCAGAATAATCCAAACTAAAATTTAAAAAAATACTCTTATCAATGATATGCCTAAGTAAAAGGTACAAAACTTTTGTGGATTTTGCTAGTTAATATCTGTTTTATTTATTAGCTACTCTTCTGGCTGCCTTCCCTTCAAGTACAGAACTATAGTTTCAGATGTGATTTATGTTGTCAGTTCCTCAGAGGGGAAATTGTGAAATTCACTTTGGGAAATCATTTTATTGACAACTCTTCATCTTCTCCATGTAAAAACTTGAGTTTCTTAAGATTTTTTTTATCTGCTAGACTAATTTATCTCTTCATAATGGTGCACATGAGTTCGTGACAAATGTGGATATATTCCTAATCATTGTATTTAATTTTATTTTTCTCAGTTTTTTTCTGAGTGTTAGGGATCTCAGGACTTCTGAGTTTGGGCTCTCCTAGTCTGGGTATCATAGCACTCACCAGTTTGCCTAGCTCTAGCTGCCTACTGTCACTCCCTGAGGCTTCAAAGTTCATTTTCCTTGGGCTTTCTGACCATGCTGAGCCTTTTTCAGGGGAGTCCTCTCCTCGTTTTCTCCTTTCAAAGAGCCTTGCAGGCTGAAAGTGTCTAGTTACTGGTTGTGCTGGAATTTGTTCTGGCTAAATTCTTGTGCAGTTCTGGGGTAGAAGATGACATTGTAGTTTCTCAATACATTTCTTGATCATTATTACATCTGGTCTGAAGTTCAAGGCTTTGATGAAGTAGGTATGGAGCAACTAAGCAGCCTGTCTCCTGTTCAGGCAGCCATCTTTAATTACCACCTTTATTAAGCACCTACTACGTGTGAGAAACTCTGTCAGGTGCTAGGGATACAAAGATGAAAACAGCATAGTTCCTATCCTCATCTCCTGGGAATATGTAGCTTGTTTACAATAAATATAATATGATACAATATGAGTTAGATTGAAGATTGAAGAAATAATAATTTCAGTTGGAGAAAAAGTCAGAGAGGGCTTCACATAGGAAATAACACTTGGATGGAACCATTGGGGACAAGAAAGAATCTAAATGGTAGAGATAAGTGAAAGCACATTTCAGGCTTGCTGAGGATGGCCTAGGGATATGTGCAGAGGTGGTAGGGGGCAGGACAAGATCCGTTTAAATATAATACAGAGTGCACTGAGGAGAACAAAGTATAAAGAGAACAGTTAGGTTAGAGACAGGCTATGGAAAGTCTTAAAACCCTGTCTTAGTGTTTTAGCTTAGAGCAGGTCCTCTTCACTTTATTTTTGTGGGTGTGTGATAAACCCTTCAGGCAGTCTGGTGAAGCCAATGTACCCAATGTACCTTTTCTCAGAAAAAAAAAATTTTTTTTCAATGCTTAAAATCAAACACATAGGGTTAAAAGAAAATCATTTATATTGAAATAAAGATTTAATTTTTCCCATCCAATTTCATAGACCCACTAATCTATTCACAGACCTCTTGGAGGTTTGAGGACCCCAGGGTAAGAACCCTTGACCTAGAGGCAACAGGGAGCTATTAATGGTTTTTGAGAAGGGAAATGACACATTATGAACATCTGTACCTTAGGGTTATTATTTTGGCACTGTGTAGAAAATGGGTTGGGCAGGGGTGATACTGGTTGCAGGGAGTCCAGAGAGAAGATGCTTAATAAATGCTTCTTGAGTTATATTAAATAAATAGGGCAGTTCAGAGGCAAGAACCTCAACTAGCATGTGGTGGTCATGTATGATTTTCTTTTCTTTTCTTTATTTACTTTTCTTAGTGGCCTGTGGTTTTGTCTGTGGAGGGAACTCCTATTGTGGAAACTTCTTCAATGAAGATTGCAATTCATCTGTACTTTAGAGTCACAGAACATTATCTGGACACTGAGAGGTCAAGTGATTCACCCACAGATACCTAATATGTGTCAGAAACAGTGCTTGAACCTAGATCTTTCTGACGCCAAGGCTCTCCCTCTACCTACCATGTTCTGCTGCCTCTCTTCTGACTAAATAATTTAAAATTAATTTCTAGGAATTGTTATAAAAGTTTCTCTTTTCACACTTTCCTCACATTTTGTCAGTTTTAGCTATTTCATTAAAGCATAATTTACCTCAGTTTTTGACCTTAAGTTTAAATTCAATTTTAAATGTTTGGTCTAGCTGCTCAAGATTAAGTCAGCTGAACTTTTCATTTATTTTCCCATCTATGACATTTATCATCTGTTGTTAGGAAATGAGATTGATGTAGCTAATGATCCAGGAAAGACTTCAAATCTAGTTTCTCAGTCTGACATTGTGCCCTGACAGGAACATAACAGATTCAAATATAGTTTTCTCCTTCGTTCATTTCACTATAAAACATGAAGGTCATTCCAAAAGCGACAATTTAAAAGAACCACAGATACTTTTACCTACAGTGATTTTTAGGAGAGGGAGTTACAAAGGTTAGAGTAATTGTGAAATGGCAGCAATTTATTTGATATTCATAAAGTTTCAAGCAGCCTCACCAGCCTAAACTGTCTGAACACTGCTCAGCAGAAAACAAATTTCTTGAACTTTTGCTAAACTTTTAAATTTGAAATGCAATTAGAGCCTGATGATGAAGGATGATAAACTGGGCCACAAGCTTAGTCATGCACTCTTACTATTAACCTGATTAGCCACCCACAACTAGACCTGGGCTTCTAGAGGGAGAAAACATGAGAGGTCAATTTCAAACAGGGAAAAAAAATGGACATACTTGTTCTAACAAAGTGTGAAGACATTTTGTGTTGTCTCAGTGCCACCCAGCGCCTAAGCAGATGGGAAAGCTCATCGTTGAAATAAACGGGAATCATTTCTCCCATGGCCCCAAGGAAAAGTAAAGTAGTATTCTCTGTTTTGGTGCCTAGACCTTTCCCTGGGGCCAAGCCAACTCCTCTGGGCATTCTGTCATCGCTCACCACTAGCTGGTTGACAAGGCCATTCAGGATCCATGCTGGCTCAGAGACACTCCTTTGTCTCTTCTGTAAAGGATCAGAAATAGAGCAGTTACACTGGCTTCTGTCTCCTGGTAACAGGAAGGAAATTCTCTTCCTACCTGAGTGGTGGTTGTCAACAACTCTCTTGGGTGAAATGCATCCAGCTTACCACCACTGCCATTTGGTCTGCTCTCTTGCATTGGTGTCTCAGAGGGAGTAGAACTTAGGACCATCTTTTGGTATTTGTGACAGAAACTAAAAACTTATTTACAAATTTAGAGTGTCTCTATCTGAGGCTAACTCAACAAGATATTTTAAAGTGTCTTATAAGAGGTTTACTTGAGAAATTTGTTTTTATCTGTAGGGAGAACTGTGTCTAATGAATCTTTAATTCAAGTAATTAATCAATAAGCATTAGAGCACCTATTCTATGTACCAGGCATTATACTAGGGGCTAGGGTGACAAAGACAAAAATTAAACAGTCCCTTCACTCAAAGGACTTATATTTAATCACAATTGAATCATGGGTATTTGAAATTGCCACAAAATATTTTTCTTGGCAGAGCTCCTGGTTACGAATATCTTTTGGTTTTATTAATGGGTTTCTTTCGTAATAGCAGACTTGAAGGACTAAATCAGTAAATATAGAGTGCTTGAGAAAACATTGTGCTTTTTCAGTCAGACCCTCTCATCTTATAGATGAGGAAACAGAGCCCCTGGGAAATGAAGTGGCATAATCAGGACTAGAATCCAGTTTCTTTGAATTGTCATTCTGTGCTTTCTCCCCTGCATCTTGCTGGAGGAAAGGAACCCAAAGGACAGCAGAGCAATAGAATCTCTCCATTCCCTGCTTGTGTCCTTGAGAACAAGGGGAGAATAAGAAAGATTTATTTTTGTTCCCTATACCCCTGAGCACTGGATTCCTATGCTTGTTGCCTTTCACCTGAGGACCCCTGAATGTTTTAATTCACTTTATGGATTCCCCCATTCCAAATTGGAATTCCCATCCTGCTTTGCATATTCTTGGGCAGGCCCCCACCATTGATGGTGGTACACTTAGGGAATTCAAATGAGTTTTATTATTATTATTATGATTAAATTAATACTGATGCTAATAGCTATTTGATATTTTAAATGGAATTAGGAAAGGCAATCTGTTGTAATGGAAATTACATGAGCATTACAAAAATATGGAAGCTGGCAATAATATTATTTACAGTGGAGCCTAATTTGGGAAGAGGTGATGGGATAGGGAAAGCCCTTTTAGGATCCTATACACCCATGATCTTCTTTGCTGAAGTATCCCAAAGGATCTCATTATAAGGCAGTTTCAACTATAAGGTAGTTCCTCATGATGGAACTAAATACAATCAGGAGCTCTCAGTGTATATATAGAAGGCACTTTTAATTAATGATTGTTGAAGGAATAACTAATGTAAATATAAAAATATTTTGTGCATAACTTAATTTGGCATTTTTTTTTTCCATTGCTCAGATCATTGAAAGTTGCCTAAACAGTGGTTCTGGGTAGAATTTATTTGAGTGTGGCAACAGATATGGAATTGTGAAGATGAACTGAATGCTTGCAGATGGCTGTAATGGAGATCTGTGGAGTCGGAGTCTAGGTTTTATGTTTATTATTTTCCAAAACATACAGCAGTCTTGGAGTGAGGCTGACATTCTTTGACAAATTGTACACAATGGATTCTGTTGGATGTATTCAGCATGAGGATAATTTAATTTGAGAGTGGTTTTTAAAACTCTCTTTTACTTTCAATGAAGGTGAAAATAGTACCTAGCATAAGCACCTTATACATATAGTAGGTGCTTATAAGTTTGTTAAATTGCATGAAAACTTAGGCTTTCATAACATCTGGGTTTGCCTATCGTGTAATATTTTTTTCACCCTAAGAAGTTTATTATGATATCAACTATAATAGGCACTCTTGCCTGAGGGACCTGGATGCTTCCTTGCATTGCAATGAGAACATCTGGCAATTGTAAGAGATGCATTACTTTCCATTCAGTTTCACAAACTTCAAAAATTGGACTGTCATGAGCTCTAATAAAGATAGACATTTGGTAAGTGAATTATCGTATCTTTGTTGGCAAACACAAACTGCTCTTCCATTGAGAGAATCTATGGGAATTTTCATTACTTGGGATATTAACTTAGTGGCTGACCATGCCTTAAGAACTTGTTGGTTTGCCAAAAAAAAAAGAAAAGAAAAGAAAAATTCACTAAGATTTTATCCATAAATGTATAGCAAGAACTGGAGACAAAACTGACTCAAAAATACTGAAAGCATAGAAGAGAAAGCATGGTGGTCTTCTTTTTCATAGTCTTTGATGGCAAAGAGATTTGTTTTTGGTCCCCATACCCTCAGAGCTTTTAAATCCAGTATTACAGTCTTTCATCTAAGGATGTCCATTGCTTTACAGCCCCCACAGAGCAGAAAAGGATGCTGTAATAAAATTCACATCTGGTTACTTTCTCTAGTTTATTTGCCATGGCTGATGCCTTCAGATTACCTTTTGAAGTAGGGCTTGCAGGAGAAAATAAGATAATACTAAAGATTTATCCTTAATTGAATACTAAGTAGAGAGACCAAGTAATATCACTGCCTTTCTTTATTTTTTGAATGAACAAATTCCCTTTACCAATGCAGACTGGAACCTTCTCAGCAATTTATAGGCTCAAAAAGAAATGATTCATTGAGGACCTTTACTCAAACTCTAATCAGTATTAGTTCATTATGATTTTAAAAGGGGTAATGATTGTTATTAATTATTTTAACATATTCACCTAGTAATACATATCTGGTCAATCACCTAATAATAGGTATAAGAGTAAGCAATATATTAATCCATACTTTGTATGTCACATAGGAACATAGATTCTAGTAGAAGGGCCCTGTAATAGGCCTCAAACTTTAATGTAATATCTATTACTTGTTTAATAGCTATGGAGCTCATTTGCTTAACCATAAGAATTCTGACAAAGATATCTCCATCCTGTTTTGCTCAAATTCTATGATCAAACCAAACATGGGTCATGGTACGGTATGGAAAGTCCCTCCCCTTACCCCCATGTTCTTGGAGCATATGTATAGATTGTACCATCTCCTCCTGCCTAACCTAAGGAGGATCCCATCCATATTATGACCACCCAGTCAGTGGAGATATTCCTTGCTTCACTGAACTCATGACCCTGCTGACAGATTATTTTTTTTCCAATTTTAACTTATGCGTCATAGGTCAACCAATGAGATTCTGTATTTTACTATATATATTTTGCCTATTTGGGTTTCAAACTCTATAAAGACAAGGTCCAGGAAGAAGGGGGCTCAGATTATGAAGAAGATATGAGGTCTACTTCATTAGAGGTGACCATGGACCCTTTAATAAAGTGTCATTGACTCAGAGCTCTGCCTCAGTCTCTTTTATTGTAGGTCAGCCGATTTTAATCGCCACAATGCCTAAGGTAGTGTTCTCAAAGTGTGATCCAGGGCCCACTGGGGGTCCCTGAGACCTTCTCAGAGAGCCTGGAAGGTCAAAATTATTTTTATATTTTAATATCTAATATGGTAAATATCAATAGATAAAACCTACATAAAGAAAAACTCTTTGGAGGGAGTTCTTACTGATATTTTAGAATGTAAAGGGGTCCTGAGATCAAAAAGTTCAGAACCATTGGCATAAGACGTTGAAGGTTTGAGTCTCAAGAATTTTAAATACCTCATCTAGGCTCACACAGCCAGATGGAAGTGAACTCAGGTCTTTTTTGGCTATAACTCCTGAGTAATTTATTATTTATAACAATCTTAGGGGGAAATTCTCCTTTCCCTAGAAGAAGAAAATTAATTACCTTGTGAAATAAATACATTTCATGGAGGACACTGGGCCACCCAGCATCCAACAAAAGGATCACAATTGCTTTTCTCCTCTTATTTCTGGCTCAGAAAATCTTCCTACAAACAAAAATACCCAGGAATCACTCCACACCACAATAAGCCCCCTTCTATCAGAACACTATAGCAGAAATATTTTCTGTTATTTTGATTTATTTGTCTTGAAGCCTTTTTTTTCTTCCAAAACTAATATAACTCAAGACCTGATGCTAATAAGTCTGAGGACTCCCAAAGTGAAGAAAATTAAAGCAATTGTAGAAGCTCCTGGACTAGGTATCCAAACAACAGCCTCTTCCCAGAATAGTAATAAAAATGGTAATGTCTAATATTTATATAATGCTTTAAGGTTTGTAAAATGGTTTTTATGTATTAGCTCATTTAATGCTCACAACAGCCTATGAAGTAAGTGCTATTATTATCATCCCCATTTTTACAGATGAGAAACTGACTTGCCCAGTTACATAGCTAGTTAGTGCCTAATGCAGGATTTGAACTAAGATCTTCTTCACTCCAAGTCTTACTTTCTATTCATTTTATAGATGCATAGATTATGGACCAGCACATCTGCACAACTGTGCATGGTGTAGGGGGTGAGGGGAGAGGACATTCTGAGTGATCCTTGGAAGGACCCAGGAATACTTCCCGAAGGCATGCTGGCACAAACAACCTTTGCTGTATGTACATTAACAGTTGGAGTACAATGATAACAAACTGTGAAGAAAACTCGCTTTAATAAATGCATCCTAGGCAATGAGGAATTGAAGAGAGATTTTGTTCTCCCGGGATGCTAACATTTGAGGATTCAGGGGCAGTGGTACAGGCCTTTAGAGAATAGGGCAAGGCCAAGCCCCAGGAGGGGATATTTGCAAAGCTTAGTGGTTTTGGTAATGAGAGACATGTGAACCCAAGCCAAGTTTATGTGTGGAATCTTTGTCACAGAGTAGGGAATGTCCTGGGTGGGTGAGTGGAAGTAGGGCTAGGAGGGTTCATCTCACAAGTCAAGAGGCAAGGAAAATCAGTTTCCTTCTGAGAGCAAAGAAAGAAGGAAGAAGTAGTCTGCTGAATTTTGGGAGAGGAAATTATATAATGGAATAAATCACTATGGTTCTTATAGTATTTTTTCTAACAAAATTTTTGATGACAAAGCATGCCATTAAAAAGCATCATTCTTCATTGATGGATGTGTTGCATCACATGCGTACGTACTTACCACATTTCCTCAATTAAACAGTTGAATTTCCAGCATCATTAGAAAGTTTTTCTTATTGCAGGATTATAAACAACCATTAATGAAGCAGACCAATAAGACTTAGAGGAAATAGAGCTGGAAATGACCTCAGGATCATACCTTCCAAATCCCTTGTTTTGTAGTTAAGGAAACTGAGGCTCAGATGATTGAAGTGACTGGCTGAAGGTCAGGTCATAAGCCACAGAACCCCACTTCTCCAGTTCCAGATTCAGTACTCTTTCCACGACACCAAGTTGTACTTTTAAATTTTTAAGTGGCTCAAATAAAGGTCTGAATATCTCATAGTCTTGCAGGATGCAAAACATGGAGCATCTTGATTTCTACCATCAATTACAATGTGAATAACAATAGCCAGTAGTTTAGAGTTCACCCAGCAGCAGGAGGATTTAGAGGAAATGCTGTCTCACCACTCCTCCCTCTCTAAAAAAAAAATGAATTTAGCATTGGAAGGGAGATTAGACATTATGTGATTCACCTCCTTCAACTTAGAGATCAAGAAACTGAGGTGTAGAGAGGTAAAGATACAGTTGATTGCAGAGCCAGGACTCAGGTATTCTGATTTATTACTAAGCCAGTGTCCATTCCAATATACCTTTTTGATGTCTTTGTGATTAAGTGACCATTTTCTTTAATCTTCATTTTGGAGATTAAACGCCATGAAGATCCAAATGAATGTGATTATGATAGTATCTTCATGACCCCATTTGGGGTTTTTTTCACAATACTGGACTGGTTTCCCATTTCCTTCTCCAGTTTGTTTTACTGATGAGGAAACTGAGGCAAATTGGGTGAAGTGACTTGCCCAGGGTCACTCAGGTAGTAAGTGTCTGAGGCCAAGTTTAAACTTAGATATTCCTGACTCCAGGTCCAGAACTTTATCCGCTGTGCCTCCTAGCTACCTTACACCTATCTTGGTGCCTGTCTATTGGGCACATTTGTAAAGAGACCTTGATACTAGCTCTTAATCAATGAGAATGTTCAATTTACCAGCAAAATATTCCACATATCTCATATCTTATTATGTTTTTGTCAAAACCAGACCTTCTGGGTTGCTGAACTAGTAACAAATGCTAGAGGTAGTGTGATTGGAGAGCTGGTATAGTGATGTTAACTTATAGTAGCATACACTTCCAACTTTGTCGACAAAACATCAGCAGCTGAATGCAATTATCACAACCAGTGGGTATTTATAACTTGCTATTAAAATGCACCAAACTATTTCAGTGATTCCATGGTCCCATGATCTCACTGATATGGATATTTCCCAAAGTAGTACAGATGAAATCCTACCCACACATTCTCATCCTATATTATTCTTCTCCATATTTTTCCTGTGAGACTGCAGAGAGTATCTACTCAATGTGCTGTAAGTCTTCCTCTCCAACTTCCTTCATCTTCTGGGTACCAGTGCAGCACTCAGGCTATCCATTGGCTAGCCCTCTCTCCTGCTATATGAGCAGCCTACTTTCTCTTCAAACTACCTTTGAAGACTGATCTGGAGGAGCTAAGCCATTCAGTTTTGAAATCCTTGCCTTGGGAGGGTCTTGATATCCAGATATATCTAGTTAGTCCCAAATCATGCTTCTTTCTAGAAATCTTCCTGCCAAGCTACTTGTGGTAGGTACGCCTCTCCCTTTTCCCCAAACACCTACATTTCCCAGCTTTTGCCATGTGAACAATCATTGAATCAACACTATTATTACTTTTGGAAAGGACATCCCAATTGACAATTCTACATCTCCACTGAAACTTTGTAAATCAAAATGCCCTTCCCCAACTATCATTCCCTATATATGTTGTTTCCCCCTATTATTTAATAGAAGAGTAAACTGATTATATTGGGAGAAGGAGAAAGGGAGAGATAGAATGGGGTAAATTATCTCCCATAAAACAGACAAGAAAAGGTTTTTACAGTGGAGGAGAAATAGGGGAAGATGAGAGGGAATGAGTGAATCTTATTCTCATCGGATTGGGCTTAAGGAGGGAATAACACACACTCAATTGGGTATGGAAATCTATCTTACCCTACAGGAAAATGGTGGGGGGGGGACAAGAGAGCAGGGGGATGATAGAGGGGAGGGCAGTTTGGGGGAGGGGGTAATCAGAAACTAACACTTCTAAGGAGGGACAGGGTCAAAAGAGAATAGAATAAAGGGGGGTCAGGATAGGATTAAGGGAAATATACTTAGTTTTTCACAACATGACTATTATGGAGTACACATGTATAACCTGTATATTGAGTTGCTTGCCTTCTCAAAGAAAGTGGGTAGGGAGGGAGGCAGGTAGAAAATTTAGAACCCAAAGTTGTAAAAACAAAAGTTAAAAAAAAGGTTTTCACATGCAACTGGGAAATAAGATATACAGGAAATGGAGTGTAGAAATCTATCCTGTCCTACAGGAAAATTTAAGGAGAAGGGGATAAGAGAAGGGCGGGCAGATTAGAGGAAGGGGTATTCAGAATGCATGCCATCTTGGGGTGGGGGGAGGGACGAGATGAGGAGAAAATTTGGAACTCAAAATCTTGTGGAAGTGAATGTTGAAAACTAAAAATAAACAAATTAATATAGAAGAGTAAACTGAGGCTCAGGGAAGTTAATGAATTTGCTTATGGTCACACAAATTAGTATCAGTTCTAGGATTTGAAATCAGTCACTTTTCCCACTATACCATGACATCTCTACAAATACCAGAACAAATTAGGAAAATGAAGAGAAGAAAAGGTGATAAAAGGTGCCTACCATGTCTTTTGTATTGACTGTGGGAGCTAGATCTTAGAACTTGACTGCTTTAGTTATACCAGGATAATCTTTAAAGGACCTCTCTGTGGATTGAGTTGTAGGGTATTAGAAGTGGAGAACTAGGGAGAAATGTAACTGTATTTTTGTGATCCTTGCTAATCTAATTTGTCTTTAGGCGTATTGATTGTGAGACTTAGGGCAAATCACTTAACTCATTTAGTGGGACACTTCTATTTCTCAGCCTATAAAAGTTATCCCAAGGATCATTTGACTACTGTATTTAACTGTGTTATAATGAGGTTAATTGATTGATATCTCTTAAGCCCTTTGAGATGCTCAGAAGAAAGTATTTAAAAAATGGCAGAATTTCCAAGTACTCTATGAATGAAAAATTTTGAAGGGAATAAATGCAGTGAAGGATTATTATCTTAAAAATGGAATCACAGCTCTCTCTGTAATAAGATAGAAAAAGATTAAGCTCTCCTGAAGGTTCAGAGATTTAGCAGTCTAAAGAAATGAAATCAATTGAAGTGGGAATAAAAAAGTGATCAATGCTAGCAAATCAAGGAGCTGTGATTTTGCTGGAGTATAAACTCCTGTCACATAGTGCCTACAATTTATTGCCTTGTGGCTACAAGCTCACTATGTTGTGATGTGACTATGGTCACACAACTAGTTAGTGTGAGAGGTGGGATTTGAACCCAGGTTTTCCTGATTCCAAATACAGCATCCTATCTACTATGTCATATCTTTAATATTAATGTTGTCTGCTGAAATTGTGTAACCATGTTATTGTTGTCTGTCCTTCATTCTTGAAGAGGACCATGACATCAGAAAGGTGGTGTCATGACTTGCAAGTGAATTGGATTTTAGTGAGGCAAGACTGTGCAAAGTCACCAGCCTCACTCTCTCCTGCAGAGCCATCTGGGTCCAGTGGCAAGATATAAATCAGGATGACTGGAAATGGCCCTGATGTAGTGGGAGACCTTCTCCTTTTTAAGCTAAGGTCTTTCCCAGGTCTCAATTTGTCTGAGGCAATGCCCATTCAGTGATTATGGGTAAGTAAGAAATGAGGAAAAGAATGGCCTCTTTAATCTAGTTAAAAAATAAGAAATCAATCTGGGAGGGGAAGACGCTCAAGGTTTCTGGCCAAAAGAGAAACAATTTCTGTTTATACTCACTCTGAACCAGTAGAGTTCAATGAGTGACCAAATGAGGCTTGGCCTAGGACCTATTGTTGTCCAATCAATGAGAGCCAGAATGATTTGGGTTTAAGGCACAGTCTTTAAAAAGAAATCTAGTTCATAAACCCCAAGATATCTTGGGATCAAAATTAAGATTTTATCCTGAAGTGTAACCATGTATATCTTTGGTGGCTAATCCATCAGAAAATAGATACTTCATGCCTAGTACTGTGTTTAGGTATTCTGATAGTTACAGAAATGCAAAAGAGTCTACCATCAATGAGGTGAATTGAGACATATGAACAAATCCCTAGGAGATGGTGATTTCACTCTTTTAAAAATTTTTTTAAAATTATTTTTAAGCAATTGGGGTTAAGTGACTTGCCCAGGGTCACACAGCTAGTAAGTGTCAAGTGTTTGGTCTGAGGCTGGATTTGAACTCAGTTCCTCCTGACTTCAAGGCCTGTGCTCTATCCACTGTGCCACCTCACTGACCCAGTGATTTCACATTTTAAAGAAAAATCATTTCATCTTAGAACATAATTTGCTTGTGGTAATACCTATATTAATGGAGAGAATAATTTATAAGCTTGAGGTTAGGAAATGTTTTTCATTTTGTTTTTGAATTGCATTCCTGTAATAGCATGGTGCTTAAATAAATATTTCTTGGGTTTTAATTTATTTTTATATGTTATTTAACCACCAGGGGCACTGCTGATAGCATGCTTGACCCCACACAACAATAAGGGCTAAGTGCTCTCAGTCACATGCTCACTTTAATGCTTTTGGGTTCTACTCAACACCGGAGAACAGTCTTTCAGAAAGTTGGTTACCTCTCTCTCTCCTTTTCTGGATTGCAACATTAGTCTTGTTAGTTTAAGGACGTAGATCTATTTACCTAATAGATGATCGAATCAGACTTTGGCTCAGCTTCCACCTAGTAGGAAAAATAACCTTGTCTATCTTTCCTCTCCTTGATACATTCCAATGTTTCAATGAAATTTAATCACACAACCACTTATTGGTTCTTTCCGTTACTTACTCACTCTGAAGTTGGATGAGCTGGGCCTACCCAAGGTCCTGGGTCTCCTCTTTCCTTCCCTCTAGCTTCTTCCTCTAGTTGTTTCATAGAGCAGATGGGAAAGACTGAGGAAGAGGCTTACATTTCAATTGTTAAAAACCTATTAGAAACTGAGAGGCAATGTGATAGGGTGAAAACACTAAATATGGAGTCTGAGAACCTGGGTTCAAATCCTACATTTGCCAGTATACTTAGTCACTGAGGGCTCCTCTGTGGGTCTCAGTTTCCTTATCTATAACATGATCTGACTTGCTGGCTTCTATAGTCTCTTCCAATTCTCAGTCTATCATCTTTTATGATCCTTAGAGTTAAAACTAAAATAGGAAGCTTAAGGATGCAATACTGAGACTGTGCCACTGATTCCTCCTACTTTTTCTTTCTAGGCAACTGATTTCATGGTTTGGAGCACATCTTTGCTTGCTGTTCACAGTCAGCTAAGCATTACTGCCTCTTCTTTGAAAATGCCCAGACAGATTAGCCAGCTCCTGAATAATTGAGAACAGCTCATAATAACTATATAATCCTCAAGAGCAGGCTTCCCCCTTTTTGGTGCCATCTGTCCCAATCTAATTTCTGGTCACTCTTTGGCTTTTCATTAAACATAGGCGAAATTAAGGATGCTGTAAGTGCTATCAGAGAAAAAAGTGTTCTCATCAGAAAGACCTGATGGTGGGCTAAACAACTGGGTACCCAGAGGCAGAATCTTTATCATTAAGCTTAAAAGGTCAATAAAGCTATTCCTCTGGTCACTTTGCGAGTAGAGTAGTAACGAGCTATTATAGTCCTGGACAAAGGGCCGACAGGCTTGGACCCTCATGTGGCTGTGGCTTACATTCAAAACAGCTGAAGGTTTTGCTAGTGAAATGCTTCAGTTGAATTCTACTTTCTCTGTCAAAAATCATTAAAATTCCTAAAGCACCTGATGTTCTTCTGTGTAAAATTGCCCAGTTAGTGAAAGAAATAGGAAACTTGAAGTCAAAATTGGAGACTCGATTTTGGTAGCTTTGAGGTTTGCAAAGTCCCTACTATGCCACCTAGCTTCCTTATCTACTATGCCACCTAGCTTCCTCATTTATTAGCTGTTTGACCAATGGGAAGTCATACAAGCACTCTGAATCTCAATTTCTTTTATCTGTAAATGGGTATGATTTCATATTACCTAACTCAACAAGGTTGTTGATAGAATCAGAGGAAATAATGCACATGAATGTGTTGTGTAACTAAATTTTTTTGAGGGGTGGGGATGGAACCTATGATTTTCTTGATGTAGGAAGCTCCTAATGAGGATACTCCTCCCAAAGCAAGCCAATTCTGTTCTGCAATTTAGAAGGTTGCTTGGGGTTATTGAGATGTTAACTAACTTGAATATGATCATACCACCAGTATGAGCCAGAGAGAGGACTTTAACCCAATTCTTCCTGACTCTGAGGCCAGTTCTCTATCCTCCGTGCCATGCTGTGTCTCCCAACTATAATGTATAATTTTAGGTATAAAATTATTATCATTTTTAATTTTTAAAAATAATAACACTTGGCCACTCTTAACACTGTTTCTGCTTTGGGTATTTCATTTGAAAATTGCAAATTATTAAGCTAATTCTTGGCTCGGGAGTTTTCACAGAATCTCATATTTGGCAATTATCTCAGGGGATGCCTAATTTAACCCCTACTAAACAAGTGTACTTCTAAAACAACCCCAATAAATGATCATTCACCCTTTGCTTAAAATCCACCAGTGAAGAATAAATTACTATTTTCCCAAGCAGTCCATTCCACTTTTGGATAGCACTAGTTGTTTGGAAATTTTTCCTTCACACACTATCAAACATCTCAGTTTGTGAGATTCCATCTTTTGTCTCCTTTGTCCGGGTAGTACCCATTTCCAGAAAGCACATGCATTGAGGAATGGCCCTTTCATAATTCTCCCTCAAAAGAATTTAAGTTGCTTGAGGACAAGGACTGTTCAATTATGTCTCTGTATCCCCAGTGCCCCACACGGTGCCTAGCACATAGAAGACGTTCAATAAACGATTGCTGATAAACTGATTAACTGAATCAAGGAGCCCCTGGATTCTTTGCAGTTCTCCCTGTGTGTCTTTCCTTTTTTGAGGTTGAGAAATTACTATGACTAGAATGCTGAATCATAATTCTAAGGTGGTAGTCAGAACCTATGAGGAAGAGATTATCTTGACCAACATGCTATGCCATTCTTAGATGGCATTATATGTGTGTGTGTTCATGTGTGTGTGTGTATTCCCCCCCCATTGAATGTTGTTCCAAATTCAATCCCTCTCTCCTTTCCTCCCCTCCCCCTTCCCTGAGATGGTAAGCAATCAGATATAGGTTATACAAGTGCTATCATGTAAAACATTTCCATATTAGTCATTTTGTACAAGAAGACTCGAATAAAAGAAAAACAATGAAAGAAAGAAAGTGAAACATAGCATACTTCAGTCTGCCAAGATCCAGACATGCTTTTTTCCCTTTTCTGATAACTACCCTAGACTTGCTTAATTAACTTGTCATCATCAACTCTTTCTAACCTGTTAGGACTCATTGGTTCAGGACACACCAAGACCAGGAAGAACTTGATGCTTCTTACAAGATACCCCTACTGGACTGACTCCTGTCACTGAACTAGAGTCACTCTTGACTGACAGAGAAAAGCTAGAACTGCGTGTGTCTAGAGGGAAGAGCACTGTTGCCTCTCTTCATCTGAAGGAGGAGCAGGACCCAGGAGTGAGAGAATGACCCCCATGACTCTTCAAGGGTGGGAGGATTCTTTTCTTATGCTTAACTTGCTTGCTGTCTATATTTAAATGTACCCCAATAAAGCATACTGATTTGCATTGAAAATTTGTTGTGTTCTTTCTCCACTTGTCTCTTATCTTCTTTTTCTATAGAAAGTGACCTTCCCATCCTAGTGTTTGACTACAATAATCTATTTCTGAGATTTTTTTTAGTGGTGGTGGGCAGGGCAGGGGAGGTTGGGCATGGAGGGGAAGGAGGAGGAAGTAGAATGGGAGAGGGAAGGTTCTGATCCTGTGATTTCATCTGTGTAAGGAAATTTCAAGGTAGAAACTCCTTCCACTGCTGCTGATGGCAAATAATTTTTAAGTTAGTCTTAGAGAGTTGCCTAAGGAACAGAAAGGGTTGGTAATTGGTTCAGGGTTACACAGCTAGTTTTGTCAGGCGTAGCACTTGAATCTAGGGCTTTTTAATGCCAAAGTGGACCCCTCTATCTATAAAGCCATGCTACCTCCTGTCAGAAAAACAGATCTGTAGAAATAAAATGCTTTATATGATACTAGAGGCTGTCTACTCTTTTAAGAAAGTAGAGTATAAGACTTTGAATCACTTAAAGGGAAACTGAATATTTGCACTAAACTATTGTGCTTCAAAAAACATCTCTGACATTTTAACCTGTAAAATTAAATAAACATGGCCCTTTCCCCTAAAAGCTAAGTTAGTCCTCTAAAGACCCTGATAGCAGAAGGGGTAACAAAATGGAAAATGTTGTTAAAGACCACAAAAAACCTTTCCTGCTGCCCCATCTTCAATGTGTTAATGTTCCGAATTCTACTTAATTTGTGCAATATTGCCCCCATCGCCAAATAGAATGTTAGTTTCTTGAGGACAGGGACTTTAATTTTTGTCTTTGTATCTCTAGCACCTAATATACTGCCTGGCACTTAACAGGTACCCAATAAATTTTGGTGACTTGAAAGAAGAGTTGAGGGGGTGAAGGAAGAACTCATTTCTTGTTAATCATGTCAACTTGCTGTTCTGTTAATTATTTATTTTTCATTTCTTGTAGTTGCTCAATACACATAAAAGGCCCATATGGGATATAGTTCCCAACTGTGAATGGTATAAACAACAGGAATCACTGTGGTTAAGTGATCAATTACCTCAGAAATTTCCAAGGGTAGTTACTTCTTATTTTGGTAACTTTTAGAAAAGAATATTGACTTCAGAGTAAGATCAGTAAAATAATTCTAACTGGTTACTTGAACACTAATATGAATACTATTTCTTAAGGAAAACCTAAGATTGATATGGTCAAGGAATGAAAGCAATACTAACATTTCATAGCTGAAGATAAAAGTTTAAATCAGGATACCAAGTATTCACCTGGAGAATTCCTCAAAATTTCTCTCTCTCTCTCTCTCTCTCTCTCTCTCTCTCTTTTATTAATCAAGATACTCCTGATCAATTGATTTTCTTCAAGCCCCATTGATAACATTACTGAAGGTAAGGGTCATGTAATGGAGAAAATGAGATGATATACCAATGGAGAAAATGAGAGTACCAAACAATGTGGAAAGAAGTGTCTGTGTTGTTGCCTCTTTACAAGAGGTAAAGCATTTCTTCAGTTAAGCTTGATGGAATTAGAAGGAAGATAGCCACACCTCAGGAAGCCCTTTTAAAAAGCAGGACACTTCTCTAGAGAGCAGTAGAGGCAAGGAACAGTTATGAGGAGTGTGAGCTCTGGCAGTTGGGAAGAGAGCCATTCTATGGATGAAGAACTCAGCCCTGGAGAAGGAATAGTTCTTTTATTGGGGTAGGTTGTAAAAGAATTTCTCTCTACTGCTCCTCCAACTCTTCTCATCCACCAATCAGACATACAGTCTTTCTGTGGACTTTCTGTCCTAGTAGAAAATGCCAAGCCCTGAAGGGATTGGGCCTAGAGTCAAGCCAAGATACAACTTTGAGAAATTTGTCAAAAAGAAAGCACTGGCTATTTGGAATTGAGCTGCGTAAAGAATAAGCCAAAGAAGCCATCCTGAATGACCTGCCCAGCATTGATACTGCCCCAGACCAGCATGAGAAACATTGTGGGAAGGAAAAGGACATCAGGGACTTTCATTGCTAGAGACATAAATTGCCTGTAAAATAAATGTTCCCTCTGTGTGCATCTCTCTACTAATGTACTCTACTTGTAGGTCCACTTTTCCCATTGCTGCTGTGTTTTGTTGACTGACCATCCCCTTCTCTTCCCTAGGATTCAACCTAAGGGATGAAGTTGTGGGGAGTAGCTCAGAAGGGATGCTACAAACTGATGTGAGACAAGTTAGATAATCACAGACAAACTCCTTAAGAGGAATATTCAATAAATCAGATCAACATTCCAAGAGTGCAAAAGAGGTCAAAGGAATGCAATGCAGATGATATGCTCATATTATTGTGCAGATTCCTAAGAGTTTGTATCATCTAATACCAGGCATAAGCAAAGAGGTGTGAGAAATTAAAGTTTATGCTGTAATGAATTTGATGACATTTCACATAATTATGAAGATATAGCTTAGGCACATATTTCTTATGTTAATTGAGGTCACTGTGAGCAACTCTTTGCTAGTCTACATTATTCAAGGTTTATACAAACAGAAATCTTTTTCGTTAGGAGGAAAAAAAGTCAGCTTTACGGTTAGGCAGAAGGAGTAATTACCTATGAATTTTGATGTTGAGGATTCTGGGAAGACCTACTACAAAAAGATACTTCTGCTATCATTATTATCTTGCCACTACTACTACCTTTCATGTCTGTAGTGCTTTGTTATTTACAAAGAGATTTCCTGTAAATGACCCTTATAGCAACCCTATGGAGTAAGTAGGCCAAGTATTATTATCCTTGTTTTTCAGGTGGGGAAACTGAGACTCAGGGATGCTCAAGATCACACAGCTGGTATTGTAGCAGAGCTAATACTTAAACCTGAGATTTCTGACTCAAAGCCAGTGCTCTTTCAATACCTCTTTACATTTGCCAGACAACCCATTGTTAAGCTTCACTGATTTTCTTTGGGTATTGTTTCTTGGTAGGATGCAAAAAAGAATGCCTGAGAGGGGTAGTACTCTGAGTCTTATTAGTAATTTACATTTTAGTATGAATCAGTGTCTTAGAGACTCTCTTGGTTCATAAAGACAGTTTGGGGATTTAAAGGATGTTTTGCAAAAGTCGGACAGAGGGAGTAATTTGCAAATGAATAGACCTTTACTTTGTAGAGTTTTAACTCACACAAGGGAAGACTTAAGTACTAGAATAAGATACCAAGAAGTGATAGCTAGGGGAGCCAGGAGAATTATTGATTTAACCTGGGAGTTTGCTGGAAAGCTTTGCGACATTAACCTTCAGGCTATGACAGGAGGAGGAAAGAGCTAAGTGATGATCCTGAAAGAGGCTGCCCCCCAAGGTTCTGCAGAGATCTTATCATTTCAAGTTGATTTGTTTGATGCCTGGGTCCATTGTTACTTCCAATCAAGAGAATTTCCTGAATCAAACGGGGTCATAGATTTTATAGGAAGGAGATAGGTCTTCATCTAAGCCTGTCTGATGGGTTTCCCCAGGAGGCAGGGAAAACTAGAAATCGGCAGCATGTTGTAGTACAGCGCATAGATATGGGGAATAGATGTTTCCAGCATAGGTTATGGAAGTCTATCCTAAACAGGCTTTTGGGGGGTCCTTATCCCAATTTTCTTTTTTTTTCTTTTTTTTTTTTTAGGCAATTGGGGTTAAGTGACTTGCCCATGGTCACACAGCTAGTTAAGTGTCAAGTGTTGGGTCTGAGGTCAGATTTGAACTCAGGTCCTCCTGACTTCAGGGCCGGTGCTCTATCCACTGCGCCAACTAGCTGCCCCCCAATTTTCACTTAAAGAGGACCATTGGCTGACTCTAGAACCCTGTAGTATTGGGGTGTCTTTTTAATGCTTTGGCCTTGAGCCCCCAGTATTGTGTATTTTCCCCAATGTAAATTTAGTCAGTTACCTACTTGATATCAATAAGAAATTAACAATGATTAGGTTGATAACCTCTACTCCTTGATAATCTCTAGGTTTTCAGAGCACCCCTCTCATCTGGTTCTACTCCTAGCTATTGCTGCTCAGTCTCTCTAACCATAGGTGTCCCTCAGGATTTGGTCCTGGGCTATCTTTTTTTTCTCCCTTTATACTATGCCACTTGGAGATATCATCAGTTCTCATGGTTTTAATAGATCACCGCAAGGGAGCTGCTTTGCCATGCATGAAACCCTGACCCAACCTCTTCTATTACTGGAGAGGGTAACACCATCCCCCCAGGCCTTCTGGCTCACAACCTAGGAGTCTTCCTGGACTCCTCACTATCTTTCACCCTCCACATCCAATCTGTTGCCAAGGCCCATAGATTTGGTTTTTGCATCATCTGTTGAATATATCTCATCTCTCTGCTGACATTGCTACTATTCTGGTGCAGGCTCTAATTATCTCATACTTATATTATTGCTATAGCCTGCTGCTGGTTCTGCCTGTCTGAAGTCTCTCTTCACTACAAACCATCTTCTATCCATTTCTTGGCTCCAGGCATTTTCTCTGACTGTACGCAATGCCCTGAATGTTCTCCTTCCTCATCTCTGCCTCTTGGATTACTTTTAAGTCCCAACTAAAATTCCGTATTCTACAGGAGGCCTCTCCCAATCCTTCTTAATTCTAGTGCCTTCCCTCTCTTATTATTTCCTAGTTATCCTGTATGTAACTTGTTTGTACATATTCATTGTAGGTATGCTTGTTGTCTCTCCTATTAGAATGTAAGTTCCTTGAGGGCAAACTGCCTGGCATATAGTAGATACTTAATAAATGTTTCATGGCTATTGACTTTTGACTGTTACTGAAAAGATATAGTAAGACCTTATGTACAAAATATCTCCCTACACTGGGAGCACATTGTCCCTTATACCACATTGATCCCTGAAGAGAATATACTCAAACTTTGAAGCAGCTGCTCAAAGCATTCACTTTAAGGAGTTCTCTTTTGATTGGGGCATAGCAACAGGAGAACAGCTCCCTTGTTGCAAGACATGGTATCTCTGTTGCTGGATTGGTGCATGGCTGTGCTGGGTTACCCAGGTTGTTCCTCGGGATTGTGATAATGACAAACTCTTATATAGTCTCCAGTTCTTGGAACTCTGGCAGTTTGCTCTTCTAATTGTTCAAAATCCAAAAGGTTTTAGTAGTCCCCAGGATTCATCTAAGAATAGGAAGGAATAGACACAGTAGAGACAGAAGCAGGACTTGGGAGTGTTAGGAAGAGACCATGATTATTTCACAACTTTATAAGGAGTCAGTTCTGCCTTCTTTCCCTTCTCTTCCTTCCTTTTTCTTTGCCTGAAGGCTAGTGTGGTAAAATGAGGGTAGAGGTGGGGAGACACTGGCCTTGGAGTCAGGAGAGATCAGAATTCAAACTCCACATCTGACCTTATTAACTGTGACAATGGACAAGTCACATAACTATCTTACTCTTCTCAGTTTCCTTCTCTGTAATGGTAACCTCATTGTGTTGTCTGTCAAACAAAGTGATGTTTACAGAATGCTTTGCAAACTCCAAAGTACTTACAAGTGTCAGTTATGATTATTATTCTCTTTCCACTAAGTGATTTGTTCTTAAAGTAGGAAAAGTGCCACTGTTTCCTTTGAAACATTGGAGGGAGAGGACTTCTTCAAAGGTCTATTGACTCTCCCTCTCCGCTTTCCTTTTAGGGAAACTCTTCCCAGTTAGACTTTGGGCGCATGGAGTGGTGAATCTACACGTGATCTGGGAAAGTTCCAGGTAAACTTTGCTCATGCTTCTGTAGCCTTTATGCACTTGTTTGGAAGGTTTGTGATGAGAGCCTTCAGTGAAGTTTATCTTTGTTTTGTGGCCCATTTTCAATTGATATCTTTATATGGGAAGATTTTTACCCCAATGTTGACTTAACTGAATGTTAATGTTTATCCACTTGCACCCTGAATTCAGCTGAAGTCAGCCTTGAATTTTTAGAAATCAGGATCAAACATTTGGGTCGAAGATCTCTTGTGCCCCAAATATGCTTTATGCTGACGAAGAAAATATTTGAGTCTATTTATTTAGAAAGAGAAAAAAATTGTGCTAAGCTTCTCATCGATCCATGGAGAGAGCCATTGAAAACTCTACAGACAACCTTGAATGAAAGAGAAAGAAGTCAGGATTTATTAATTTCATCTAATACTGTGATACTACCTTCTTTTTATATAGATGGCAAATCCTAGAATTGTCAGTCATGTTTGATTAAGTTTTAGGGGCCTAAACCTTATTTTTATGAACTAAAAGTCCTGGGGTCTACTTTTATTTTTGGTTAATGAGTGCCACTGGTTATTGCAATAATCCATTCAGCATCAATTTTTGTACTAAATTTTGTACTAAAATCCTTTTTAAAGGTCTATCAGAAAAGATCCCTGTAAAGCAAAGACCCCCAGCAGTAGATTGGGATTTGTTGGTAGATCTCTAATCCAGTTGCTATCTCTGGACTCTCCCATATTTGCTTTTTCACAGAGGCAGTTAGGTCAGGTAGTTTATTGGTTTTTGATTATTGTCTGTTACTGAAAAGATATAGCAAGACGTGATGCAGTCAGTCAACATGCATTTATTAAGCACAGTCAGCGCTATGTGCTAGTCATTGTAGATGTTAGGTGGCAGAGGTGTGCTGAACTTAGACTGAGGAAATCATGAATTCAAATCCAGTCTCACATACCTTGCAAGTGAGGTCCTTTGCCTGAATCTAAAATCTGGATTTGTTCTGTGAACAAATTTGGATTCAGTAAAGGGCCGCACTTGAGGACCTAGAGGGTCACATGTGGCCTACAGGCCGCAGGTTCCTCACCCCAGATCTATACATTAGAACTTGTTAGACATGCACTAATTAATAACAGATAGCTGAGCAAGCTAAAATCCTATCATGAGAAAAGACTGGAAAACCTTCCCCTCTTCCTTACTTCCCTGCTACTGTTGAGGGGACCACCAACCTCCCAATTACCCTGGCTCACAACCTAGGTGTCTTCCTCAACTGTTCATTCTCTCACCCCCTCACTTACAGCCAATCTGTTGCCAAAATCTATTGATTTTACTTTTGTAACTTCTCTTGAATACTCCCCCTTCTCTCCTTTGACACTGCTACCAGCCTGGTATAGGCCCTCATCATTTCTTGCTTGGACTTTTGCAAATCACCTGCTGACTGGTGTCTCTGCCACAAGTCTCTCCCCATTCTAGTCCACTCCCGCCTTCAAAGCATGGTGCCTGACACAAAGTGGGTGATTATTAAATACTTATTGGAATTAATTGATTTTCATACTGAGCATCTCTTGTTCATGCTTTCCTAGAAGGGTCCCCCTAATGTGTTCAGGGCTTGCCTCTAGGTCATTAACATTATGTGTGTACCAGAGCAGCACACAGTCTTTCCATCTATTGCCTCTTACTCTTTCTGCCTTATCATCCAAACTGCTTTTTCCAAACGTAGGTTTTGATACCATTTTTTTTCCAGTGTGGCTTGTTAGGGCCAAATCTTTTGATTGTAAATAAACTCAAAGCCATTTAATCCAATTTGTACCTGAACAAAAATCTTCTTTACAATATACCCAATGAGCCATCACTCAACCTTTGCTTGAAGACCTTGAGTGAGATGGAACTCACTAGTTCTTTTTTTTTTTTTTTTAGGCAATTGGGGTTAAGTGACTTGCCCAGGGTCACACAGCTAGTAAGTGTCAAGTGTCTAGTCTGAGGCTGAATTTTAACTCAGGTCCTCCTGACTTCAGAGTCAGTGCTCTATCCACTGCGCCACCTAGCTGCCCTGAATCCACTAGTTCTTAAGGCAACCCATTCCACTTTTGGGTCACTCTAATCATTAGGAAATTTTTCCTTAAATCACATGACATAGATAGGTTCCTGTGGGGAGGTGAGAGAAGACAATTTTCTTAATTGTTTATGGACTCCATACTTTTGTTGTGGAAATAAAACCTTTTCTACATAAAATCTTTTGTTAGCCTGATGTCTTACAGGGGATCCAAGGAAACTTTTTTTGAGGGAGAGTCAAATAAGACAGATTCTACAACCAGTTTTCCTCAGTGGTAAGCATGAACTAGAGATTTTGTGAGAGATATCTATAAAATCGTGCCCAGGTCCTTATGTCAGTAGTGGTTGTCCATCAAGGATATAGTGTGTAGTACTCACAAGGTTCCCCAAAAGTCTTAGGGCAGTTTTAAGTTCCACAGCTTAAGATTTAAGAGCCTAAATTTTAAGCTCTATGGATTAAAACTTCATAAAGACTTCTGGGATACCATCTATCTATCTATTCTATCTACATATAAATAGAGATATATGTATGTATATATACACACAGATATCTGTGTATCTACCTACACACATATATATGAATGTACACATTTTATTCACAAATTCATTGAAGGTGCAGATTATATCACTTTAGATCTGTTGTGGTTATTATGGACACATAAGGATAGCTAACAAATATGCATTTTATCTTTTAAATAATGTCATATATGTCATGTTAAAAAGGGAAAATAAAATAAATACAAGAAACTTACTGAATACATAGCTGCTTCTCTAAACTTTTTAATATTCATAGAAGGCCAGCCTTTTGATCTTTCCTACCTGTGGGGTTCCTCTCAAGTTTAAATAAAATGAAGTAGAAGTTCTGTTTCTTATTTGTGAATCAGACCTCAGTAACATTTAAAGTGAACTGGGAAAGTCAAACCAAAAGCTTGTATAGTGGATTTTATTTTGGTTGTTTTAACTTGTCCCTTCATCTTATTCTTTATATTCCCTCTATTTGATAATAGAAGATATAGGCCATTGTCTGTTCTACTGAGTATATCCAAGACTCTGATAAGGTCTGCCCCAAATTTTCCTAGAGTAAGAAGATGCCTTTGTGTATTGGTTCTCTTCATTGGAGAAGTGATGGTGGGCATACAGGCTTCCTGACAGGATTAGGGGAATATTTGGGATAGAGTGTAAGATCCTCTTTTCCTTTTGGCACCCAGAGAACCTGTGTTATGCACACTTGTTTATTGGCCTGTGACATGACCAGCTATTATTTTTCTCTTTTGCTTTTAGTGGAGTAGGGAAGGCAGAAGCTAGGGTCTGCTTACCCAAAAAGCTTTGCTTAGTGCCTTGTCACTGAAACTCATTTAAGATACTTTGTTCAGGTTGTCCCACCCTGAGTTGACTATAAAAAATAAATGAGCAGTGGAGGTCTGATGGGCTGGTAGGAATGGGGTGTTTGCTGAAGTAGCAGCTGAATAACACACAGGCTGTGGTTCTAAGCACTGTGCCAGCAATGCCTCGTAACACACTGACTTTCCAGGGAGAATGGACTAGGTTCACATTTCCCTTATAAGGGGGAAAAGGTAACCATCCCCTTTCCATCTGTATGCTTGACCAAAGAAAATCAAAGTGGTAGAAACTCAATAACAACATTTGAAAGTTAAAAGGCATCCATTTCTTTACCTTGAATACTACAAGGGAGCCCCAAAGACTATATACAATCAGCATGAGTTAACACATGAGCTTTCTTGGAATATTCATTATGATACAAAACTTTGATGGTTATTGTTCAAAAGAAAATATTGCTTCCTTTTCAGGATATGCGTCTGTCTACCACCTATTCCATAGGTGCCATTGTGGAAATAATTAATCTTCCTTTGGCCTCAGTTTCTTCATTTATAAAATGAGATAAGAATGGCTTCTTATTATTCAGTAATTTTTCAGTTGTGTCCAATTCTTTGTGACCCCACTTGGGGTTTTATTGGCAAGGATACTGGAGTGGTTTGCCATTTCTTCCTCCAGCTCATTTTAATGATGAGAAACTGAGGCTAATAGGGTTAATTGACTTGCCCAAGGCCACACAGCTAATAAGTGTCTGAGGTTGGATTTGAACTTATGAAGAGAAGTCTTCTTGACTCCAGGCCCAGCACTCTATCCACTGCACCACCTAGCTGCCCTGAATAGCCTCTTAGAGGGCCCATAAGGTTTAAATTGATGAACCTATCTTATATATACACACACATATATACACAAACACACCCGTAGGTATGTATATATTATATGTAAATATACATGTATTCACATACATACAATATGGAAATGTGCACTTAAATTTCTATGTGCACTTAAATTCTCCATGAAATTAGTTTTCCATGGTGATTACATTTCTTTTAGCATGTATTTAACTTTTCCATGATAATATACAATCTCCACTCTCTTAAAAACAAATCATTGTTGATATTAATAATAATAGTAATACATTTACCTAGTATTTTGTTACATACAAAAGGTGCTTACAACTGCAGTGCTATTCCATAAATAGCCTTTTATTGTTATTCAGCTGCTACTTCAGCAACTATCCTGTTCCTATCAGCTTTCTTCTATATATACATGTGTGTGCATATCATATATGTATATATATACATATACACATATTATTTATGTGTATATATACATATACACATATGTATTATAGTCTTATAGATGTTAAACACACACACATACTATTTTTGCTTCACCTAATACCAAAGACAATTTAATTTTGTACCAAATCTTTTCCATCCATATCAGAAGCTACTGTCATACAAGGACATGTCAACCTAGAAAGCGAATTCTTATTGAGTCATAGAGTCTGAGAACTGAAAGAGCCTTTAAGGATCACCTAGTTTAGCCACTCATTTCATAAATAAGGAGCCCAAGGTCCAGAGCTTAAGTGACTTACCAAAGGAAATAGAGCTAGTTATTGGCAGTCAGAATTAGAAGTCACGGCTTCTAAACCTGATCTAGTACTCTTTCCATTAGACTATGTTCCCTCTATGCTTTCTCATTTGTAACTGAATTAATTTTTAAATGTTTAATTATCTCTTTTTGATAATATAAAAATAGTTCAAGATTCAAGTTTGCACAGGAACTTGCTTCAAGGATATAGATTATAACCCTCTAGTCTCTAATGAATTGCTGTGCCAATAAAAATAATTTAATAAGATAAACAGACAACACATTTGGTTATTGCTCCAGGGGTAAATTTAGTGAAAACCATGAGGTTTACTAATTTAATAATTATAACCCTAGCTCCTCCAAGTTATGCCAATGGAGCACAGTCTTTACCAACTTAGAAAGGTTCTGAGTACAGTACTGGAGAAAGACTGTTAGCTGCTTAAGGACCAACTTAGCAAAGCTACAAGGCATCTCTTCTATAGTAGGTTGACCATTAGATGATAAATTATTTGCCTTTGTCCACCCATTTAGAATTTGGGATCCAAACAATTGGATTGAATCTCTGCACTTCACTTAACTTTTTTTTTTTTTGGCGAGGTAATGGGGTTAAGTGACTTGCCTAGGGTCACACAGCTAGTGAGTGTCATATGTCTGAGGCCAGATTTGAACTCAGATCCTCCTGACTCCAAAGCTGGTGCACCACCTGCCTGCCCCACACTTCACTTAACCTATGTGAGATTTACTTCCCTCATCTATAAAATAGAGAATGTAGTATTCATATTATCTACCTATAGAGGGAGGAGCTGGTTTGGGAATGAAATCTTTATTCTGGTATTGAAGATGCCACTGATATTACATCTGAGACCTTGTTCTGGCATATGATAATAGATTTAGAGTTGGAAGGGATCTCAGAAGTCATTTAGTCCAACCCCCTAATTTTGAAGATGTGGAAACTGAGGTCCAAAGAGATTAAGTGACTTGCTCAAAGTCACACAGGTAGTAAGTAGAAGGGGCAGGATTCAAATCCTGTGACTGCAAATACTGCACTCCTTCCATTGTATCCAACTGTGCTGATACTGTGTTCTTTACGAACCTTGCCCTGGGTACTAGCTGAGGATAACTGATATTAGACAAATTTTAGCACACTTGGGTTATACCTTTGTACTGGGCCTTTTTAAAGGGAAGCTGGAGATAGGTGGAAGGAACCAAAACTGAGAAACTCAGACTCAGTTTCCTAGAAGGGAAGCTTGCACATTTACTATGCTCTTCTAGGGAAAAATGTGGTCCCAGAAAAGGAAGGAAGGATATGCTCTAAGGAGAGGAATTATCACTTGACTTGTCTGCTTATCCTGGAAATGTCTGACATTCTAATTTATCTCCATTTATTGCCATCTCTGGCCAGGTCTAAGACAAGAACAGAGCCTAGAAGCAACAAGGGACAAAGCTGTAATGTGGAAGAGTCAATATGGACCATGCCCTTCCTTGGTACTATGAGTTATGCAGCCTCTGAGGGGCTAGCGGAAAAGGGGACAATTCTCTAGTGTTTCACCCTTGCTGGGGGAATCTCAATATAGGGTAGCACTGTAAGTCTGAAGGACCGTAGAATCCTCTGGGAAAGATTGATCGCCTTTGGAGAAGAGGGTAGAGTTGTTTTTGGCTTAAAAAACCACAAGTAATACTAAAACTAAAGCTACATTGTTATTGTTTTGTTGGATTAAATAAAAGTGATCTGTATGCATTTCATTGCTAGCCTGGGTGCTTTCATGGGAGCTGTAGGCTTTTTTTTTTTAACCTTAATATGAACTATTTTCTGATACATTCAGAGGAAATACTGGATAGGAGCAAAATAATCCAAGTTCTGATATCTACAGGGAAAACAGTGGGTAGAGGAACAAATCCAAAAGAGGATATTTGTGAGAAATCCCCCAGGATTAGACCTGGTCTGTATAAACCTAGAACTTTAGCTATGGGCCATGGGTCACTTCACTTATAGGACTGTCATGAGATTAAAATTAGATAATGTTGGTAGAGTGCTTTAGAACCATAAAATATTAGAAAATTTATTATTATTAGTAATATTGTTGGCAATGGCTTCTTTTTAAGAAGGTAGAGATTCTATGTTATTATGGAAAGTTACTATATAGGTGCTAAAAGAGATACAGTCATCATAAAAATAAATTTTATGGAGAATTTCAATACACATAGAGCTTTATTATTATTTTACTTTTAAAGCCAAGTAATAATACACTTAAATTTATGTATTGATCACTGTAGGTTTCATGAGACAGCAATGATTTTCTAATCTTCATCTCCATGTTGAAAAAATAAAAGAGTAGATTTAGAGCTGGAATGAATCGTAAGGCCATTGAGTCCAGCCCCACATGGGTAGTAAGCAGTGGCAGAATGAGAGTTTGAACCCAGTGTGCTTTTGATCGTATCATGGTGTATCAGATACTGTATCTGAAATACTGAGATTCCAAACATTCCAAGACTAATACTTCTTTTAAAAACCATCGTTTTTTTGCTTTTACATCATCTTTATTTCTGAATATATTCCTATCCAGTGGTCTTCCCCAAGAATGAAAAGAAGTAAAGATTTAAGTACAATCAACCAACACATCAGTTAAGTTTGACAGGATATGAAATACTTCAAGGATGGCATGTCTATTAAAAACAAAATTGGGGCAGCTGGGTGGTACAGTGGATAGAGCACCAGCCCTAGAGTGAGGAGGACTTGAGTTTAAATCCAGCCTTAGACACTTGACACTTACTAGCTGTGTGACCTTGGGCAAGTTACTTAACTGCAATTGCCTCACCAAAGAAAACCCAAAATAAAACCCTATGCCAAACTGAAAATGGTCAAATTTGATGGAGGCAACTTTCAACCAGGGGTTTTCAATCTTGTGGAAATTAATCTGTTTCTGGTTACTCTCAATGACGAAACTACCCAGTATACCCTAAAATATAGGGCACTCTATATTAATTTTGGTCTACTTCTGTAATTAAGAGGAATAATTACAGTTGTCATCTTTTAGATTTAGAACTTGACATCACAGCTCTGTCTTTCTCTGTGCCCTGGATTTTCTATAGTGGGTCAATATTACATGTTCAATCAACCATTGAGGACTTAATTCTTTAGATGAGTATATTCAGAATATATGCTTAACCATAGGATCTAATTTGATCTGGTTTAATAAGCAAGTTTGGTTATCATACTTCCTTCCTTCTCCTGATAGGATTGCTACCTATTAGCTCTAGTCCTAGAGATATCAGTAACTTTTTCCTTGGGTTTCAGGCCAGTGCCTTGCTTTTAAGGCAAAATTTTACTTTCTATAATACCTTAAATCTGGAGCTAGTTGATTGACTTTTATTACTAAAAACTTTTCAATTAATTACTTTTCCTAGGTCCTCCTTAACAATATCAGTGTGTGTTAGAAACTTTTCTTTGTGTACATTCCAAAACTTTTTTTGAACTCTTTTGATCTCTGTTATAAAATTTTAAAGTATTTTATTGATATCTTATTTTTATATCATCTCCATTTCCAAATATATCCTTTACCAAAAGTCTTATAACTTGAGTTATTCTGTGTAACAAGGAGAGAGAGAGAAGAGAGAGAGAGAAAGAGATAGAGAGAGATAGAGAGAGGAAGTTCAGCAAAAATAAGCAGTATGTTAAATGAGTCTGCAGAATAGGCACTGTTTCACACACATAGTCCCCCACCTTGGCAAAAGGAGGGAGGGAATTGGATTTTCTTATATCTTCTTTGGGGCCAAACAGTGTTGAAATTGAATTAATTTTTTTTCCATTTACATTGTTTAGTCATTTTTATGTATCGTTTTCCTGGTTCTGTTTATTTCACTATTCATCAGTTCATATGTCTTTCCATGCTTCTTTGAATTCTTCACATTCATCATTCCTTATGGTACAATAATTTTCCAGTACAGACATGAGCTACTCTTTCTTAGGTTATTCCCTAATCATATTCTTGACTTTTAAGACTGAATATCTGTCCATATCCCTTTCAAAGTGGCCTCTTCTTTAAATTCTTCTGTCTTACCAAGCAAGTCCTGTAGTTCATACTTCTGACCAGATACCTGCATCTGATTGTGGTAAATTATCATCTGATAATGATAAATTTGAGATAATCTTGGAGGTATGGTGCTGCTATTAAGGAGGATCAAGAAAGGCTTCTTCTAGAAGGTGGTATTTTAGCTGAGACCTGAAGGAAGTTAGGAAAGCCAAGAGAGGGAAATGACGAGGGAAAGCATTCCAAGCATGGCGACAGCCAGTGAAAATACATGGAGTTGAGAAATTGAGTGTCTTGTGCAAGGTATAGCAAGGAGGCCAGTGCCACTGGATTACAGGGTGTGTGGAAGGGAGAAAGGTGTTACAAGAAAACTGGAGGGTTAGGAAGCGGCCAGGTTATAAGAACTTTAAAAAGCAGTGAAAAGAATGAGAGGGAAGAAAGTGGAGGCATTGATTGTATATATCCATCTTAAGCAGTTTAATTATGAAAGCAAGGAGAGAGCTATAGGATGATAGCAAGCATGGATGGATGGATCAAGTAAGTTTTTTTTTTTGAGAGTGGGTGGACATGGCATGTTTGAGGGGGGAGTAGGGTGGGGAGAGATTGAACATGAATGAGAGTGGGTATGATGGAGGGGACAATCTGCTGGAGAAAATGGAGTGGGGATCATGTGTGCATGTAGAAAGGTTTACCTTGTCAAGAAGAAGGCCCCTTATTTAAACTACTGGTCAGTCAAGATGGGGGAGTACAGGCCAGGACCCAGCTAAATTCTCCCCAGTACCCCTGTCCAACAATGTTCAAATAGTGCTTCAAATAAAATTTTGGAGTGGCAGGCTTACAAAAGGTCAGAGGGAGACATTGTTCCAGCCCAAGACAACTGAGAAGGTTCATAGGAGAAGTCTGTAACACTGGAGTGAGCGCAGGCCTAGAGCATGTCAGGAGCACCAGTGGTGGGCCTTGGAGGCTGCCATGTTAACAAGAGCAGCAGCAATAGCTTCAGGAGGTCTCAGACTAGAGACAGTAAGGGGGTCAGACCACTGGTCAGAAAGTGATTACAGAGATCCTTTGCTGGCACTGGCTGCAGCTGGTGCTAATCAGCAACTCTATTGACTAAAAGCAGCTCTGGGTTACAGTTCCAGGGCATAGAAGAACCCTTGTGATTGGTCCAAGGGGATAGGGGACTTGGTCACAGTTATAGGGAGGGCCAAGAGGAGCACTAGTACTTGCAGCTGCAGGGATACAGGAGCCCTTCTTGGGAACAGAGCAGAATGCATACCAGGAGTGCAGTGACCACAACTCTCCTCAGATCACACCACTGCAGAAGCACTGAAAACTAGCTTTGAGGACAGCAGCACAAAAAAGGTTATCGCTTGGCACAGTGCCTGCCGTCCCCGGGTAAGCAGAGCCCAACTTTAACATAAAGTTCAAAGAGAACAAATAGGCTGGGGAGATGAGCAAACAAACAAACAAACAAACAAACGAAAGGAACTTGACCACCAAAAACTACTACAGTGGCAAGGAAGACCAAGAAGACAGTTGTGAAAACGGCTGCAAGCACAGCCTCAAAGAAAAATGCTAATTGGCTACAAAGCCAGCAAGAATTCCTGGAAGAATTAAAAAAAAGAGACAAGAGCAGTAGGGGAGAAATTGGGAAAAGAAATTAGAGTGATGCAAGAAAATTCTGAAAAGAGAATTAATGGCTTGGTAAAAAAAAGGCACAAAATAACACCTTAAAAAAACCCAATTGTCCCCAATTGATGAATGGTCAAAGGATATGAACAGGCAGTTCTCAGATGAAGAAATTAAAGCCATCTATAGTCACATGAAAAAACCCTCTAAATCACTATTGATTAGAGAAATGCAAATCAAAACAACTCTGAGGTACCACATCACACCTATCAGATTGGCCAACATAACAAAACAGGGAAATGATAAATGTTGGAGAAGGTGTGGGAAAATTGGAACACTAATGCATTGTTGGTGGAGTTGTGAAATGATTCAACCATTTTGGAGAGCAATTTGGAACTATGCCCAAAGGGCTATAAAAATGTGCATACCCTTTGACCCAGCAATAGCGCTTCTAGGGCTATATCCCAGAGAGATCATACAAATGGGAAAAGGAACTACATGTACAAAAATATTTATAGCAGTTCTTCTATGGTGGCAAAGAATTGGAAATTGAAGGGATGCCCATCAACTGGGGAATGTCTGAAGAAGTTGTGGTATATTGTGCTATAAGAAATGATGAGCAGGTGGACTTCAGAAAAACCTGGAAAGACTTGTATGTACTGATGCTGAGTGAAGTGAGCAGAACTAGGAGAACATTGTACACAGTAACAGCCACATTGTGTGATGACTAACTTTGATAGACTTAGCCTTTCTCAGCAATGCAAGGATCTCCAAAAGTCTCATGATGGAAAATACTATCCACATTCAGAGAAAGAACTATGGAGTTTGAATGCACATTGAAGCACACTATTTGCTCTTTTTTTTTCTTTCTATTTTGTTTTGTTTCCTCTTTCTTGTGGTTCTTCTCATTGGTTCTAATTCTTCCTTACAACATGACTAATGTGAAAATATGTTTAATAGGAATGCATATGTAGAATCTATATCAGATTGCATTCCATCTTGGGGAGGGAGGTGGGGAAGGAGGAGGAGAAAAATTTAAAACTCAAAAGCATATGGAAGGGGGCAGCTATGCGGTACAGGGAATAGAGCTCTGGCCTTGGAGTCAGGAGGACCTGAGTTCAAATCCAGCCTCAGACATTTAACACTTACTGTGACCCTGAGCAAATCACTTAACCCCTATCGCCTCATCAAAAAAGAAAAAAAAGAAAAAAAAAGAAAAAACAAAACAACATATGGAAGTGATTGTTGAAAGCCAAAAATAAATTAAAAAAAAAACTAGTTGGCCTAATGGTAAATGAGGCACAAAAATTCACTGAAAAAAAGAACTTTCAAAGCAGAATTGGTCAAATGGAAAAAGAGGTATATAAAAGCTCAATGAAGAAAGTAATTTCTTAAAATTTAAAATTGGCCAGGTGGAAAGTAATGACTTTATGAGACTGAAAAACAATAAAACAAAGTCAAAAGAATGAAAAAAATAGAAGAAAATGTAAAATACATCATTGGAAAAACAACTGAACTGGATAATTATTGGACTACTTGAAAGCCATGATAAAAAAAAAACAAACAAAAAAACCCCCAAAGAAACAAGAGCCTAGTCATCATATTTCAAGAACTCACAAAAGAAAACTGCCTCAACATCTTAGACCAAAGGGTAAAATAGAAATCAAAAGAATCCACTGATCATTTACTAAAATAGATCCCAAAGTGAAAATTCTCAGGAATATTATAACCAAATTCCAGAGCTTCCAGTCAAAGGAGAAAATACTGCAAGTAACCCGAAATAATTCAAATATTGTGGAGCTGCATTCATGATCACACATAGCTTCCCCTTTGAAGGAGCAAAAAACTCAGAAGGCAAAGGAGCAAGCATTACAACCATGAATCACCTATCCAGAAAAACTGAGTATTCTTAAGGGGATAAAATGAATATTTAATGTAATAAAGGACTTCTGAGCAATTCTAATGAAAAGACCAGAGTTGAATAGAAAATTTGACATGCAAAAAGAAGACACAAGAGAAGCATAAAAAGGCAAACAAGAAGGAGTAATCATAAACGATTCAATAAAGTTAAACTGTTTATATTCCTGTAGGGGGAGATAGTACATGTAACTTCTAAAAACTTTATCATTATTAAGGCAGTTAGAAAGAGTCTACATAGATAGATGGCATGGGTGTGAGTTGATTATGTTGGGATGGTCTGAAAAAAGATAAATATAGAGGTGAAAAAGAGGGATGCATTAGGAGAAGGGAGAAGGGAAAGAATGGGGAAATTTTTTTTCACATAAAAGAGATGTACAAAGAACAATGTTTATAGTGGAGGGGAAAATGGGGGTGGAGCTGGTGGGCAATGCTTGAACCTCACTCTCATTAGAATTGATTCAAAGAGGGGACACTCAGTTGGGTATATAAATCTAGCTAACCCAACAGGAAAGCAGGAGGGGAAAGGATAAGATACATGGCAGGGAGGGGGTGGGTGGATGGGGGTCAGGGAAGGAATGATAAAAGGGAGGCAGTAGTTAGAAACAAAACAGACTTCTGAGGAGGGACAGGATAAAAAGAGAGGATAAACAGAAGAAAATAGGGTGTAGAGAAATAAAGAGTATTATCATAACTGTGAATGTGAATGGGATGAGCTCATCTATAAAATGGATGAGGATAGAATAGATTAGAAAGCAGAATCCAACAATGTGTTGTGTACAAGAGACACACTTGAAACTGAAAGATACAGAATTAAAATAAAGAGCTGGAGCAGAATCTCTTATACTTCAGTTGAAATAAAAAAGACAGCAGTAGCAATCGTGATCTCAGACAAAGCAAAAGCAAAACTGGACATAATTAAAAGTGATAATCAGGAAAACTACATTTTGCTAAAAGGTACCATAAATAATAGCAAAAAATTATGGCAAATTTCTCTGATAAAAGCCTTATTTCTCAAATATGTAGGCCACAGAGTTAAATTTATCAAAATAAGAGTAATTTCCCCATTAATAAATGGTCAAAGGGAATGAACAGGCAGTTTTGAGAGGAAGAAATCAAAGTTATCTGTAGTCACATGAAAAAATGCTAAAAATCACTATTGATTAGAGAAAGGCAAATTAAACCAACTCTGAGGTACCATCTCACACCTATTAGAAATGACAGATTTTGGAATGGAAGAGGAAAAATAGGTACATTAATTTACTGTTGGTGGAGTTCTGAACTGGTCCAACCATTCTGGGGAATGGTTGCCCAAGGGAATATAAAACTGAGTATACACTTTGATCCCACAATACCACTACTAGGTCTGTACTCTAAAGAGATCAAAGAAAAAGGAAAAATGACCTATATGTACAAAAATATTTATAGCAGCTTTTTTTTTTTTTGTAGTGGCAAAGAACTGGAAATTGAGGGGATGCTCATCAATTGGAGGATGACGGAACAAGTTGTGGCATATGATTGTGATGGAGTACTATTGAACTGTGAGAAATATTAATGGAGTGGTTTCAGAAAAAAAAACCAAACAAAAATGATAAGCCTTCCATTAACTGATGCAAAGTGAAGTGAGAAGAACTGGGAGATCATTGTGCATAGTTACAGGAATATTGTAATGATGATCAACTGTGAAAGACTTGGCAACTCTGATCAATACAATGATCCAAGATAATACCAAAAGACTCATGATGAAAAAATGCTATTTCCTCCAGAGAGAAAATTGATGAATTCTGAATGCAAATTTAATTATAATTTTTCTTGCTTTTTTTTTTGCTTTTTTGTGATATGGCTAATATGGAAATATATTTTGCATAATTTTAATATGTATAATTCATATAATGTTGTTTATCTTCCTAATGGGTAGGGAAGGGTAGGAGGGAGGGAGACAACCTGAAAATTCAAAATTTAAAAAGAAAAGTATTAAAAACAAATAAAAAACAACAACATAAAAGAAGGACCATTTCTTCATGTGACAGAAGGGTGAAGGAGAAGATGGTGGAAGACATATCAGTGATGTGAGATGGGGAGGAGAGAAGAGGGAGCTCTTGGCAAATGATTTCATTTTTTTTTCATTGAAATATGAGGCAAGGTTTTCAGCTTAAGGGATCAGGGAGGGGAGTCATGAGAAGTTTGAGGAAGAATGAAAAGGTTTGGAAGAACCTTTTTGGTGAGTGAATGGGGTAGTGCAGTGCAGTGAAGTTGAGATTATGTAATAAATTTGTAGCGACCCCAGTCTGTATGGCTTTCTCATTTTCTGTAGATACATTCAGCAGCATGTGAGTATAAGTGAAGTGGTTGACAAGAGTTATCCATGACTAAGGGTTGGCAGGGTAAGATTAGTGTAATGATAGGAGGAATTTAAACTTGGCTTACCAAGTGTTCAAACAGATAAAGGAGGATAGTGTAGCTAGTGCCTGTATGATGACCAGGGAAAGAAAAAAGAATAGGAAGCATTGGAGGCAAAGGTGAGAATAATAAAAAGATGAGGGGATTGTTATAAAGAAGGAGAGGTGGAATGACAACAAATTATGACCAGTTAAAGGAATTTCAGAATTCATGAACATAAAAGTGGCAATTTGTGAGTGATGACAAAATCTAGAGTACTGAGTTACGCTATCTCTTGTGTGTAGCTCAGGGAGGAACAGGAGTGGGTCTTAGAAAATGAGTAAGTTGAGCAATTGGAAGGTTAGGGTGTTGAAAAAGCATACACACACACACACACACACACATGCACACACACACACACACACACACACATATATTCTCCAGAATGAAAGCAAGAATTGGGGAGTAGAGACAGATTATGAGCCAGGCACTCATACTCTTGAAGAAGGTAGTAGAGTGTGCTGTAGGTCCATAGGTAGCAGCTGCTAGGATCTTGACTGAGTAATAAATATTAATTGAATGAACCGCAAAGGAGGAGAGGTTATTGGGTGATAGTGGTAGAGGGTAGCCAGCGTAGCCAAGGAAGTCAGGAGTAAAGGAGATGATTTGTTAGGCTACCATAGCTTGTTAGAAGGAGATCTACCATTAACTAACTGAGAGACCTTGAGAAAATTACTTACCTCTGCAAGTCTGTATTCTCATTTGTAAAATAGGGAAAATAATATCTACAACACCTACTTCACAGTGTTGTTGGAAGAATCAAACGAGATAATGCCTCTTGAGTGAAAGGGCCAAAAGGCCAGTCTTGGTTTTTAAAACAAGTTTATCTCCCATCATAAATGAATAAATTAGTATGCTAATCTTTTTTTGTTTTTTAGTAGGTTAGGTTAGTGTGAATCAATTATGCAGGGTTCTAGGACTTAGAATTGGAAAGGACTATAAAGAGATCATCTCATCTAGAAGTTCTCACATTTTTGGTCTCTGGACTCCTTTACATTCTCAAAAATTATTAAGGATCCCAAAGAGCTTTTGTTTACTTGGGCTATATCTATCAGTATTTTGTTGCTGTTCAGTAATTTCAGTTGTGTCTGACTCTTTGTGACCTCATTTGGGGTTTTCTTGGCAAAGATACTGGAGTGGTTTACTATTTCCTTCTCCAGCTCATTTTACAGATGAGGAAACTGAGGCAAACAGGGTTAAGTTATTTGCCTAGGGTCACACAGCTAGTAAGTATCTGACACCTAATTTGAACTCAGGTCTTCCTGAATTCAGGCCTGGCACTGCTATATCCATGGCTCCACCTAGCTGTTCATCTACCAATATTTATTGTATTAGAAATTAAAATTTAAAATATTTACCAATTCATTATAAATAACAATAATAAATCCATTATGTATTAACATTTTTATTATGAAAATAACTATATTTCCCAAAACCAATAAAATCAGTTAGAAGAGTATCATTATTTTACATGTTTTTGCAAATCTTTTTAATGTCTGGTTTAATAGAAGACAACTATATTCTCATATCTGCTTCTGCATTCAACCTGTTTCGATGTTGTTTTGGTTGAAATATGTGTATGAAGAAAATCCAGTCTCATACAGAATTCAAAGGGAGGAGTGTTTTAATAGACAAATAATATCATAGTATTATTATGAAAATAGTTTTGACCTGGCAGATTTCTGAAAGTGTCTTAACATACCACACTTTTAGGTTCACTAATCTAGTCCACACTCCTTGAATGGCACATGAGAAAACTGAGGTCAAACAGGTTTAAGCTGACTTGCAGAAAATCACACAGATAGCAAGTGGCTAGATTTCGAAAACTGTTTCAAAGCTAGATCCTGAGTTTTTAAATCCATAACTTTTTTCTAGTACATCAAAGATTTGGCACCAGGCCTTAGCAAAGAATCCTTATTTACTCTAGGTCACTTTGAGATGTAAGCTGCCAGCCCTCTTCACCCTTTCTCCATATTTCTGTCAACATGCTTGAAATAACTTGCTCTGTGTTGGGAAAATAGAACAGTCACAATAAATATAGTTGGGGAAAGGGTTATCAATCAAACCTTTCATAATCTGAGCTGTGAGAATCTCTGCTAAGTACAGATGAAGCAACTAGTAGCGGGAAGAATCTTTATTATGTTCTACCCTTGGCCTGAAATCCATGCCCCTTAGTGGACACTGTTGTAAAACTATTTTAAGTTTCTGTTTATAAATCTTATTAGAAGTTGCTTTAAAGTATTTTGTTCTTGTAGAGATACAAAACATGCTATGAAGTAAGTTCTTATTAACTCTCTTGTTAAGCAGTTTGAGCTGCAATGATTTCTAAGGGGTGAGGAAAGGGGCATAGTATAGCTAGAAACAGCTACAGAATAGGTGGAAAGGGTTTTGGGAAGAAAGCTCTCTCTCTCTCTGTCGCTCTCTTCCCCGTCCTCTTCTCTCTTTTTCTCTGTCTCCTTCCATTCCCCTCCCCTCTCTTTTCTCCTCTCCTCTTCTTCTCTGTCTCTGTTTCTCTCTGAAAATTATCTCCTGATTAGAAGAAAAAAAAGGGATAGTAGAATTTAATTATTTTAAGATGTGGGGATGTTTGGCTGTCTTCCCTAGTAGAAAAGAGGAGCAAAACAAAGAAAAAAAGAGAAACATGATGGATTGCACCTTTTTTCTTCTGTTTGGTAGTTTCTTGTTTGTGATAGTTGAGAGCCAGATAGATTGCCAAGGTGGATAGTTAGGATTCTGAGAAACCAGTAGCTAACTAAACAAGAAATCTTTTGGCAGTCAGAAGACTGTAAGGTCCCTTCTGGGTCTAAAATTCTATTATTCTACAAAATATCCTCCACGTATGCCACACTAACGTGATTTGCTCTTCTATGTTTTCTGAACACTAGTTTAGTCTTCTAAATGGAAGAGAACATATTGTTCCTTAGGAAAGGAACATTTAGAAACAACTATGAAAAGTTATAAGGATTTTTCAGCCTCCCCCCTTCATTTATTTAGAAAAATTTCTTGAAATGTGCTTATATGTAACTCTGATCATGGATTAGATTAAACTATAGCTGGCAACAATGAAGGCATGGTATGGTATTTATTTTAAAACTTGCTTTATATGTATCATTTCTAAATGTGTTTGAAACTATTTAAATCCAGCACTTTTAAAAGAAGAGAAGCTGGTATAGAGTTCAGGACCTCTAGGTCTCTTACTCTAGTAAGAAAGACCTAGGTTCAAAGCTGGCCTTTGTTGTATGTCCGTGGATGTGGAACTTGCCCTCTCGGAGGCTTGGGTAACTCCCTAAGACTTATCTGTGAAGCTATATCCATGATCTGCATTGGAATAAATGAGTTTTCACCTCAAAGAAATCACTGATCCTAATCATATTGTCTTTAATAGGTTCTATTTTTTGAAAGGAACAGAAATGTCAAGTCTATCTATCTGAAAGAATACTTTAGTAGCATTGCTATAATAATTTTAAATAAAGCATGAACTTTCTAATTTGTACCACATGACTAAGACACCCTGCTGCAGTTACTAGATAATTGCCTCCAAAGTACCTAAAGGGGGAGGGAAAAACAACTTCTTGAGCATTGCACTCATAAATCTTAACATATTAAATGAGAACCAATGCTGAAGTTAGCATGGATTTTAGGATAAACAGACTTCACCTTCATCTTGTTGTGCTTTGTCATTGAGCAGGCAAAAGCTCAAGATTTCCTTCCTGTATATTCGTACCGGAATGAACTCTACCCTAATATTATATATTGTGATAGGAAAATTCCTCTTGGTCATGAATTATCACAGTAAAAGGATTTCTCCACTGTGGCCTAGCCTTTGAATATGTTCTTTTTCTTGGTTATAGAAACATGAAAATTTACAATGAAGAGCTCCAGATTTGGACCTAGGTTCCAATATTTATTTGTTCCTTTACTTGCTGTGTGGCCTTAGGCAGGTTATCTAACCTCTCTGAGCCCTAGTTACCTCAATTTTCTCATCTGCAAAATGAGAAGGTTTGACTAGATTCCTTCTAAGATTCCTTCCAGTTTAAAAGAAAAAACCCACCTGTGATTATATAATTCCAAAATGGCATTTCTAAGGTTTCCCAGATGTAGACCCAAGTGGTCACTTCTCATGGTGGTGTATTGAGGGTAGAGCTCCCTCTGGTGGTTTTCTCCTTAAATTGCTCTGCACCATATAATATGAGTAGCAATAATCATTTTTATAAAATCATTATCTTCTTACTCTTTCTAATTCTCAAATATTCCTCAAATTAGTTCAGATGGCATAAATATGAATAGAATACCTAGATTTCCTCTTCTTTCTCCTTGGTCCTCTCTTAAAAACAGGATTCATCGTTTTTTCTTTTTTCTTTTTTTTTAAACAAATGTTTATTGGCTATTTTGGATGAAATATGTAAAAATATTTCTCCTTGTCTCTCAGATGAAAATTCCTTCATCAAAGGTCATCCAAAAAGTTCAGATGTTTTGGCCAGTATTAGTTTTCATAATTTCTTAACATGACCTTTTCAGCTGTTTTCTATGCTATAAATTCTATGTAAAAGCAAAAGATGAGAGTTAAATCCATGACTCTGAAGGGTGAACTTTTAAAGGCCAGAATAAGAATTAAGACTTTCAGTGAAAAAAGGACTGTTTTGGAAGACCATTTCAAGCTTACTTCACAGTAGATCAGGAGAATGTTACATATTGCAAATTTTTAAAAAAAATCTTATTAACCCAATTCAAGAAAATTCTTTTGTGTTATATAGATTTTTTGCTTATAGATATGGCTCAATTGTTGTAACTAGATGATTTAAAATATTTTCTATAGTTTTGCCCTCTCTTTTCTATCTCTCTACCTCCTTTCTTCTCCTTGCTTTTATAAGATTCAGGGAATAATTAATAAGAGGAAAGGTTATAATGAACTTTGACCTCTTTTATAAGGCAAGGTGACATATTTCATTCTACTGCCTTGTAATTTTGGCATTATGAATAAAATTTCCCATTCTTTTGAATTTCTGTTAAATCGTGTTTTGAGTCATAAACTTGTCACTTCGGTGATAAGTCTTTTCCAAATTTCAGCACTTCAAGGATAGCTGACTATGCCCCAGATGTTAAGACAAAGTCAATTTTGTGTTCCGAGCTATTAGGTATTAAGAATTATAGATTAGCATAAATTTCCAGTTCTTGTGATGCACATGTGTTTGTATGATATTTATTATATTGTTTAAATTTTTATTATGTACCTATATAGAATCTTTGTTGAAATTGTTAAAAACATGTATCTTGTACATACATTAATAGTTCAAGAATCTGTGAGTTTTGATAAATCCATACCTTTATTTTGATATAATATTCATTTCAAATATATCCCTTCCTCCTTCTGTTCCCCCGGCCCCTCCTCCAAAAAAGAGCAGTTCCAGGAAAACCAACAATACTTTGACTGAATCTGACAATAAATTTAATATTCTACACTCATGGTTAGTCCTCTACCTTTCAAAAAAAGAAAGTGCATTTTTTAACTCTTCTCCAGAGTCAAGCTTTGTCATCATAATTATACAGAATTAATTTTCATTGAATTATTCTCTTGGCTTAAAACTTTGTTTTTCTGTTTCTCCTTATTGTACTCTATATTAGTTTATATAAGTGGCAGCTAGGTGGCACCTTGCATAAAAGGCTGATTTGGACCCTAAGGTACCATGAGTTCAAATTCTATTTCAGATGCTTACTAGCTGTGTGGCCCTGAGCAAGTCATTTAACTTCTCTCACCTTCGTTTTCCTTATCAGTAAAATGGGGGTAATAATAGTATCAACCTGACAGTTGTGGAAATCAAACAAGATAATACATGTAAAGTACTTGACAAACCCTAAAGAGTCATCATCATCATCACCACTACCACCACCACTACCATTATCATCATTATCATTATCATTATCATCATCAGTCTTCTCAGGTTTCTCTGAATTCTTCACAGTCATCATTTATTACTATGTAGTATTATTGCATTACATTCATATACCACGTTTTGTTTAGTGATTCTCCAATAGATTGATCTTTTTTTGTTTTTGGCTTTTTGCTACTACAAAATGTGCCACCATGAATATTTTGGTACATATGGTACCTTTCTTTCTGTTTTTGTTTTTGCTTACTTGTGGTATATGCCTAGCAGAGAGAATATTGAGTCACAGGTTATAAATATTTTAGTCACTTTTCTAGTACAACTCCAAAACACTTTCCAGAAAGGTTGGACCACTTCACAGTTCTATCAATAGTGTACTAGTATGACTTTCTTAACTTAATCCCTCCAACATTGATTATTTCCCTCTTTTGTCCTCTTTGCCAATTTGCTGAGTACAAAGTAAAACATCAGAGCTATTTTGATTGCATTTCTCTTACTATTAGACTTGGTGCACTCTTTCATGTGATTGTAAATAATTTGCAATCCTTCTTTTGAGAATTGTTTTCACATCTTTCGACCGCTTACCAAAGGGGGTTGGCTCTTGTCCTTCATTTGAGAGGCAATATAGTATAGTGGATATGATTGACTTGTATGCAGTCAGTAAGATCTGAGTTTGAATTTTGCCTTGGTTACTCACTCCACTCATTCTACTTTGTATCTGTAGCTCTGCCTTGTTTTAACTCCATGGCACAAGATACCCCCTGGTGGTCAGCCAGCCCCTCAACTTCCTTTTGTGGGCTGTCTTCCCTCCATTAAATTGCAAGCTTCTTGAAGGCAGGGACTGTCTTTCTCTTTCTTATTTGTATCAGCCTACAGCACAGTGCCTGGCACATAGTAAGCACTTAATAAATGTTTATAGAATTGAACTTACTAATCATATGACACTGGGCAAGTGACATTCTTTCAGCCTTGATTTCCTTCACTGTGAAATGGGGCTAATCATAGCACTTACTTTATAGGATTGTTATTAGGATCAAATGAAATTATATATATATATATACACATATATATATATACACACACATATATATATATCACTTTGTAATACATTAAAGCACTATGTTAACACTGGTTATTATTATTATTAATTCCCTATATATTTTATATATCATATACTCAGCAGAAATATTTGCTTCCATTCCTTCCTTTGAGTTTGATTGAGCAAAAGCTTTTCCATTTCATGTAATGAAAACTCTTTGTGGTCTCCTCTATCCATTGTTTGGTTAAAAATTCTCTCTATAGAATACATATGAAAGATACCTGATTTTCAAATGATGAGACCTTTTATATTGTCATGTATCTGTCGTGTCATGTATCTGTCATTGGCTTTGACACTAAAGTGGATTTATTTTTCTGAATTCAGAGGTACCACTTTAAAATGTATGCATGAGTTATCATTATTATTATTATGTTTCCTTGTGTGCAGATCTCATTATTATTATTTTTTGTTCTTAGAAATAAAGCCGGATGTAACAGGGGAGCCTGAAATTTCTAAGAATGAATGACCATAATTGGACATTCCTCCATATTTGCCCCTGTTCTCCAAATTGAACACTGGCTGCAGTATTAGTGAGTCAAACCTTTGTCTCTGTCTATGAGTAATGGGGACAGAGGTGAGAATTGGACCAGTTATTAATCAAAATAATTCTACCTCTGTGGATTCTACCTAAGTGAATTTCAGGAGAAATGATTAATAAAATCATTTAGGGACATCTGCTTGGCTCATTCCATTTACCTATTTTCTCTTTAAAAAGCAATATATTTTATTTCCATACAACACATACTATCCATCAAATATTCATATAGCTCCCCCAAAAGTATATTCAATGAAAATGTTTATCAATTATTTACAGAAAAGGGAAAAACTTTGATAATATGGACTAACATTAGACATTACGTTTGATCTGGATATTTGAGAAGTATTTTACAAACATTACCTCCCCATCTCTTCCCTTTTCCAAACTTCTCCATTTCTGTGGAAGGCACCATCATTGTTCTAATTTTCCAGGTTTATAACCTTGGCAGTATCCTGGACTCTTCATTCTCTTTCACCCCAAATATTCAATCAGTTGGCAGATCTTTCTGTTTTTATGTTCACAACATCTCTCACATCTGACTTCTTTCTACTCAAAGCTATGACTTTCATTCATTCCATCCTGCATTTGCAGCTCTGCCTAATCTTATCACCATACTGCTAGTTTAAACCTGGGATACCACCTCCCTCAGACCCCTCTTCCCTCTGAAACTAAACTCCCAAAGCTTTCCATTATAGAGGGCAGAAACTGGACTGTTCAGCTCATTCCACCCTGCATCTGCTGCTCTGCTAGAGCAGACTCCATGGAACAATATACTTGGTCTCCCCTTCACCCTACTTACCTGCCTCCTTTTGTGTATTCTCTTCCCATCCCCCCCCATTAGATTGCAAACACATAGTGCCTGATACATAGTAGGTGCTTAATAAATGTTTATTGGATTGTATTAGCTTTAGGCCCTAATCACCTCTTGACCTAAATTACTGCAACAGCATCTTAATTGGCCTCCCTATTTCAAATCTCTACACTCTCTAGTCCAGGGGTGGGGAACCTGTGGCCTTGAGGCCACATGTGGCCCTTTAGGTCCTCAAATGCAGCCCTTTGACTGAATCCAAACTTTAAAGTTGAGGACCTAGAGGGCCTCATGTGGCCTGGAGGCTGCAAGTTCCCCACCCCTGTTCTAGTCCATCCTCCATCCAGGTGCCAAAGTGATCTTCTTAAAACACAGGTCTGATTGCGTCAATTCTCTACTCAACAAATTTTAATGACTTTCTTTTACCTCCAGGATCAAGTACAAAATACTCTGTTTGGCATTCAAAGCCCATCATAACCTGCCTCCTCTTTCCCAGTTCCTACCTTTCCATTCTTAGATCTTACACCCTCCAATGCACTCTATGATTCAGTGACACTGGCCTCCTTTCTGTTCCTTGAACAAGACACTCCATCTTATGACTTTAGCATTTTTATTGGCTGTCCCCCATGCTTTCAACTCTCTTCCTTCTCATCACTACCTCATGGCTTCCCTACCTAGATTCTTTCAAGGTCTGCTAAAATTTGACCTTCTGCTACAAACTTTCCCCTCCCTCTTCATACTGTGCCTTCCTTCTGTTGATTATCTCCAAATATCTTTTATATAGCTTGTTTGTACATATTTACTTGCATGTTATATCCATCATTAGACTGTGATCTCCTTGAGAGCATAGGTTGTCTTTTCCTTTTCTTTGTATCCCCCATGCTTAGCACAGTGCCTGGCATGTAGTAATTGCTAAATAAACGTTCATTGATGGACCTCTTTGGTTCATCATATGCACTGCTGCCCTAGTTAGTGCATAATAAATGCTTATTGATTGATTGATTTTTCTTGAGCATAGATTTGACAAAGGGACAACCATTCAACCAAAGCCAGTTGCTTCCTCTTTGCTCTAGGATAAAATATAACCTTGCTTCTTGGCTTTTAAAGCTCTATAAAACCTGACTTTAACCCATGTTTTCCACCTCATTAGATGTTAGTCCTTTTCCCATATGTAGTGATTCAGCCAAAATGACTTCCCTGTTCTTCATACATGATTCCATCTCCATCTTGGTACTACTCCTTTCCCTTAGCCATTTTTGGAATTAATTCCTTCCTTACCTCTTTTCTTCTAGGACACAGCTCAAACACCATCTTTTGCACAAAGCCTGTCCTGATCCTTCCAAGCACTGGTGCCATTCTTCTCATATTACCTTGTATCTAATTATTTTATACATATTTGTGTTTACTCACTTCATATTTATGCTTCATATATTTATATATGTATTTTCTTTTTCTCCCATTGGATGTAAGCTCATTGTCTCATTCTTTGTACTTGTATTCCCAATACCTAGCATAGTGCCTGAGACATAGTAGATGCTTAATGTCAATTGATTATTATGGGCAGGTAAACGGTGCAGTGGATAGAGTGCTGGGCTATGGGTAAGAAAGATGTGAGTTCAGATTTGACCTGTGATACTTACTAGTTTTGTGACACTAGGCAAGACATGACCTCTGCCTGCCTCAGTTTTCTCATCTGTAAAATGGAGATAATAATAGTATTTACCTCCAAGGGCATAGTGTCTGCCACATAGTAAATGCTTTATAAATGTTAGCTGTTATTATTATTTGGCCATATATGTATATGTATTTTTTCTTTTCACTTTTCCTTGCTGACTTGATTTACATTATTATAGTTAATGTATATATTGCTTTTTTGGCTTTGTTTTCCTTGGTATGCGTAACTTCTTCAAGGTCTCCCAATGTTTTTCTGTATATTAGTTATTTTTTATGGCTTCATAATATTCTATTTCATACCTATCCCATAATTTGTTCAGTCATTATCTAGTCATTGGACACATTTTGTTTCTAGACTTTTCTTTTTAAAAAATATGCTGCTATGAATATTTTTGTACATCTGAGTATTTTCTTGTCAATAACTTCATTGGGCTATATATCCCACTTGTAGTACCTCTGGGTTAAAAGATGTGAATGATTTAGTTACTTTTCATCTACAGTTTTCAGTTGTTTTTTCACAGTGGTTGAATCAATTCACAGCTCCATCAGCAGTGAATTAGCATGCTTTCTTCCCACAATCCCTCCAATAATTATTTTTGCCATCTTTTAGCATCTCTGCTAGATTGATGGGTATGAGGTATTATTTTAAGCTTGTTTTAATTTGTAAGCCTGAATCTGAAACCTAATTTACTTGATTATTAGTGACGATTAACATTTTCAGGTGGCTTTTTCAGAATTTGTTTTTCTTCTTTTTTCAAACTGTTTGCTGCCAGATTGCTTTCTGTTTTAGGTAGGGGTCATGCCAAAAGGAGTTCTTGCTAAGTACATTTGCTAAACTTGCTTATCCAGTTCATCTCATTGTCCCATTTTTTCTGTGTTTTATCTAATAACAGTTTCTATAATTACTGCCTGCTTTGAGCTATAGTGTGATATTCCCTTCTACCTTATTTTTTCTTTACATCTCTTATTTATTATATTTTTGCCTTTTTATTCCTCCAAATGAATTCTTTTTAGCTAATTCTACAAAACTTCCTCCTCTGTATGATTCTTCCTTTCTCCAACCTCAAGACAAGGGTCTCTATCTTAAATCTCCACTACTTTTTCCTCTTTTGAACTCGCAATTCCCTATGATTCCAATGACCCATTTAACTCATGATCCACACCTACACTCCACCTTAATTATACATAGGGATGGCAATGTTCTTGATATCCAAAAATATTTCTCCATCAAAATCCACAGCATAGAAATTTTTTTCTATTTGTCTATAATCATAATATGTTCAAGCACTCCCTCACTTTCCAATTTTGCTTCTACAAAAGGAAATATTGTGGATATTTTTCTATAGATAGGTCATTTTCCCTCTTTCTTCAATTTCTTTGATTCTTTTATATCTAGTAGCAGTATCACTGAGTCAAATAGCATGCCTAGTTAAATAGCTTTGGGGGGGGCACAGATCCAAATTACATAGAGTTGGGAAATGGCGTGTCATATACAAGGAACAGCAAAAAAGGTCAGTGTTTCTGGGCTATACAATGCATGGAGGAGTAAAATGTGAAGACTGGAAAAGTAAGAAAGGGCTTTAAAAGCCAAATAGAAAATTTTATATTTGATCCTGGAAGTAAAGGGAGCTGATGCAGTTTATTAAGTAGAAGTGTGACATAGTTTGACTTGTACTTTAGCAAAATTACAGAGTAGAGTCGGGAGAGATTTGAAGGAGGGAGACCAACTAGAAGTTTTCCAGTATTCCAGGCATGGAGTGATAAGGGGCTGCACTAGGGTGGCAGCTGTGTTAAGAAGAGAGAAGGGGATGTATATGAGAATTGTTGTGAAGGTAGAAACAATAAAACTTGGCAACAGATTGAATATATGGGGTAAGTAACACTGAGGTTGTGAGCCTGGGTGACTATGCAGGCATGATAGTGGAATCTTCTACAATAATAGGGAAGTTTGGAAGAAGGGAGAATTTTAGGGGGGATACTAAGTTCAGTTTTGGATATGCTGAGCTTGAAGTGTCTATGAAGCATCTTTTTCAAGATACCCAAGATTTCCTTCTCTTTCCAGTGTTTCTTGGAAATTTTCTTTTGTGTTTTACTGAAATGTAATATTCAAGCTTTGTATTTCATCTTATTTTTTTTATTAATAATAGCTAGCATTTGTATAACACATCTAGGATTGCAGTTTTACAAATATTATCTCATTTCAGGGCAGTTAGGTGGCGCAGTGGATAAAGCTCCAGCCTTGGAGTCAGAACTTGAGTTCAAATCTGGCCTCAGACATTTGATGCTTACTGGCTGTGTGACCCTGAGCAAGTCATTTAACCTCAATTGCCTCGCAAAAAAAAGTTCCCGCCACAAATATTATTTCATTTGATCCTCACAACAACCCTGTAAAGTAGGTGCTATTATTATTTGCACTTGACAGATGAAGAAACTGAAGCAGACAGAAATTAAATGACTTCCCTGGGATCACACAGCTAGTAAGCAGCTGAGGCTAGATTTGAATTCAGGGTTTCTTGACTCTAAGCTCAGTGTTCTACCATAAAGCTACCTCTTGTTTTTATGCCAGGTGATTGTGTGTTTTAAACCCAGACTTCCAAACCAATTATGTTTTTACAAGAATTCTAGATATCTCACACTTTTTTCAATCCTGCTTTCTCTTGATGTTGCATTAATAATTTTTATTATATTTAGTCTCTTCCATTCATTTTTATTGCACTTTTACTCTAGAATGGCATTTTAAATATGTGGTGATAGCAGTAGGGTTAACTATTCTTCTGGGCACGATGCCAACAAATGAATGCTTATTTCCTATTCACAGTCTGTTACTTCTGGCCATTATCAGAGGAAATTTGGTTTTTGCTTCACATAAAACATGTTTTTGTGAAAAAACAACCATCCTTGATATTTCATAATTCTAAAACACATGAAGATGTGTTTTGTTGGACCTTATTTTAAAATTTCTTTCATCTTTTCAGAATATATTACATATAATTTCCTTAAGATTCACTAGGGAGAACTGTGATAGAGGAAAAGTGTAGTTTTCCAATAAACCATCTTGCTCCCTCCCTTCTCTGAACTCCTGTGGCACTTCTCATATGTATCACATCTTTAGGCATTTGTCACAAGCAATCTTCTATTATTGCTTCATATGCTTCCATCTTGTTTCCCCCAGTTAGACTGAAAGTTCTTTCGGGGAAAGTACACACCCCTATAGTTCTCTCATATTCCCTCCTTCCCCCACCTTTAAGACTTAGCACCCCAGTACACCAGGCACATTGAGTCTCTGCTTGATAAATATTGTTGAATTAAATTGAACCCTTTAGTGCTATCAAGTAAAGTCCTGTGGCCTCCCTGGTCACCTGCCATCTTGTAGAATTTTTGAATAAACTGAGAAGCACAGACTGCTCATCATAAACCAAAAGTAATTAGTAGAGAATATGTTTTATTACAGTCTACTGCTGATTTTTATGGCTTGTCCATAGAGTTAGTGGATTATTATTTCAACTCCACTTACCCTTTCCCCTTTCATTTCTTGCTTTTAGGTTCATTATCATCTTTACTAATGGAGAGAGGTCATGGGAAGAGAAAAATAAATGAACTTCAAATCAATCAGGGTGACTGACCTTTTGACTACACGTTATGGTATCTGCTGGCCAGCTGTTCAGCACTACAGCCTTAAGGAGGCTTAGGGAAGCTCAAAGATTTTCCCGAGAGTTGCAACAATTATCCTGAGTTTTCTGAAGTACCATTTTCAAGAGCTTCCTTAAAACCTTTCATCCACACAGAGCATGGTAGTGGACTCAGCTGTCATATTATACAGTGTAGTTAAGTACACATTAATTGGATAAAGGAAATGCAGTCTGTATTATGCATATTGTTAGTCAGAAAATAAACTGTATTAAAACTCAGATTATAAAGTTTCTGAAACACTGAGAATAGGGGAAAAAACAGACTAAAAATTAGAAAGCAAAGAAAATCATCTTCCAAGAGTGTGACAGAATGAATAATTGGGAGTTGATGGTAAATATGTTTAGAAAATTTTTCCCAATTTTTAAACATTTTTAAAGTTTTGAGTTCCAAATTCTATCCTCCCTTGCTCCCTCCTTGAGATGGTAAGCAATCAGATATAGGTTATACATGTGCAATTATGTAAAACATTATGTTTAGAAATTTAAATCTCAATTAGAAGGCTGAAAATTGCAAACATGATAATTCTACCTGAGCTGTACTGATTAAAAAAAAAATCAAACCTTTGCATTGTATTTCAAAAGATAGATTTTTTAAAGAACCTGATTATAAAACAATATTCTATTGGAAATTGAGAGGATGTTCATCAATTGGGGAATGGCTGAATGAGTTGTGGTATGTGAATGTAATGGAATACTATTGTGCTATAAGAAATGATGAGCAGGCAGACTTCTGAAAAACCTGGAAAGACTTGTATGGTCTGATGCTGAGTGAAGTGAAGAGAGTCAGGAGAACATTGTATGCAGTAACAGTCACGTTGTTTGATAACTAATATTGATAGACTTAATCCTTCTCAGCAACACAAGGATCTAAGACATCTCCAAAGGCCTCATGATGGAAAATGCTGTCCACATCCAAAGAAAGAACTATGGAGTTTGAATGCAGATTGAAGCATACTATTTACTATTTTTTTTCTTCTGTTGTGTTTTGTTTCCTCTTTCTGGTGGTTTCTTCTATTGGTTCTAATTCTCACTTACAACATCACTAATGTGAAAATGAGTTTAATAGGAATGTATATGTATAGCCTATATCAGATTGTGAGCCATCTTGGGGAGGGAGTCGGGGAGGGAGGAGGAGAAAAATTTAAAACTCAAAAGCTTATGGAAGTGATTGTTGATAAAGCAAAATAAATTAATAAAAAAAATTAAAAAAAAACCCCAAGATTCTAGTGACAAATATTTAACTTATTTGTCAGGGCACCAGAGATACAAATTTTTGATGCAAGATTTAGCAGGATCTATTTGTAAACAAGCAATATCTTGAATACAAAGGAGCCTTAAAGAATTGATTTAAAGCAGGTCCAGCAGGATTGGTATTTGTTAGCAGTTAAGCTGACTGCTGCTTAATGTGTTTGCAAGGCAAATAATTTTACATTTCTTTGAAAATGATCATTAGATTGTACATTTTCACTCTTCACTCTCACAGAAGAACTACTTCCTCTATGTATCGTATCCCTCTAATTGCTATCTATAGCGCTGATCTCTATCTCCTGAGCTTTACACTGGCATTCCCACCTGCTGGGCTGGCATCTCTTTCTGGAAATACATCATATCATAATTATCTGTATGTATATATAACATCACATGCACAATGTAATATATACGTAGCTATATGCCAATAATATAATATGTAATGTAATATGTCACATATATGTCTGGTTCTGTTTACTTTGCTGTGCATTAATTCATGTCTTCCCACATTTCTCTGAATTCCTTGTATTCGACATTTCTCATAGAACACTAATATTTCATTACATCAATATGCTAGTTTGTTCAGTCATTCCTCACTTGATGAGCATCTACTTTGTTCCATAAAAAAAGGCAAAGGGAAAGGAATAAACATTAAGTGCCTATTAGGTACCAGGCATTGTGCTAAGCCCCTTTACAAATAATGTCTCATTTGATCTTCACAACGATCTTGTAAATAGGTGCTATTATGATCCTTATTTTACAGTTGAGGAAACTGAGGCAGACAGGGGTTAAGTGACTTGTACCGTATAGCTAGCATCTTAGCCTATATTCGAATTCAGGTCTTTCTGGCTCTAGGCCCAGTACTCTATCTACTGCACTACCTAGCTTCCTGTAAAAAGTATTATCATGAATCACTTGGACTTCTACCCTTGGTCTCCCTGACTGTGATAGGTGAGCTTTCACTCCTAGCCTGCTTTGGCTCAGTCCTATTCCATAATTCCTACAGCTCCCTCCCAGTGTTCTAGCCTTGGTACTGTCCTTCCCTCTTCCTTGCTTTCTAGTTCTCCTTTTATGTGTTGTCTTCCTCTATCTGAATGTAAGGTCCTCAAAGGCAAGGACTGTTACAATTGCTTATGTTTGTATTTCTACTCCTGAGCACAGTCCCCGGTTCATGGAGTCTTTTTTAGAGTCTGATTTTCTTGGTGTATATATCCAGCAGTGGGATCACTGGATTTGAACAGTGTAATAATAATCTTGAATAATTCTGAATTGGTATCCAGAATGTGGTACTCCTTTTTTTTTTCAGTGACTCATGCTTATAACCCTAAATGTGCGCAGATTGTGGGCCATGTATGGCTAGATAGGCTGGCACACTTGCGCCCATTGTGATGAGTGAAAATTTCTGAGAGACAGAGATTCTGGGTAAATTATAATCAATTTTATTAATTACAGCTAGCAAGTAACCAATAAAATGAGCTCATTTGTTCCTGTCAGTGAACAAAAAGGAATCATGGCAACTTCTTGATGCTTATATGCCCTTGGAAAAGTTGGTGTTACTGCCAGACGACAATCAACTCTGGTTAACAATTAATGAGAAGGATGAATATTACAATGAGAAATAGACCTATTCTAATAAGGGGCTGGGGTAGGGGTGGGCAACCGGCAACTTGGAGGTAAGCCTCTACATCAAAACTTCATATAACAACTCCCCTTAATAAAAAGATTTGTCCTGTAAAACTTGGACCCAATCAAAAGGCCACACCCAAGGCCCTAGAAGCACCCAGCTGCTGGGGGATGTGACTTTGATTATATCACCAGACCACCCCCAGTCTTGGGCAATTTAGACAAAGGATCTAACCTCTTCCCTCCAAGCCTGAGTAGAACATAATGGGCCAAAATTCACCCCAATTAAATTCTTTGTAGTTTTTCTAGTTGAATAGGGCAACAACTCCACTTTGATAAGATGGTCTAGGTGGGGTAAACTTTTGGGCAAGGTCAGATATCTTCTTGAGACAGGACTTTGAGGAAATAGGAAAAAAAACCCTGGGTCTCCCCAGTAATTGGTTATTTAATAATTATTTCTCTTATCATGATCTCTCCATTCCTAAGCCTTCAAATCTGCAGTCATAAACTTTTCATGCTACCTCATCCTCCATCTTTAATCAGTCAGTTCTGTCTCCAAAATCTCGCAGAGCTGCTTCATCCTTTCCATTTCCATTGCCACCACCCTCTCAACATCTTCTGTCTGGAGCAACACAATAATCTTTGAACAGCTTTGTCTTCCCCCAGTTTATCCTCACCACAGTAATAAAATTGGTTCCAGAGCTGGAACAAAACTTAGAACTCATCTAGTCCAGTCTCCTCATTTTATAGATGAGGAAAATTGAAAAAAAAAAAAAAGTACAGGTTCCTTATCTACCACTTAAGGCATTCTGTAATCTGGCTTTAATCTGCCATTCTGGATTTATACCTAAACCGTTTCCTCCATACAGCCATACTGGCTATTTCTGTAATATGTAATATGTTCTGTGCTCTATCCTTTTGCTTTTATTGTACCCTATGTTTGCTGCCATTTATTTTTCTAGTTAGAAGGACACACAGTAAAAGAAAGGAAGTAGATTTGAGGAATTGGTGATATACTAGCATTTAAAATCCTTGAAGAATGTGAGGTGCTGACAGTGGATTAAAATCCTGAGCAGCATCATGACAAAACTTAGCAGTGTAAGATTTTTGATTCAGAAATGGAGTGATGTAATAAGAATGCTGGATTTGGATCCAGGCAGAGGATCTGAGTTCAGTTTCTGGTTCTTTTACTTATTAACTGTGACCTTGAGCAAGTCATTTTATACCTCTGAGCTCCAGTAGATGTAAAATGGAGATGATAAATGGATTATCACAGGGTGGTAGCAAGGAAAGCACTTTGAACTAAGAACTAAATGAATGTGAGCTATTCTATTTGTAAAAAGTGTTTAGCACAGTGCCTGGCACATAGTAGGCACTATGTACTTCTTTTCTTCCTTTCCTCCCCCCTTCCTTCCTTCCATCCTTCCTTCCTTCCTTTTTTCCTTCCTTTCTTCCTTCCCTCCTTCAGTCCTTCTGTAAAGATTAGAAAGAGGGCTCCACATATGAAGTGAGGGCCTGTGCTTGTGTGGCTTTACAGGAGGCAGAAAGGACATCTCTAGCCTCTTTTTCCTCTACCTTTCTCCAAGGTAAACTTTCATTCCTGCCAGGAAAGGAAGCAGGAGGTGGGCACTGGAAGTCACCACTCTGCTGTCCTCAAAGAGAGGGAGTACTGGGTTAGAAGTATATCTATCTTCTCCCCATATAGGGTTGCGACCCATAGTTTAAGAAGCCCTGAAGGGGTTGTGAATGGAAAAAGTTTAAGAAGCCCTGATCTAGGGGATATCATTGAGTTTGAAATAAGTTTTGATTGCTTTGTCACTTGGAGGGAAGGGAGACCTCCAAGTCTATATCCAAGGCTTGACCCCTTTCCCACCTAATACCAGTTCCACAATGAATACACATGGCGAAAGCTAAAAAGCCCATTTATTTAAATCATGGGCAAAGTAGAAATCAGAGAAGGTATAAGTAGGATAATATGTACCAGACAATACAAAGTAAAGGAGCTGTCTCACTGGGATAAAGGTGACTCAACTCAACCAAGAGAGAGTGTCCTCTATCTTCCCCAAAGAGAAACTCTCTGAAGTCTCTAGATAGTAAGCTGGGAATAAGGACATGATGGAGATTGTCAGCTCCCCTTGTACCTTCCTAGAATCTTTTCCATCAGCAATGTGAAACAGGGTTGACCTCTTCCGTCTTCTCTCTCAAGGCTAGAAGCCAGTAGTATTTAAATGATGAGTCCCCAAAGGGAGATTAGTAAAGGCTGAAACTCTGTTCCATTTACCAACTTTTCCCCTCCGCTCATGGACGGCAGCATATTTATACCAGTGAGGACAAAGTCCCATAGCACTGGGCTTTAGAACAGGGGTTACACTTTTTTCCTTCCTCTCTTTCTCTTCCTTTTTCCCTTTCTCCCTCAGTCCCTCAATCCCTCCCTCCTTTCCTTCCTGCCACCTGAAATCTCTGCCTGATAATATCCTACTCATCCTTCAAGACCCAACCAAATGCTACATCTTCCATGAATCTTTTTATGATGCTCTTGGGGGGAAGTAAATTCTTAGTGATCTAATTACAGAGGAATTTTTACTTTTCCTATACACCTAACATTCTGATTTGCAGTATTGTGTGTGTGTGTGTGTGTGTGTGTGTGTGTGTGTGTACACCTCTTGTAACCACTACCAAATAATAAATTTCTTAATTCTATGGATCTTGTCCAATCTATTGACCATGTCCTATTTATCCTTGTATATCCCCTGGTACCTAGTATGGATTCATAATACAGTTGGTGCTTAATGAATGTTTGTTGATGTGAATCAATGAACTTGTGCTGTTTTACCATATCCTACACAGAAAGAACTCCCTGGTAACACCTCTTGCTAGGTAATTGGCCAAATTAAGTAGAGCAAAATTCACTGGATCCAATTACAGGCATTCAGATTATCTAGTTCTTGTAGGTTACTCTTGTGATTATTTAGAGTTTTTTTTTTTTTATTGCTGTATGCTTTACATATCTCATAATAATTTATCCGACCAATGAGATTAAACCAACATTTCTTTTTACTACATTTTAGTTACTCATTTATTTTAAATGCTATTTTGCCTAGTTTACAAGGCTTCAAAATATATGAACCTCAGTATTAATTCATCACTGGAGAAAATATCTTCGGTTTATTTATAAGTTTCTCTCATATAAGAAGAGTTCCAAAACTTTCTTGCTGGCTGCAATAATTTTCCTCCCAGCTAACAAGAGGGTTCTTAGTCTTCTTAATGAGATGGCTATTGCAAGCACAGCAGATAGGAAGGATTGCTTGATTTAGCAACATGAGTTTGCGTAGCAATAAAAGCAGCCTATGTGTTGCCAGAGGAGCACAATTATAGACAGTACACCTAATGTGCTTCCTCTTGGAAATACAATTTTAAAATGTTTCCAAATTTATGAATAAATTACCCTCCTGGTGACAATTCTTCCCAATATAAATTATATAGAAGTTATTGGGAAATCATGAGAAAGAAGTAATATTCCTGGAGGTTTTGCTAACAGTTGTAAAATTTTGTTTACTCATAAAATTAAAGAATCCTAGAATCTCAAAGTTGGAAGAGACCTTCCATGAGGTCATCTAGTACAACCCCTTACCTGATATGTTAGTCATGCTTATTATAATGGCCCTAACAAGACACTTATCTAGCCTGCAATAATGGTAAATAATGTTATGGTGTAGTTCATTTTATTTGTGAACAATTCCAATTGTAAGGAAATTATTTGTTATGTTGAGGCTAAATCTGCCTCTGTAACTTCTACCCATTGTTGCTAGCTTAAGCCTCTGAAGCTAAGGGAGGAGGAGGAGGGAACAAAAAAAGGAAAAAAAAGAAATTTATATAACTTTCTTATATATTTAAAAGGAATAGCCAGTTGTACATAATAGATTTGCACTTTCACATGCAACCATCTTTTTTATTGTGTTATGATATGGAAATGCTTGTTTTGTTCCATAAATTAAAAAAAAAGATATAACTAAAAAAAGAAAACAAGTAGAACTATTCATGTGGGGTGTTCCAAGTGTGCCTATTCCCATAGCCTAATGTGCCAAAAGCCCTTTTAGTGGGGTAAAGGATACAGAGAGGTAGCTTTCCCTATTGTTGGAGATGTCCCATTGCTATAGCTACTATTATACCAAAACCTGTTTCCTTCCTCCTCTTCTGATTCACTTCCTCTCTTCTACTTCTATGAGGCTCTGGTGGGAGAGGGAAGAGGCATGCCTACTGACTTGAATTCCTGCCTTGGCCTCCAGGACTCCAGTGGGGATCCTTTTCCACACTCTTGATGCAGAGCCACGTGAACTAGTCTTGTGGACGTCCTGCTTGACGGAACCCACTTCCTGTTGGGTCAAGTGGGATATCTTTCCTCCTCTTTTCTATTTCCAGGAGGCCCCCTCTTGATTGGGGACATCAGCCAGCTACGTCTAAGTGAGGGAGAAAAAAATCAACTAGATATTTTCCCCCTTTGGCTTCTTTAGACGTTTTATTTTCTATGGGTTAGCTCAGTGATGTCAAAGTCAAATAGAAATAGAGGCCACTAATCTGTACATAAGGGTCCCTGCAGGCTACGTGTTGACTTAGTTTTAAACTGTAATATTATTTGTTTTATTGTATTTTATATATTTTGTTAAATATTTCCCAGTTATGTTTTAATCTGGTTGGGTCGTACTTGAGAGTGTTGTGGGACCCATAGACCACATGTTTTACTTATTATGAGTTAGATCTCTTTTCATTTGTCCCATTATTCAATGACTTTACCTTCTTTTAGGCTCCCTTCATCGATATTTATCTTCCTATAGACCATTGTGGCAGTTATCTGGTTATCCTCCTTCCTTTTTTTTTTTCCTTCTGAGAGGCAATTGGGGTTAAGTGACTTGCCCAGGGTCACTCAACTAGTATGTTATGTGTCTGAGACAGATTTGAACTCAGGTCCTCCTGACTCCAGGACTGGTGCTCCATCCATTATGCCACCTAGCTGTCCCAACACCGAGTTTTACATAGTATATAGCCCAGGGACAGTGATTGTTACAGACAAGTTTCTCTAATAAAGGTATGACTTCTAAGATATACAAGGAAGTGACCCAAATTTACAAAACAAAGATGTCATCACTATGAAATGTTTTTGCTAACTTTTTCTTGGTTTCAAAAGTTGGGTCCTATTTGGAGAGGGGTGAGGAATAGGGAGGTCTTTCCAGAAAGAAGTATCATAGAAAAAGCCAAAGAGTATCAGTATAACATTTAAAAAATGAAGTGTAGTACCCAGAAATGAACATAATTTCTTTAAAAAAAATAGTTCTTTCAACTGAACCTCCAATGAAAATGATTTCAAATCACACCATTGTGATCGATATGAATCCCTCCTCACCCCACCTCCCGCCGGTCATTCTTTCTCAATATTCCTCTTAAAATGTGGCGCCTAGAAGTCAATGCCTCAAATACAAAAAACAAAAAAACCCCCAAAAACCTAAGCACATAATTAGTTTCTCAGGTGCTTTTATGTTGCTCACAGAAAAGGACTTTAGCTTCTGTGAAAAATCTAGACTTCCTGAGGACTTTTTCTTCACAGTTCTGAAGCAGTTTGGCTTATGAACACGGAAATGATAAAACTTTAGGCACTATGTTACTCAGCATAAGTAACTGCACAGGTTCTATCGAATGGAACTCCTGTAAATTCATGTACAATTGGTGAAGCACTAAGCTCTTTAAGAACATTTCTTTTGGAGAAAGCCTGTGGTCAAACAGAGAGCAACATTTTAAAAGGTCACATTCAGGCCCAGAAACTTCCAGTTATCAAGTCAGTGCTTGTCCTAATAAGTTTCTGCCTGAGGACATGACTAGACTAAATGATATAGATATGAACTAGCAACAGCTTCAAGGAGGAATTCTGAGAACTTGTAGTTTCTCTTCATAGAAGAGGGGAACTATTCTCCAGTAGGGACAGATGTAATATCTTTCAGCTGCTAATATGATGGAGAACATATTGTAGTTGTAGAGATCTACAATGAAAGGCAGAACGCAGGAAGTATTGTCATACAAACAACTGAAATAGGGACAGATGCCTCAAAGACCACAGGGTCAGGGTGGCCTTGGGATGCCTACATAAAAAAGTCAAAATTGAATGATGAGCAAAAATAAAGCCAAACAACAACACTAACTACAAACTTGTCTCTCAATTGAAGGGGAAAGGTACTAAAGCTGTGATTTTATTAGTGCAGGAAAATCCTAGGGGAGGAAACTCAAACCATTTTAGGTCAGCACTCTCTCTGCAACTTATAGTTTTAGACAGTTGGCTAGACCAGTGAGAAGTTAAGTGACTGACCTATGTTCATAAGGCCAGCATGTGTCATAGGAGGGACTCAAATTAGGTCTTTCTGACTCTGAGTTTGGCTCTCTATTCATCCTTCTCCTTCCCTCTCTCTAGCCTCTAACTTCTTTATTGAAGATGTCTAGAATTTACTTACATTCCTTAGTTCATCTGACCAGCTAGAAAACAGTGCCTTGCATATATACAAGTGGTTAGCAAATGTTTATTAATTAAGATAATGCCTGCAAAGCATTCATAAACCTTAAAGTACCACATAAATATCTTATGATATTACTATTAGGGGCCACTAGGTTGTGCAGTGAATAGAGCACCAGTCTGGAGACAGGAAGACTCATCTTTGTGAGTTCAAACTCAGCCTCAGACATGTGTGACCCTGGGCAACTCACTTAACCCTGTTTGCCTCAGTTTCCTCATCTGTAAAATGAGCTGGAGAAGGAAATGCGAAACTACTCTAGTATCTCTGCTAATAAAACCCCCAAAAAGGGTCATGTAGAGTTGGACATGACTGAAAAATGACTAAACTAATATTAATATTTGCTTGAACTGATTTGAACAAATATCTATTGAACAACTAGGATGTAGAAGGCGTTGTGCTAGTCATTAAGAAGTATATGAACCTGAACAAGACCAAGTTCCTGCCCTTAAGGAATTTTGAATCTAGTAAGGAAGATAAAACATACCTTGGTAGAAATCTGCAATAAAAGGAGGGGCAAATTTTATGGGGTGGGCCAGGTGCAAACAGTGAAAGGACTATGAAGCAGGCTAATTAGGTGATCTAGATAGGATTAAGGAGTGGTAGTTATACACAAGTAGTCTGGAGTAGGCCAAGAGAGACAGTGAAAGGACTGTCAAGTAAGCTAACTAAGTGATCTAGGTGGGCTGGAGTGGGCTGGTTGCCTCGGGTGGAAGCTTCAGTGATCTGGGCTTCTGGAATGTGTGGGAAAATTCAGGGACTGGGTTGCTTTCAAAGACATAATCTTTTCCTTTTAGGGGCCCAGATCTCATCACCCCATCAAGATGATTAAAAACTGAACTGAGACAGGGACAGTAAAAATAGGTAGAAAAGGATGGCTGTGAGAGATGTCTCAAAGGAAGAATCAACAGGACTTAATGACTGGTTGGATATGGGAGATAAAGGAAATCAAAGACCATTTCTGAGTTTGTGTGGAGAATATGGATACTATTTGTCCAAATTGGGAAGTTTGCAGGACTTAGTACTGGGAAGGAAGATGATGATATATAGGTAAAGATGGAAAGAAAATGAGAGATGGAAGGGAGGTGACAGATGGAGAAGGGAGAAAGGGGAGAAACCTTAAACAGTATTATTTTCTTCACAAGCTAAAAGACCAGGTCTTCCACAACTTCCTAGCCATCTCCACACCGCGCTGCTTCTACTTGAGCCATCATCTTGCTTTCACCTTTCCCCCACCTCTCCCCAAACCTTCAACTCTTCCATGGAACACTGGGCTCTGATAGGTGAGTTTGAGCCTTAACTTGCCCTGAACCAGGTCTCCATGCTGCTTCCTGGCTATCTCTACACCACGATTCTCCCCCTCCCCTAAACTTTTCCTATTGCCATTTATTTATTGTTTCTCTTCTCCTACTAGAATATTAGCTCTTTGAGGGCAAGGATCGGTTTTTATGCATGTATTTGTATTTCCAATACAAAAATATTCATAGCATCTTTATTTACAATAGAAAAACAAATCAGGAAATGACCCACATATTCACAAAATGAAAAATGTATACATTTTGATATGTGAAAATAGGATGGGGATATAGACTATACCTGTGGGTTTAACTGTGTAGGTAGGAACATCTACCAATGCAGGTCAGCATCTCCCCTGCAACTTATACTGTCCATCTACTCTGTATTTAACTTGTATGTTCTGATTTTTATGCTGTCTCCATTAGAATACAAGCAACTTGAGAGCAGGGACTATTTTTTACATATATTTTCATCCCAGTGCCTGGCATGAAATAGGTGCTTAATAAATGCCTAATTAAAGGGATTAAATTATAATTAAAATTATAATAGATATTATATAATAATATATAAATTACAATTAAATTAAAATGCTTAATTAAAGTGATTAATTATAGTCTTTGAGTATTGCTAAAGGTATTGAAAGTTTAAGTGATTTGCTTAGGATTACATAGTCTGTGATATAAGCAACCATATGTATATTTCTGTCTCTATCCTTTACTTCCAGTTCTAAAGTCATAATCACATCAACAAGTCATTTCTTCTGGAAAGTTATTCTACTCTCCTTTGCCTCCATTCATAATCCCTGTTACATTCCAAACTACTGATAAAGGCCTCTTCTAGAATGTGGCTTTTGGATTAGTCAAACCTTGCATTTTCATTTCTCTAAAGAGCTTTCCATTTTTATCTGTCTCCTTTTCTAGTCACTCTAAGCTGATTAAGGTGACCTCCTCTCCAAAAGGGTCATTTAAAAAAAAAAAAGCTTTTTAGCCAGAAGTGATTAATACTATCAGGCCCAGCATATTTACTTGTTTACCTTAATATTTGACTTCTGAAAAGGGAAAAATCTTGAATTCCCAGGAACATTTTAGCTGAAGTCTGGAGGCTCATTACCAGACTTTGTTTCTACAGACTGAGGGAGACAACCAATCTCTAATTATTATGGGGAAAATATAGGATTTTGAGTCTATCTATGTCAAGAAATTGTAAATTTGGAAAAATCTTGTTCTCTATATGCTGGAAGAAAAGTAAAAAAATGTGTTTAATTTCAACAAAAAAACACTATCAGTTGACAACTTGGTAAAAAGATACTATTAGAAAATTTTAACATTAAGGAATTCAGTCACATTATGTAATTATTTTGGTTTAATTGCAAGGGTATTGGAAATTCATTTGTAAGATAATTCACACTCAAGTTGCTTCTACATTTGAAATGTTAATATCATTAAATAGATTAGGAGGACACGTACTTTACATATTTCTTTATTTCCCTTTCTGTTAACATATTATGATGTATAATTGTAGTATGGTGATGACCTAAATACAGCAAATACTCTTTGAGGAAAGCCCTCAAAACTTCTCCCAAACTGAAAAAGGCTATGAATGCCAATCTGGTAACTGTTCCTGTTGTCTGAATGAATGTCAGAATATTAACCACTGGGTGCTGATTTTTTTTTTTTTTTTGCCATCTAAGAAATGTACAAAATTAGGAAACTGTCATCAGCTCCTGGATTGTAACATAGATTTAGGCCTGGAAGTGACTTCAGAGGTCATCTAGTATAACCTCCTCATTCTATAGATAAGGAAATTTAGGTTCAGAGAGAACAATTCACTTGCCCATGGTTTTATAGGTAGTGAGATATATAGTGGTGGTGAACTAGTAGTGTTAAAGGGGACATAGGGTAATTAAGAATCAAATTGTTCTTACTCCATTTTTTAACTGTTGATACTCTTAAAGGAGCATCTTCATCCAGTCCACTGGAAGACATAACTTGTGGGAATGGGGTCAGACAGAACAGGAAGAGTGTCAAACTTGAACCCTGAGATTTGTTCAGGTTTGGTTGATAGTGGTCAGAGTGATTGCTGTCTATGGTGAGTGCTTCATCCATACACAGTTAAACGGAACCTATTTTACCACTTACTGTGGATGCTGTCAGTGGGATTCTTGATTCGGTGTAGGGTAGGCTCTAAGGTTTGGTGCTTCTCTCCCTTGCTCTGGATCAAGACCTGAAGCCTAGAGTTTCAATACTATGGTAGAAAGATAATGGGTAGAGAGCATAGGTACATGCGCAGCAGGGGATTAAGTACTTTACTTCCTCAGTTAAACAAATGAAGAGACTGAGGAGTGTAAAAAATACTTGAAGGACTTCCATAAAAAGCCAATATGATTTTTGTTATTTCACCAGCCTAAACTTGGTTAGTCCATTGGGCATTCTGATGTTACTTGCAATTACCACTATTTACTTCCCTCCAAATAACTTGACCCCAAGTACTTCTATTCTGAAGTTCAGTCTCTTCAGATCTCTGTTACTCTCACCTATGGATCTCCAAGTTATTATTCTTGCTCTCAATAAATTCAATATGTAGCTCATAGACTTTTCCTCTGCCTCAACTTCTGTCCCCTTCAAATACCCTGATCTCCTAGTTCCTCAATCTTATCAACTTTAACATCTGTCACCAGTATATGTCCCCAATACATATCTTCTCTCTTAAATGCATTTCCCCAAGTAATAGAATTCTTATCAACTTTAACCTCTGTCACCAGCATATGTCCCCCATACATATCTTCTCTCTTAAATGCATTTCCCCAGATAATAGAATTCCTGGAACAGAAATAGGGATATTTTGGAGGGACTGAGCAGAGAAAGACAATAAATTCTGTTTTGGACACATTGAGTGTGAGATGTTTATAAGACATCTACGTGGAGATATTTAACTTTGTAATTGGTAATGTGAGACTGGAGTTTAAAGGACTGAAAATAGGGATCTGAGCATGAGTCATTTCAAAAGAGATGATAACCTGTGGGAATTGATAGGAGAAAGAGAGAGAGAGAGAGAATATAGGTAAAGAAGAGAAGAGAAATCTTGAGGGACACCCATGGTTAGGTAGTAGGAGATAAAACAGGAATGGTCAGAAAAGTAACTAAAAAGAACAGAGTCATGAAAACCCAGGGAGAAGAATATAATTTAGGAGGTCAAAGACTTCCATTTTTGCTTTTGTCTCTGTGGTACCTAGCACTGTGCTTGGCACATAGGGACAGGTTCTGGACCTGTAATTTCATTGGTATAAGGAACTCATAGAGTCATAGATTTAGATATGGCTGTGACCTTAGAGGTCATCCAGTTCAACTTTCTCATTTGAAAGGTGAGGAAACAGGAAATGGATTTAGGCAGGTGAGATTAAGTGACTTGCTCAGGGTCACATTGCTAGTAAAATGGTAGAGCCAGGATTTGCACTCCAATCTTTCTGACCCCAAGCTCAGTGCTTCATATTCTAAACCACTGTCTTGAGTCTTTTGGGCAAGAAACTCATTTTACCAATGCGCATCATCAAATTCTTTGCAATTTACAATCTTAGAAGTTAAATGACTTGCCTAAGGTCACATAACCAGTATGTATCCGAGTTGGGACTTAAACCCAGGTCTTCCTGGCTAACTCCATTCACTATGCCAGGCTTTTGTTGTTGGGGTTGTTGTTGAGTTATTTCAATCATGTCCAACTCTCTGTGACCCTATTTTGGGGTTTTCTTGGCAAAGATATTGGAGTGGCTTGCCATTCCAATGTCCATCTCCAGCTCATTTTACAGATGAGGAAACTGAGGCAAACAGGGTTAAGTGACTTGCCCAAGATTACACAGCTGGTAAGTGTCTAAGGCCAGATTTGAACTCATGAATATGAGTCTTCCTGATTCTAAGACTGATGCTTTATCTACTGCACTGCCTAGCTGTCATGCTGCCTCTTTTTAAAATGTTTTTTTTTTATTTTAACATTCGATGGTCTTTATTTACAACTTTGTTGGCAAAAAAGGCAGAGGGAAACAGTTTACAGAGGGCATTCCACATGATGCTGTCAGTTTAAAGAATCTGCATCTTTAATGCCCATCTGATTATTTATCCAAATAGACCCAACACTGAATCTGCATAAGTAGTCAATTTATGAAATACAGTGCTCTTTTTTTGGCAGTTCTTTTTTTTTTTTAAAGTATATAAATACAAAGGAAATCAAATCACTCATTAAAAAGATGCAGCTTAAATGAGGGATATTTTCAATATGTATGTTGTACTTGGTAATAACACATGTCTAATGAAACTCACAAGTTGGAAAAAAGCGGTTATACTTTCTACTTTGATTATTTACAAAATCTTTTCTGTAATGACCATTATGTTTCAGATTACTTATGACTTACTCTGAACTTACTATGAGGTATAATCAAGACCAGAATAGATGTGATAAGGGTGAATATTATTATTATTATTTTTTGGTTGGAGAAAATGGTGCCCTCCCAAAATCAGTCTGAGAAACCATAAACATCCTGTTTAAGCAGTCTAGACAAGAGAAAAAAATTAATGTAGTCAATTTGAGATTATGTTGAGCTGACAGTTTTTTTCCATCTGACTTGCTTGTTGTTATTCCTCTAAATCAAGTATGTTTAATTCTTCTAGTTCATCCAAATCCTCTCCAGTAAAAAGGTTTTCATCAAAAGGAACATTACCCATAATTCCATTTTCCTATTCTTCATTATTTTCTTCCATATCACTTTGTTCTCCATTTTCTGTCCCACTTCCTGAAGCTTCACTCAATTTATTATCATCCATCTCTACTGAAGTATACATACTGAATCTTTCAAGACTGGCCACAGTAATACCAGTCTCATTCATGTCCTTTGGGATTTGGCTCAAATCTATATCATTTACCCTTACTAGATCTTCAACTTTGTATCCACCTGTTCCTTGAGTGTATTGCGTATCAACTGCTTCTTCATCATCATCATCATTATCATCATCATCATCAACCAACTCAAGACAAAACTTCACAGCTAGCCTTTCCTGCCTTAAAGTCTGCTTTTTTTTCTTTCCATCTTGTTCAAGCTTATCTTTTCTTGTCTTCTCTTTTTCTTTTTTTGCAAAAAAAAGACTCTAAAGCAGAATGCTCTTTCTATTAGATCTTCTAATGAAATTTCATCTTCTTTTTCTTCTTTTTTTTCATTTTATTTTATTTTTTTTTAATACAAAACCAGGAGGAAAAGCATGACAATACATACAATTGTCACCACCTCCAGGGCAAACCCCAAACCAGCCATATTTGTTGTTTTCAATAGCATCAAGAAAATGCTTGCACACTATTTGAGTTTTTGATTTTTTCTTCACCACTTTTTTCAGCTTTTTCTCATTCCAATTATCCATGGTAACTTTTTCAAGTGCTTCATCTCTTACATCTATATAAATGTTTCATTTTTCACATTTTCTTTCCAGAGAAAAGTCATAGGAAAACTTGCATTTATCTCCTCTAGTACATTTCTCTTGCTTGAAGAAGGTACATACTACTAATTTGGGATGTGCACCTTTACTTATTTTCTGAGTAGCAACTACTGGTTTGAATAGTTCATTTAGCTCCTGAAGTTCTTTCTTCTTGTCATTTTTCTTCAATTTTTTATCACCTTTATTTTATGCCCTGTCACGGATTTTGTTGACCAAATTTAACTTGGTGAATTTCTGCTGCTTTTCCTCTTTTTCATTCTTCAAACCAAAAGTTTTGTCCTTAATGCTTTTCTCCTTTTTTTGCTCCGCCTTCTTCTTGCCTCCAGCTGGAGCCTGTTTCTTGGCGGCATTGTGGAGAGGGCCCAGGCTCCAAGCACTGCACTGCTCAGCAAGGCTGTAGGGGAATGGGGGAAGGGAAGAAGGCCGCAGCCAGCACTTCAGTTTAGTATACTTGGCTTAATGCAGAAGGTGGATCCTAAAATGTTTAATTAAATTTTATGAGGGAGTGTTCAAAAGCTTTGATAGTTTTGGAAAGGTCGGGAAGAATGAAGATTGAAATAAGGCCATCAGATATAGCTGAAGGACACTTGTGCTCCCAATGCTGTTCACCCTTTGTCAAAGTCACCTGCCATCTGCCTTTTCTGTTGCTTTTTCTGAGCTTCTGAATATTGCTTAACAACATCATTAAATCTTGCCCATAGAGGCCATTACAAATTCTTGTTGCCTAATCTCAGTTGGCATCTCAATGCTGTTCACAATAGTAATTTCATTCTTTCAGCCTACTCTGCTTGATCATCAATAAACCCACTCCTTAGGCTTGTGTATTTTCTAAAGCCCTGTCTTGGGCCCTTTCCTTTTTTTTCTCTACCGACTCTATCTTGATGATCTTATTAACAACTTATATGGGTTCAGTTATTGGCATTATAGAGATAACTCTCAATTCTATCTAACCAGGCCTACTTTTTCCCTTCATCTCCAATTCCATATTAACAACTTCCTACTGGATATCTCCATCTATATGTCCTATAGGTACCTTGAACTAAACATATCCCCAAAAAACCCATATGATTTCCCCTCCCCACCCCCATCTCTCTGTCTTAGTTGAGATTACTTAGGATTCTTTTATTAATTTACTGAATACAAATACCCTGCTAGGTACTTTGTAAAAAAGAGTAATCAAAACAGAGTATCCTCTTCAAGGAAAGGCAAGAAACTCAATGATCTGGCCAATAAATTTACTTCAACCGATAGATTCATTTTCAACCAAAAAATGACTATTTTCCTTAGTTTACTTGAGTGAGGGAAAACTCTTACTTTGACTTTTATAACACACTTTGTAAACCACCTAATACTTAATTTCCCTGAGATGGACAATAGGAAATACCCAGCCCAACATCCAATCCAAAGCATCTCAAACAATCTTACCACTTCTAGGATAAACAACAAAAAATGTAGATCAGAGGTCCATAGGTGAGATGGGTGAGGAGTTCTATTAGGATAGACAGACTTAGTTGGAATGGGCAGTGATGATTGAGTGCTAGACCATATCTGCTTTGATCTATGGTGAATTACAACCCTTTGGGCTCTGGGAAGGTGGAGTCTCAAGCCTCTTTTGCTTGAGCTTAGACTTGTTTTCTAGTACAGCTTGGGAACATTCTGTTGCAATTGGGACTGGTAGCTTATATTCACTGAGATTTGTTTATAATGGCAATTTGACCAATCAGCTTTTGGCTGACAAAATCAATGGACAAGGTTATATGTATTAATATACCAATACATTAACTGATGTCACACTTTAAGGTAATAATCAAGTGTTTAGCAAATAGTTCATGATAAACATATTTGACCATCTTACTTACTATAAAGAATCATTTGGTCACATCATAGATGTTCATTGAAAGCATCTGATTATCATGACCACAAATCAAGTTATTTCCATAATTATGTGCTTGGAGTACATATACTTACTATAAGATCAAGGTGGAGTCCCAAATATCAAGGATGATTCATAGATTCCTCCCACTTACTTAAAGTTTGTAATCTTGACTCTTTCCTCTTCTCTAACCATTCATTTGCCAAACCCTGTTGAATCTTGCTCTACAACATTGGTACATGTTCCCTTTTATTCACTCACAATCCTAACCTCGAGCCTAGGCTATTACAATAGCCACATGCCTGGGATCTCTGAATTTTATCTTTCCTTTTTCTAATTTATCTTCCACATAGTTGACAAAATAATCTTCCTATAGCACAGGTGACTTAAAAAAAATGGGTGGCTCCATATTACTTCTCAGATAAAATACAAACTGCTTCTTCTGGGGTATTAGACCCTCCAAATCTGTCTCTAATCTTATTTACAATATTGTTCTCTTTCTGGCATCTACCTTCTGGCAAAAATAATCTATTTGGCATTCTATTATCCTACTCAGCATTCTATTATCCACCCCTATCTATTTGTACAAGCCAGTTCCAAAGCCTAGAATGAATTATGTCCTCATTTTCACCTTTCAGAATCCTTATCTTATTAAATGACTCAGCTCAATTACCACCTTCTTTGTGAAGCCTTCTCTCATCCCAGGAGCTCTTAGTACTCTCCCTTCACTAATTTTCCCTGTTCACTTTGTTCCTTTTCTTATTCACTTCACTCCTTACCTACCCTTATAATTATCCATGTATATACTGTGCCTCCTTTCCGTACTCCAATTGTTCATAATACCTCAAATTCATTGGAGTAAGTACAAGTAATTTGTGTTAGCCACATGGGTTACCAAAAAAAAAGAAGAAAAAGAAGCAAAATAGCATCTGCCTTCGATAAATTTGTCATCGAATCCATAGGATGCTCTATTACTGTCTACCCATTATCTACTCACTACCTACCCACACTTTTCATTTTGTATCATTTCTGTTTATATTCTCCCAAGAAGCCTCCATAATGAATCTACTCATGGTATTGCTGGTTCTCTTGATAACAGTTTGGAAAATGATATTTGTCTGTATTCTTTGACTTAGTGTTTTCTCTACTGGGTTTACCTCATGGAAGTTCAAAAGAAAAAAAAAAGAAGGAAAGTTCCTATACATATTCAAATATCTATAGCAGCAATTTCTGTGGTAGCAAAAAACTGAAAATGAGATGGGTGCTTGTTGTTTGTGAGATGGCTGAACGAAGTGAGGTATATGATCATAATGGAATATTATTACACCACAACAAAGAATGAATATAATGACATCAGAGAAACAAGGGAAGACTCATATGAATTGATGCAGCATGAAGAAAGCAGAAACAAGAAAACATATTCTCAATGATCATAATAATGCAAATGAAGACCACATTAAAACACATTGGAATTCAGTTTATAGTGAGACTTGATTCCAGAGGAGTGATGATGAAATACTCTTTCCTTCAGTGCAGAGGTGGTGGACTAAGTGGAAAGAATATTACATGCACTGTTAGATTCTGACCTCAACTAGTATGCTTTACTTAACTATTTTCATTTTATGTTGTTACAAGTGAGAGTTCTACATTGGTGTTACTGAGATAAAATGGAGATGTAAAAACAACAAAAAAATCAATAACGCTATTTTGAAAAGAATAAAAAAAAACTTATCACCTCCATCATAAATCCCCTCTGTATGCCATTGATCTGATTCAGGCATTCATCCTAACTGCATCTCCTCCTCCACCCTCCTCCCCCATTACATACAGTTTTTTTTAAAAAGTATATTAAATTTAAATTTAATGTTAATTCTATAATAACCTGCTCATCCAGGTTTCCCTCTTAAGTTCCTTTGGGTGTTTTTAAAGGTTTCATTGGCACTTCTCTGTCTCTTTGAAAAATGTTGCATCATTATCACTACCCATCCACATCCTTGCCTCCCACCTCACCTCTCCCCACATCCTTGTCAATGACCATGGTTGAAAACATATGTCTTGTTTTCTATCTCTTGTCCATATCTCATTCTGTGCCTCCCAGGAGGTGGGAGGCCTGTTTCATCATTAGTCTTCTGCAGTCATGATATGTCATCACACTGATTAGGATTCTTTTGACTTTGTCTTTTTGAGTGTCTTTTATCCTTTATATAGTACATTGAGCACAGAAGTGTTAGAGGTCAATTGTGGTGGTTCTAATGTCATGAATGATTGAAAGAGATCATCAGAGAAAGGCTGACAAGTCTTATGTATTTTAGGTATTTCTTGTCATTTCAGTAACATTATTCCCCTTCTGGGCTGTTCTATTATCTCATCTATGTAGGATTATTTCCACTAAGTCACAGAAACCTCCACACAGTGATGTCAGAGGAGAACATCGTGTCATCTCCACACCATGGTGTCAGAGGAGGGTACTTGTGGATATCTTGCAAAATAGATTAATAAATTACATAATAGATGAATCATGTATGTAACAGATTTTTAAAAAAATTGAATTAAAAAAATTTGGATTTGGTAATTAGAATGTCTTTGCTGACCTTTGGAAATATAACCTTAGCAGAATGGTCAAGAAAGAAGCCTTATTATAGGGTTTTAAGGAATGAAGAGGAGAACTGGACATTGGATGAATAACCAAAAACTGACTTGGTATTTCAAGTTAATAAAAATTTAAAAAATTCTTTACCTAAAAATCAATTAAATTCACGAAATACTTATTAAGCATATACTACATGTGCCAGCAATACAAACACACAAATGAAAGAAACCTTGACCCTGAGGAACTTATGTTCTACAAATACTCATAATTTCAAATGTATTACAGGACAGAACACCTTATATCTTTCTTGCCCAATCTAAGGGTGATACCCTTGTGAGGAGAGAGTTAATTTCTTGCACCTTGTTGTAGGAAAGGTAGAATAATATAAATAAATGTAGAATCATGACCCTAATAACAGTGTATTATAGGTGAGAGAATACCTCGCTTTAATAGCAGATAAGATTAAGGATAAAGCCTGCTCTCACCCACCAATGTTAATTTGTAAGCCTTTAGGAAATGCACAGGTTAGAAAGACTAGAGAGAGGCTCTATTTTTGGAATCAAATGAAGACTTGCATGCTTTGATAGGCTCCTGAGACCTTCTTGTTTGAGCAAGAGGGAGGCAGTTTTTAAGTTAGTAACATGACTTCTCCTAGAATAGCAAGGAGATAGAAAAAGTGGGATAAAGGTATGACACTTGTTGATGTTTTAAACTGTAAGTCACTCTCCAGAGGGTCCTCAGACCAGACTGACTGTTAATCAGTGGCTTCATAATCAAGGGCAGATTTCAGGCATGGAGGGTACTGATGATATCTGGACATGATGATAGGTACACATGTATCTTAACAATTGCTCTTCCTGGCCTTTCTCTTTTCAGTGAGCTGGCTTACAGATTAATGGAGAAGTCACATTGACTGATGTTAGCTGTTTTTCTTGGTGCCTGTGTTATCTTTCTTCTTCTCTGTCATCCAATTTTTCTGGTTTTGTTTGGAGACATCAACATCTTCTTATATAGATTGCATTTTTATAGTCAAGTTATGGTTCAGCCATGGTCATTGATTGTATCCAAAGTTATTTAGGTATCTATGTCCAAGGTCACTGTTAGGCTCAATCTTGCCAAGAACCAGGTCTTAGCTTGGGTATCTCCAGATCACATACCTGCATACTTCTGAACAAGCATTTCTTAAGGGTCTACTATAATGGATGCGATATGTAATCTCTGCCCTTTGTGAACAATCTACTTGGGAAAACAAAACTAAGACAGGTGAAACATATAATAAACAATTATGTACTCTACTGTGGTATACTATAAATGCAATAGAAATTCAGAAAAGGGAGTGAGAATGGTAGGCAAAAAAGTCTTCTCAGTAAAATGGGACTGAGTGTTCTTAATCCATAGGGCTATTCCTATTCATAGGCAGAGTAGATGGCCACACATATGGCATCATTTGTTAGCCAGGGTCCCTCTGCTCTAGAATACCTTTGGGGAAGTCCTACCACAATAGATCCACTTATTTGCAGAATCATTCACTGCTACTTAAATGTCTGCAAAATCTCTTCAAGGGGATACTTGACTTCTTTTTCACTTCTAATTTTATTCCTTGGAACTAGCTCTTCTCTAAATAACTAATAACTATGGTTATTTGAAAAACAGATGATGATACAGTTTTTAAAATCAGTAAGTCAATAAAATAATCAATCCAAAAGCATGTTTCAGCCCCTGGGATAGGTGCTGGGTATACAACAACATAAGCAAAGATACCAAAAAATAATCTCTCGAAGAACTTAATTTGTATTAAAAGATACATGCCAACATACAAATATATATATATGTATGAAAACATGTATATTCTATATAATTTTTGTGTGTTTATATTATATATACATATTCACAATATATATTAAAATAAATTTATGGTAGTTTGGGGGAAGGCACTAACAGGTGGAGACAATAAGAAAAGGGCACATGTAGACAATATCATTCAAATAATGCTTTGAAACAGTTCACATCTTTCTTAATTTTAATATACACTCTGTTCATTGATACCTTAGAGTAGTATAACATGCCAAGAAGTCTGAGGTTAGGAAACAGGTGTGGAAATAAAAAACAAAAACAAAATAAAACCTCTGTTTTTTTTACTTCACTGTGCTTGTCCTTGCCCTAGCACATCTCTGCCTTGGCCTCATATTCATGTCTGTTACTGGAAAAAAATCTGCTTCTGGTAACTTCCCTTAAAATGGTTGGGTTGAGGTGTGGAGTAGGGAGGACAACGTGGGGGGCTTTGCTGCTCATTTTCTGGGATCTTCCTTCCTGTGACATCAGAAGTGGGAAAGAAATCAGTGGCACTGCATTGATGCCTTGCCATTAAACTCAAAGCCCTTGCTGTGGTTCAATGCTTCATTGAACTAACTAGGTAGATTGCTCTAGCCTTTCTTAACATGTGAACTGTTTTTCTGCGGGGAGCTATCCCAGTGATATATTGATGTCTTGCTGTAGTTTTGGAGGTTTTGGTTACCAGTCCCAGGCTGTGGGACGTGAGAGTGCTACCTTAGTTTGGAAGGGTTAGCTCCCACTTCAAGGCATTCAGGAGACATGGATTCTTGAATCTTGACCTTGTTTTACCAGTGATTTGCTGTTATATAACCTCAATTGAATCTTCATGGATGCTTACTGATCTTTCCGCTGGAGGCTTATTTCCTCCTAATCAGTGCCTTCCCCACCATATTGATTGTTCTAAACCTTTTCTTTTCGCTACCAACTCCTTGCCCCCATAATTATTAAAATTCTTTTTTAAATTATTGTTGTTGTTGTCCTGAATTTGATAAATCAAGTCAACAGTATTTATTAAATACCTACTATGTGTTATTACTAGGCTAAAGTGATGGAAATGTAGAAAAAGGAAAAAAACTTCTTACCTCTCAAGGAGTTCACAGTCTAAAGGAAGAGACAACATGCAAGCAACCATGTGAAAACAGTATATATACATATATACACGTATATGTATATATACACACATGCACACATATACATGTATATGCATGTAATAAATTGGGGACAATCTAGAGGGAAGGTACTAGCATTAATAGGGATTGGGAAAGGGTTCTTACAGAAGAGTTTGGCTGAGACTTGAAGGAAACCAGGGATCCTTGGAAGTGGAGGTAAGGAGAGTGAGAACTCTAGGCATAAGGGACAGCCAGTGAAAGTGCATTGAGTCATTAGATGTCGTGTCTTATGCAAAGACTAGCAAATAGCAAACATATACGCACATAATTTTCATGTGCAAAGAAAAATAGACCAAAACTCATTAATATGTCTGTACCCCATTCTTTACAAATTAAAGGGTGGTAAAATAAAAGCAATCTGTAACTGATGTTAAGGGCTTCTACTCTATTGCCCTTTACTTTTTTCCCTTACCCAGACTCCAATCACAGATTCTTACATTTTTTTCTTTCATTTTAATCCCTGCTTTATGATTCTGACTTTGAAGTTTGTTTTGTTTGTGACTGTTGCCTTCCTGATTCTCCTTTGCCACTTAATCTCTCTTCCCTTTTCCTGTCTCTGCCTGATTTTCTGTTGACTTTAATGTATTGCATACCAAACTCTTTTTGTGTGTCTACATCTCTCTGTGCATGTGTGTGTTCAGTCTGCATTTGTCTGGTTCAGATAAGAGTGAAATTCATGTGATTCCTTTTGTCCCTATTCATTCATCCATGTCTGAATATGCTTCTTCTTATGTTCAGTAATTAAGAGACATAATAAATTCCAACCCCTTCTTCCCTATTCTCTACCTTACATACTTATTTTCCTTCCCTTTCCCTTTTCTTAAGACTAAAATAGGACAAAACTCTAGCCTTTTTTTTGGTCTTGTTTAACTCCCTATTTGACTCTTGAATACATTAGGATTCTGAGAAGACATTTTTTTCTCCCTCTTACAATATAGACACTTGATCATTACCCTTTCAAAGTGATTAAATGTATTTACTTTTTTAGGTTTCTCTTGACTCAAAAAGTTTCTATTCAGCTCTAATCTTTTCATTAGGAATGACTGAAAGTCCTCTATTCCACAAAAGGTTCAGTTTCCCCTATAGGATTGTATTCAGTCTTGCAAGATAAGTGATTCACAGTTGTTATCTTCTGTTTTTATGAATATCACATTCTAATATTTTCTTTCATTTAAAATAGTTTTGCCAAGCTTTGTGTAATTTCTTGGTACTTGCAGTCTTTATTTCTATCTATGAACAGTATTTTTTCATTGACTGGGATGCTCTGGGATTTGGCTATGGCATTTCTGGAAGTTTTAATTTTTTCCCCAGAGGTGATCAGCAGATTCTATCTTCATTTTGCCCTTGGTTCTAATAAATCTGGACAGTTTTCACTTGTGATTTCTTAAATATGGCATTTAAGCCTTTTTTTGTCCTGATTTTCAGGGAATCCTACGATTCTTGAATCATCTCTTAACATGTTTTCCTGGTCAGTTGCTTTTGCTAGGAGAGCCTTAAATTTTTTTTTCTATTTTTCAACCTTTTGGTTATGATCTAACATTTCTTGATGTATCCTTGAGTAATTGATCCTATTTTATTTCATATAGTCTGATAACTTGCATAAGTTTTCCACCTTTTTGTTCAAAGATTCTTTTCTCGTTTAATTTTTTTTCTTCGAGAGTTATTTAATTTTTGAAAATCTCTTGCTTTATTTCTTCCAGGTACTCTTGTAGTCCTTGTGTTCAACTATTTTTAATGGAGGCCCTGCTTATACTTATAGAAGCATAGAAGCTCTTAAAAGTGTTTCTCTTGGATGTCTCTTGAGCTACTGTATTCAACAATAGTGTCTAAAACCTTTTTTTACTTCACATTTGTCTCCAGTGTCAGTTCCTTATTTGTGACTTAGTGCCAGGGCCTCTAGCATACACTTATTTATAATGTATCTAATATCTGTTCCTCTCCTACTCATGACTGATTAGCACCTTCTTTAGTGATACCCTTCTAATAATACTATAAATACAAGTTCTCTTTAGAAGATGACAATAAATACTTAGCACTTTTAGGGATCTCCTGAGCTGCTATAAAGAAGCTAATGGCAAGTAGGGATTCTTACCTTCAAAGTGAAGTATCATCATATAGTGGATAAAGAGTTGGACTTGGAATCAGAAGAATTAGGTTCATATCCAAGCTCTGATCATTTCTAGCTGTGTGACTCTGTGTGAGTCACTTAATCTCTCTTGGCCTCAGTTTTCTCATCTGTAAAATGAGAGGTTAGGAATTTCCTAGTTATGTAACCAATGAGGTAAAAGGTTAGATATTTCTTTTTTTTTTGTTTGGCATTGGGGTTAAGTGACTTGCCCAGAGTCACACAGCTAGGGAGTGTTAAGTGTCTAAGGTCACATTTGAACTCAGGTCCTCCTGACTCCATGGTCCATGCTCTATCCACTGTACCACCTACTTGCCTCAGGGTTAGATATTTCTTCTGATCTCCCATTAGCTCTCAAATCTCTTTAAAATAGAAATGATGCACAAGAGATAAAACAATTTTAGCTATCTCTATGGTTTAGGACACCAAGGATTAACAGCAAGCTAATAGCAGAGAAATAAGTGCAGAGAAGACTAATCATTAAAGTGCTCACTCAGCACCCCCTCACCCTCTTCCTGCCAGCTCTGGCAGCAGAGATGCATACCCTTATCCAAGTGCTTCCAATTTGAACTCGACTCTTTATGGATGACATAGCAGAAACAATTAGCGGAATAGACTTCTTGAACTCTTGAAACCATGGCAGAAAGTCTTATCAAAGAAACAAAAGAGAGAATAACTGATTAAGACTGCAAATATGCAGAAATAAAGGAAAATCTGGAAGAAGAGAAGCAAAATGTAACAATATTAAAAGAAAACATGATCTCTATATAAGCAAATACATCGATTTCAAAGACAGGATGCATAGAGACAGCTTAAGTATTATAAGTTGCCCAGAAGAACACAAGTCTAAAAACTTGAATAACATAATACAAAAAAAAATACAACAAAAGTGTGCAGAACATCTGGACACTGAAAACAAATTGCAAGTCAAAAAAGTCCACAATTGCTTCCAGAAAGAAAAAAAAAACTTATACTGCAGACTCCAAGATACATAGTGTTTAAATTCAACAATTCCAGTGTTGAACAAGAAATTCTGCAAGTGACCATATCTGGTTATATTAACACAAGACATAAGGGGAAATTGAATAACCTGTTCCAAAGAGCAAAATAGTTCAAGATGCAACCCAAGGCAACCTACCCTAAAAACCTGAGCCTAATCATTTATGAAAAAAAATGGATATTCAATAATAAAGAGGTATTCAAAGCATTCTTAGATAGAAAACTGGACCTGAAAAAAGATTTACTTTTCAAATACCTCATACATCAGAGAAAGAAAGATAAATATAATAACCAAGTACCATCAAAACAAAATTAAGAAATTTCTTTCTAAAAAGACCCAAGGTGACAAAGGTAAAAGCAGAAGTTAAAAGAAATGATAGTAGAGAAAAAGACCTGAAATATCACGGACCAAACTTCACAGCATCATCCTTACAGGTGAATACATGTTTTTATGCTACTAAATTTTATGCAAATTTTATGCAAGAATGCATAAAAGGGGTAAGGGAGTAAAAAGAAAGATGTGAATATGTGATGTATCCTAATCATATCAAAGGCTGACAATGAAGGAAAAATAATTCCTGTAGTCCTTTAGAAAGAAGAGTGACTAGATAAGAATGGGTGAAGAAATAATAAAGAGGGATTGAAAAGTATGGAAATAAATGGGGAAATCTTATTTCAGTGGTGGCAGGAGATACTGCTGATGAATGCTCCTTACAATGGGCATAATTTGCAGGCATTTGGTACTTAGAGATCATTCATCCTGCCTCAGGAGAAAAAGAATCAGAGCTCCTTGAGGCAACTTTTGCCCAGGAGAATGTGAGTTATAAACTTGAGTAGAAAATTTCAAGGCAAATGGGAAAAATGATTATGGCAAAGGCAAAGCTAATAATTGTACAATCAAGGACATAGGAAATTTCCTGCAATAAGGCAATAGTGTACCCGTTACCTCCATCAATTGATATTATTAAAAATGAATCACAAAAGAGGGGCTGGGGCAATATAAGGCAATAACATATAGACTGTTTAGAAGAGGGAACCCCAAATAGTTACCTGTAAAGCTTTAATTCCATTGTGAATATTGTGACTAAAGACTAAATAAGTACAAGGACCATGAATCAAAGAGTAAGAATTTCAAATAGATAGAAAAAAAGATACATAAATGGAGCAATTGAGGGAAAGAAATAATTTTTTAAAAAGGTATGGAAAATAAAATAACTAATGAACAAAACAAGTTGAATCAGAGGAGAGAAGAGGGGGGAGTTTTAGTTTACTACTTACCTGAGAGGAAAAATATAGGGTAAGAATTAAATAACTAGATAAAAGAAAAAAAGAATAAGGAGCCAATAATTTTTCACAAAACTGCAAAACAAGGGAAAGGAGTAACAAATAGGAGTTGGGCTTGAAAATGAGAGGAAAAGAGTTGGTGTGAATAAAGTGTCCTGAAAGTAGATTAAGCTAAAATAAGTTGAGACATAATAATACTGTGTTTACAGTAGAAGGAGGAACAATCCTAATTTGGAGCAAAGCCCCTCTCCACCAATATTAGAGACAAATGGAGGATAATATAAACTCTAAATAACTCTAAATGTGAATAGATCAAATGATCCAAAAAAATGAAAAAAAAATACTGACAGATTGGATAAGAAAACAAAACCCCAGAATCTGTTTCTCACAGAAAACATACATAAAAAAGCAAAGATATATAGATAATAAAAATGAGGGGCTAGAAAAAAATTATTGCATATCAGATAAATACAAAACAGCAGGCATTAGAATCATGATATCAGACAAAGCAAAAAACAAACATTCAAAACATAAAAGATACAAACAAGGAAACCTCCAATATGCTAGAAGGAACCATAAACAATAAACCAATATTAATATTAAACTTATATGCTACAAATGCCATAGTATCTAAATTTATAAACATTACCTGAAAACATTACCTACTAGAAGACATAAACAGTAACACAAAAGTGATAGGAGATTTCAATATCTCTCTCTCAGTTTTGAATAAGTCTAATAAATAAACAAAAGGAAAATATAGTCAAAGATATTTCTGGTCAATTTCAAAACAAACAAGAGCTATAAGACTTATGCTATCTTTTAAATGGAACTGCTAATGGATATACATACATATATACACATATCTATATCTTTATTTAACATCACATCATACTTTTGTAGACATTGACTGGCACAGAGATTTTGCAAACAAATGTAAAAAGGCAGAAATAGTAAACCTGTCCTTTACAGAACATTATACAATAAAATTACTAATTGTTACAGGAAAAACAAAAGACACATAAATGAATAAGTAAGAAGGACATTGTAATAATGAGTGGGTCAAGGAACAAATCAGACAAACAATTAGAAATTATGAGAAGGACAATGGAAGTGATGAACTAACATACTTAAATTTCTAAGATGCTGCTAAAGCAGACATACATTAACAAATATACATAAACAAAGAAAAAGGGAGTACTGATGAACTGAACATGCATTTTAAAAATTAAAATGTCAATATGTAAAGACATATAAAATAAGAACAAAGAATGAGATATTAAAATTAGGTGATAAACAGGAAACAAAAAAATAAAGAAATAATACATACAATTAAAAGCTAGTTCTTTGAAAAGACTAGTATACTTGATAAATTGATGAAAGAGAAGAGGGCTGAGAATTTTTTTTTTAAAATAGTAAATGAACAAGGTAAAATCACAACAAAACTAGAAGAAATTTATAGAATAATCAGAACTCATTATGCTAACAAAACTGAAAACAAAAAAGAAACAGAGCAATACTTTCAAAAATGTATTTTTTTCATACTCAAACTGATAGAACTCAGTTCTATCAAACTGATAGAAACTGATAGAAACTCAAATAGAGATCTCAAACTGATAAAAAATCAAATAGAGATCTCAAATAATCTAATTTCTGAAAAGGAAATAAAGTTCTTTAAAGGGACTTCTCTCCCCCCTAAACAAACAAACAAACAAACAAACAAACAAACAAACAAAAAACTCCTGGTCCTGATAGATTCACAGGAGAATTCTATAAAATATTCAAATAAAAAGTTGATGGCTATAAATAAATTATCCTCAAAAAAAAAAGAAAAAAATCACCCTACCGGATTTCTTTAATGAGACAAATATATTCCTAATACTTAACAGAGGAAGAATAAAGCAAAAAAGGATAATTATAGATTAATATCACTAATGAATACCAATTAAAAATTTTTAAATAAAATTTTGTCAAATAGACTACAGCAACTCATCCAAGAAATTCATTATGACCAAATTGGATTTTTATCAAGGGATGCAAGAATGGTTTAACATTAAGAAAACAATCCATATAATTAATCACATTAAAATAAAAAAAATCCAAACCCCCATTATTATCTCAATAGATGTGAGAAAAGCCAGTTCAGTTCAGTTCAGTTCAGTTCAATTCAATAAACATTTATTAAATGTTTACTATATGCCAGGAAGATGCTAAGTGCTGGGGATACAAATAAGAAAAAGAAAGATAATCCTTACCCTTAAGGAGTTTACAATCTAATGGGAGGTGACAACACACAAAAGGAAGCTGAAAAGAGAGGGATGTGGGACACCAGGGGATATTCACTGGTGGAGGCAATATGTTCCACAGAGTTAAAACCAGGCAGAAATGCAGAATGGAAGTGGAATAAGCAAAGGCCTTTATAAGGGAAAGCTCTAATCAGAGATGAGAGGAAGATGAGGGAGGTGGGAAGATAGATATTGAATATCCAAGGCTGAATTAGCTTTATGGTGATCTGAAGTGATCAGCTTATCCTGAGAGGGGAACCTTTTTCACTGGAATTGAAATGAATCACCTGCACTAAAAGTCCTGCAAAATATAAGCATAGAGGGACTTTTTTAATATCACAAAAAAACTACCTAAAACAAAAAGCAGTCATAATATGTCATAGGAATACACTAGAACTTTTCCTAATAAATACAAAAGTAAAGCAAAGATGCCTGTTTTTATTTCTTTATTTCTTTTTTTAAAATTTAAAAAAATTTTTTTAAAAATTTATTTATTTTTTAGTTTTCAACATTCACTTCCACAAGATTTTGAGTTCCAAATTTTCTATCCATCTCACCCCTCCCCCCACCCCAAGATGCCATGCATTCTGTATACCCCTTCCTCTAATCTGCCCTCCCTTCTATCTCTCCTCCCCTTCTCTTATCCTCTTCCCCTTCTATTTTCCTGTAGGGCAGGATAGATTTCTATACCCCATTTCCTGTATTCCCTCCTTAAGCCCAATCAGATGAGAATAAGATTTGTTCATTCCCTCTCATCTTCCTCCATTTTTCCTCTACTGTAAAAGCCTTTTCTTGTCTGTTTTATGGGAGATAATTTACCCCATTCTATCTCTCCCTTTCTCCTTCTCCCAGGATAATCAGTTTACTCTTCTATAAAATAACAGGGGGAGACAACATATATAGGGAATGATAGTTAGGGAAGGGCATTTTGATATACAAAGTTTCAGTGGAGAAGTAGAATTGTCAATTGGCATGTCCTTTCCAAAAGTAATAATAGTGTTGATTCAATGATTGTTCACATGGCAAAAGCTGGGAAATGCAGGTGTTTGGGGAAAAGGGAGAGGTGTACCTACCACAAGTAGCTTGGTAGGAAGATTTCTAGAAAGAAGCATGATTTGGGACTAATTAGAAATATCTGGATCCAAAGACCCCCCTCCCCCCCCAAGGCAAGGATTTCAAAACTAAATGGCTTAGCTCCTCCAGACCAGTCTTCAAAGGTGGTTTGAAGAGAAAGTAGGCTGCTCATATAGCAGGAGAGAGGGCTAGCCAATCGATAGCCTGAGTGCTGCACTGGTACCCAGAAAATGGAGGAAGAATTTTTAAATTATCTCTCCTGGATCTATTTTCCAGGTCAGTTGTTTTTCCAATGAGGTATTTCACATTGTTTTCTATTTTTTCATTCTTTTGGATTAGTTTTACAGTGCTTTGATTTCTCATAAAGTCACTAGCTTCCAATTGCTCCATTCTAATTTTTAAGGAAGTATTTTCTTCAGTAAGCTTTTGGACTTCCTTTTCCATGTGGCCAATTTTGCTTTTTAGAGCATTCTTCTCCCCATTGGCTTTTTGGACCTCTTTTGCCATTTGGGTTGGGCTATTTTTTAAGGTGTTATTTTCTTCAGTATTTTTTTTGGGTCTCCTTTAGCAAGCTGTTGACTTGTTTTTCATGATTTTTTTTGCATCACTCTCATTTCTCTTCCAGTTTTTCCTTTACTTCTCTTGTTTCTCAAAATCCTTTTTGAGCTCTTCCATGGCCGGGGACTGATTCATATTTTTCTTGGAGGCTTTGGATGTGGGAACTTTGACTTTGTTGTCTTTTTCTGGTTGTATGTTTTGATCTTCTTTGTTTCCACAGAAAGATTCTATGGTCTGACTTTTTTTGGACCTTTGTTTATTCATGATCCCAGCCAATTACTTGAGTTTTAAACTCTTTGTTAAGGTAGGGGTCTTCTTCCAGTGTAGAGGATGTACTGTTCCCCAGCTTCAGGGGTTTTGTGCAGCTGTTTTCAGATATACTTCTAGGGACCTGTAAATTTTTAGTTCTTCCAAGGTGGTATGATAAGGGGTGAGGTGTTTACTCCTTTTCTGGCCTATGCTCTGGTCTGTGAGTGACCACAAGCACTCTTTTCTGCCTTGGAACTGTGAGGAGGATTTCCTGTCCAGCACCACTACAAGCTCTACCATGCCAGTACTCCACCTCGCCCCAGGATTACCACCCAGAAATGTGACCTGGATCTAAGCACAGGCAAAGCTGCACCAGCAGAGAGATCCCTGCAATCACCCTCTGATTGGTCACTTGATTCCCCCTCACTCTGTGGGCTAGAAGCATCCAGAAGCAGCTGCTGCCCTGGGCCAAGCTCAGGGACTGGGGCTGGGGCTGTCCTTCTCTCTCTCACCACAGACACAGACTTTTCCCATTGACCTTCTAAGTAGTCTTTGGAATTCATGGGTTAAGCAGTCTGGAAACTGCCACAGCTGCCAGCAATTCAGTCCCCTGAGGCCTCTTCCATGTTCACTGAGGCCTGCCTTGCCTGTGCACCCATGCCAAACTGTGCTCCTCTCCCAGCCTAGTGTGATATACCTTTCCAATCAACCATCTAGGCTGTCTTGGGCTGTAAATTTGTTTCACTCTGTCTTTTTGTGGATTCTGCTGCTTTAGAATTTGTTTAGAGCCATTTTTTACAGGTATTTGGAGGGGTTTTGGGGAGAGCTCAAGCAAGTCAGTACTTTTACTTCGCCATTTTGACTCTGCCAAAGATGCCCAGTGTTGCCACTGTTATTTGATATAGGTCTGGAAATACTTGCAAGGGCTGTAAATAAGAGAAAAAAATTAAAGGCATAAAGATAGAGAGGAGATAAAATTATCCCTATTTGCAGGAACTATAATGATTTACTTTGAAAATCAAAGGGAATCAGCAAAAATATTAATTGAGACAATAGCTTCAGCAGAGTTTCAGGATACAAAATAAACTCTCAAAAATCAATGGTGTATCTATAAAATGACAACAAAATACAAGTGCAAATAATAGAAATGGAAACCTCATTATAAAAGGCATAAAATATCTGAGAAGCAATCTATAAGAGCACACAAAATACTTATATAGATTTAATTACAATGTGCTACTTATAGAAATAAAGAGCAATGTAAGTAGCTGGAGGAATATTCAGAGCTCATGGTTGGGCAGTGCTAATATGATAAAAATGACACTACAGCCAATTCTCATTATTCAAAATAGTTAAGGTTCAATAAAGTGGCTGCAACCACTGAATTAGTATTGCAGAGAATTACAGGGTTAGGTTCCTGCTAGACTCTGGTCACGTTTACTTTAGTGTTTTTCAGAGTATTTTTCACATATGGATCTTTGAATTTTCTCTTCCTTTTACTGGATATACTATATTGTTGATTTATTGAACTCATGGCCAATAGTATTATAACTCAAGTCTGAACTGAGCTTATTTAACACATATATTTTTTCCCTAAGGCAAATCACAGTACTCTACTTAGGAACACAAGACAGCACTTTAGTGCTATAGTTGGGGCCATTTTAAACAGCGAAATTAAGAAAAAAAGCATAAAAATGTGAAAAGTGGCACTAAATAGATTACAAAAAGGACACTTGTTTATAGTATGAGTGCTGAAACAAAAAGGCATAGTGTTGACTTTTTGAATTCAGTTGGGAACATGCATACTGGGTGATTCATATTATTTGCTGATCTGTGCATGTACATGAGTGATTTCAAAAGTTCCTGAGAATTGATTTTTAGAGCGACAAATAAATTTTAGTGAATAGGCAACTTTGCAAATACATAATTCTTGAATAATAAGGATTGTCTGTACTTCCAAAGTTAATATATACTTTTAGTGTGATACCAATTAAATTATCAAAGGAATCTTTTAAAGAACTTAATAAAATTCCTTTGCAAAAGATTTAAAATATTAAGGAAAATAATAAAAAGAAATAATAAAAAGAATAAAAAGAAAATAATAAAAAGGAATAATAAAAAATAAATAAAGAGAACAAAAATCTTTAAAAAGATTTAAAATATTAAGGAAAATAACAAAAAGAGCGAAGGGGAAACAGTACTTCTATACCTCAAATTATGTTGTAACCCAACAAGTCATCAAAATCATTTGGTATTGTTTAAAAATAGAAATGTCGAGGGAATAGTTTAGATAAAAGGAAATTAGAAACAATGGAGCTCAATAATCCAGTGTTTGATACTGGAAATAATACTCACCTGGAAAATATAAATTAGGAAAGAATTCAAGTTTGACCAAAACTGGTAAGAAAATTGGAAAGCAGTCTGGCAGAAATTAAGCTCAGAACAATACTTTGGACCATACTCCACAATACATCATAAATAGGTATGTGACTTTAATATTAAAAATCATACTATAAAAGTTAGAAGGGAAGCAGAGCATATACTTTTCGCAACTCTGGGTAGGGTAATCTAACAAAGAATAGAGACAATTACAAAACATAAAAAAGATAACTTTGATTATATGAAACTAAAAAGCTTGAGCAAAGACAAAATTAATGTGCATAGCATAAGAAGTGAAACAATTGAATTGGAAAAAAATATTTGTATCAAAATTTCTGATAAGAGTTTGTATCCAAAATATGTAAACAATGAACATATATACACACATACACATATGTATATGTAATGTGTATATGTATGTATGTGTGTATGTATGTTTATATACATATCTGTATCTGTATATATAAGTATATGTATATCTATTCTCTGATAGATAAGCTGCCAAAGATTACAGAAATCAATTATCAAAAGAATAATTGTCAACTCTTGACAATCACATGAAATAATGTGCCAAATCACAAATAAGAGAAAGAGCTACATTAACTGATTAAAAGTGAAGTAAGCAGTCACAAAAATAATACACACAAGAACTACAATGATGTAAGCAGAAAGAACACATACACACATACCAGTTAAAAGAGAATATTGCAGAATTATGAACTATAACAAGCTTGGCTCAAAAGAAGAAATAAGAGAAGAATTTGCAACTGTAACCCTTTGTAGTGGTAGGAGGTTCTTATACTTTGTACAAAATTTTAGACTTTTTCAATGAATTGATCAATCATACTCATTTCCCCCCTTTTTATTTCCTTTTTCTATGCTTTTGTATTTAAAAATAATATTTATCACATGCTTTATGTCTGGCAAGGGAAGGGGAAAATTTATTGGGGGAAACTCTGGTGATGCGAAAAAACCTCCCAGAAAAAAACATCAATGAAAACTTATTAAAACAAATGAAGGAGTTAGAATAGATGGCCTCTAATGTCTCTTTTGCCTCTATATCCATGAGCCCTATATGACTTCCTTGACTGCTTTGCATGTAGAAAGTACTTCATTAATTTTATGCAATATACTTGAAAATGCAATAATCCCTTAAAATTCTCATTTTACATTTGTCCATTTCTCCCCAATTTTATATACACAAACACAGTGTCAGAGCTGGATGGGACCTTAGAGATCATCCATTTCAACACCTTCATTTCTTTAAAATTAGTTCTTATTGGTATCTGTCTTAGATCACCATCTTTTCTTCCAGGATCTCTCCCCACTCTCTCCCAGAGAGCCATCACATATAGCAAATAGCATTTTTTAAAGAGAAAAATGAAAAAAGAAGAGGAAAAAAATCAGTATAACTGATCAATATATAGAAAAATTCTAAAAATTTGTGCAATTTTTAATATTTGTGGACCTCTCATCACTGAAAAGGACTGAGGTAGGGGTGATTTTTTATATCTCTTTTTTTGAGACTTACTTATTCTTTATAATTTTGCAACATTAAAAATTGTTATTTATTTTGAACATTCTTCTTTTAAAAAATTTTTTGAGTTGCAAATTCTTTCCTTCCCTCTAGGTTCTCCCCTACCCACTGAGAAATCAAATAATATGATATCAATTATACATGTGAAATCATGTAAAACATATTTCCATATTAGCCACGTCACAAAAAACCTAGAAAAATAAAAACAAGAATTATATTTCAATTTACACTCAGAGTTCATCAATTTTCTTTTTAGAAGTGGATAGCATTTTTCATCATCAGTCCTTTGTAATTGTCTTGAATCATTGTCTTGATCAAAACAGTTAAGGCTTTCACAGTTTGTCATTATTACAACATTGCTATTATTGTGTGCAATGGTCTGGTTTTGCTCACTTTCCTTTGTGCCAGTTCGTACAGGTCTGCCCAGGTTTTTTTTGAAACCATCCCCATCATCATTTCTTATAGCACAAGAATATTTCATCACAATTATATACCATGTCTTGTTCAGCCACTATCTAATTGATGGACATCCCCTCAATTTCTGATTCTTTGCCACCAAAAAAAACCTGATATAAATATTTTTGTACATGTAGGTCCTTTCCCTTTTTCTTTTATATCTTTTGGATACAGACCTAGTAGTTGTATTACTGTGTCAAAGACAGTTTTATAGCCCTTTGGGTATAGTTTCAAATTATTCTCCAGAATGGTTGGATCAATTCACAACTCTACCAATAGTGCATTAGTGTCCCATTTATCATTTCCCTTTTCTTTCAAGTTAGTCAATCTGATAGGTGTGAAATGGTACCTCAGAGATGTTTTAATTTGCATTTCTCTAAGCAATACTGATTTCAAGCATTTTTTCATATGACTATAGGTAGCTTTAATTTCTTCTTCTGAAAACTTCACATTTATATTCCTTGACCATTTATCAATTGGGGAATGACTCTTGTTTTTTATAAATTTGACCTAATGGGACAGCTACGTGGTACAGTGGATAGAGCTCTGGCCTTGGAGTCAGGAGGACCTGAATTAAAATCTGGCCTCAGACACTTGACACTTACTAGCTGTCTGACCCTGGACAAGTCACTTAACCCCAATTGCCTCACCAAAAAGCAAGAAAAAAAAATTAGCCTAATGTCCAATTTATTTGAGAAATTAGGCCTTTATCAGGGAAAATTGGCTGTAAAATTTTTTTGATATTACTTCATTGTTAATGGTACCTTTCAGCAAAATGTTAGGTCTAGTTTTGCTTTTGCTTTGTCTGAGATCATGATTGCTAACCCTTCCTTTTTTTTTTTAATTCAGCTGAAGCATGATAGATTCTGCCCCAGCCCTTTATTTTAACTCTGTGTGTGCCTTTCTATTTCAAGTATGTCTCTTGTAAACAACATATTGTTGGATTCTGGTTTCTAATCCATTCTGCCATCTGCTTCTGTTTTATGGATGAATTCATTGTATTTACATGCACAGTTATGATTACTGTGTATTTCCCTCTAGTCTACTTTTTCTCCTATTTATCCTTTTCTCTCTGCAAAATTTTTAATGCTTGTTTTTTACACTTACATTATTGTATTCATTGTAAGTATTGTTTTCTTGGTTCTTCTTACTTCATTTTGCATCAGTCCATGTAGATCTTTACAAATATTCATCACATTTATCATTTCTTACAACACAATAATATACCATTACATGCATGAATTACAATTTGTTTTGCCATTCTTCAATAATGGTCATTTACTTTGTTTCCAAATTCTTATTATAACAAAAAGTGATGCTATAAATATTTTGGTATATGTGGGGACTTTCTTATTAATAGCTTCTTTGAGGAATATGCTTAATAATGAAATAGCTAGGTTAAAGAATATGGAGATTTTAATTATTTATTTGAATAATTCCAAATTTCTTTCGAAAATGATTGGACTGATTCATAGTTCCACCAACAATTGGTGTTCTTATCTCCCTACAACCTGACAACATTAATTATTCTCAATGTTTTTATCTTTGCCAATTTGAAGAGCCTAGGGTGAAAACTCAAGGTTTCTTTGACATGCATTTCTCATATTATTAGTGGGAAAGTAAGGAGAAGTTTGACTTTCATTTTTCAATTTTCCTAATTGAAAAGCAAAGATAAAGTGAGGAGGCAAAAATGTGTCCACATTTTGGCAGTATATTATAAAGGTTTTAAAAAATACTTAAAAGTTGTTTCCCAAAAGGAGAATATTTCATTCCTCCCTCATTTTCTTCTTTTTTCATCAGGGAATATTCAATAGATATCCCCCAATGGGTGGCAGTCTCAGTTGGACAAGCTAAATCTACTATTAAAGTTTTTTCCCATATCCTTGACAGATTAGTCTTTTTTGGTCTGTGCTGACAGCTTGAGGAGTTGAGTAATATTTTTCCTAGTACTAATCAAGTTATTTCAGGCATATGACTGAATTATCTCTAGAGATTTCTTTAAAAGAACTCAAGGGGGCATAATTTAACCATAATCTAAAAAACACTATAATACTTTAGTTGTTTTTATTTTTAAACTGAGCTTTTCTAATACAGATTTTTTTTTTTTGCAAAGGAGAGAGAGGATCTGGTTTATTTCATGACACTTTATGATTAAATATAAATTGACTTAGGTTTAGTAAGTGAATCAAAAATTACTTGTTAGCATGTGTTAATAGGAGCATAGAAACCTTGAGGCATAAGGAGTCTTAGACACTTAAAAAAATAAAAAAAACCATTTAGAATCACTTTACATGAATAATAGAGTTCACAGAATCTCACATTTGAGAGGGATCTTAGTGGTCCATGACTTCAACCACAAAACTTAAATAATTATGTTCACTACCATAACCCTGATGGATAGTTGTATAACTTTTCCCAATTTAAAAATTAGAAAAATAACTTTAATAAAAAAAATTCAAAACTGGAGACCTAGGATGAAGTTCTTGTCATTTAGGTATGATTTATTTGGTTATGCTTGGAGCTAGGTGAATAGACATAATGATTTCTCAATTTTTTTTCAGCTTTGTGAATCATTTAAACTCTGAGGCTGTTTCTACTCATACGCCAGCAGTTTGAGTGTTTTAGGTAAATGGACTTGTTCATTACTAGCTACCAATTAGTAACTAGTTCATTTAATCAGAACAGTCAAACTAAGTGGCATAGAAACGTATACAATATAGTTATCCCTTCCACATCACATCTTTCCTCTAAATGGTGTTAATAAATCATGGCATTGATATAAGAAATTAAATGAGAATTTTTGGGAGTTTTGCAGAAACCATAGACAGCAGGTGAAGGCCAACAGATGACACAGAGCCTGTGACCAAATACTTAACCCAAATTTTACAATAAGGTACTGTAAACACCCCATCAAAGAAGAAAAAATTAAGACTTCTTCTCTGGTGTGAAGAGAGGGCCAAAAATTTTACTCAAATTTTCCAGATCATTGGGGATGAGGTGGGAGGAGGAGTGGTCATGCAACTCCTCTAACCCCCATGATGTGGAAGGGATAACTATATGAATGAAGAAAACTCCAGTGAGTAGTTATTGGATACCTTGAGAAGAGTGCTTAAAACCTAAGAGTCATCCTTGCCTCTTCACTATCTCTCATGCCTCTCTCCCTTCCAGTGCAGGCCTTTATCATATCACATATGGATTATTGCAATAATCTGCAGGTGGGTCTGCTGCCTCAAGTCTCTCTGCATTCCAATCCATCCTCCATTCAGCCACTGAAATGATTTTGCTAAAGCATGGGTCATGTCACCTTTCCCCACTTAGGTAAACTCCACTGGCTCCCCACTTTCTTCAGGACTGAATACAAAATGCTCTGTTGGCATTCAAAGCCCTTCATAACCTGGAGGCCAGGATCACTGGACAGAAGAGTATATGGGAAAACTGGAAGAGTAGGAGGGGGCTAGGTTCCTCCTAGGGGCTGTCTTCCATGCTTGGAATGCTCTCACTCCTCAACTCTGATTACTGACTTCCCTGGCTTCTTCTTCTTCTTCTTTTTTTTTGGCTAGGCAATGGGGTTAAATGACTTGCCCAGGGTCACACAGCTAGTAAGTGTTATGTGTCTGAGGTCAGATTTGAACTCAGCTCCTCCTGAATCTGGGGCAGGTGCTCTATCCACTGTGCCACTTAGCTATCTTCCCCCACCCCGGCTTCTGTAAGGCCCAACTAAAATCCCATCTTTTATAGTCAGCCTTCCCCATCCCCTCTTAATTCTAGCATCTTCTTCTGTTAATTATTTCCTATTTATCCTGTATATAGTTTGCTTTGTATGTGTTTCTTTGCATGTTGTCTCCCCCATTTGATTGTAATCTCCTTGAGGGCAAGGACTGTCTTTTGCCTCTTTTTGTGTCTCCAGTATTTAATACAGTGCCTGGCACATAGCAGGCACTTAATAAATGTTTATTGATTGATTGTGTAAATATCAGTTTTTATTATTATTTTGAAGGAATATGAGAAAGGATAATATGCATTGTTGAAAAAGGATAAAAAGAAAGGAGGGGAAACTTTGCAAGTTTTATAGTTTTGATGCCTGGGGTTGGTTCTTTTGTTGGCATTCTTTGTATGACCTACCTGCTGATTACTGGTATTAGACCTATGGAGATACAATTAAGTTATATTATAAGGTGTCTGGGGCTGTTGGACAAATATAACTCTCTTAGCCTGAGACAATACTGGGTAATGAACAACATCATTTAATCAGAGGTTTCAAAATGTTCATTTTACAAACCAGCACTTTATCTTACAAAGATGAGTCTGGCAGTGAATAAATATTATTAAAATAATTTTATAAAATAGGAATGGGAACAAAGGAATATTAGAGAAATATTTAAAAACTGCTCTATTATCATTGAATGCTAAGATTTCCAAATTCTGTTTGAATATTCTTGAATCATTAGACAAACATCTTAGATCACTTGATGTTCTCCACTCTTGCCTTCCAAAAATCATAGATTTGATGGAGAAAGAAGTTATAGTCATGAAATAAAATTTGATTGAAATGTTATGTTATGTTATGTTATGTTGAATCATTCATTCAAGTAACATTCATTGCACACCCACTGAGTGCAATGTTGTTATAATCTCATTACCGCAAATTTTATTTCCAGAAGGGAAATTGAGAAGCCATCTGATCTCCTGAAATTGTTTTATCAACATATTTTCATAATAAGAACACATTCTCCATGAGGGAAGAGGGAGAGGAAAGGCTAAAATTTTTCCTCATGTTGAAAGAGCATTCAAGAATGCCCAAAGCAATCTTAAAACAGACATAAAACATAGAGAAAACTCTGAATGTTTTAATATAATAAAAACAACTTGTTTTTGGACATAAACATTTGACTGTCCAAAATGATCATGTTATCTCTTAGAGTGACACCTGTTCCAAGGTAGAGATGATCCTAATAATGCCAAGGTGAGCAGTGCTCTTAGAATCAATCTACAAAGCCTGAAGAAGTTGAACAACTGAGAAATCATCTAGTGAATATGCAGACAATTTGGAAAAGATGGGCTCTGAATTCTATGGATTGCTTATCTCTCTGGTTCTGATAAGAGCTTAACTTTTCACTTTAGTAATAAGGAATTCATTTACTAAATATTTAGCTAACCTTGAACAATAACAATAAGTTGGCTGGAAGGAATGGGATGGAGGTAAATTTTGATGATTTAGGAATGGAATAAATCTGTAGCATAAAACACTACATTTTTTAGTAAGAATCTTACAGTATTCTTTAGGTAATGATAATCAAAGATCCCCCAGGTCCATAAATGGACCAGAAATGAAACAGAGTCTGATCATAGATTACAAAGCTTTATTGTCTGAGAAAAGGTTTGCAGGGGAAAGGAGATCCTGCACAAGGGGGCAGAGAGGGAGAGTTTTCAGCTGCTCAAAGGGGAGTGGAAAAGGGGTGAGATGATGGAGTTTCTAGAGGCTTTTGAGCAGGGAGCTGGTGGGTTAAGGGAGAAGACTTCTGAAAACATAGTAAGCCAGGATGTTTAGAAAGTCCCAAATAAGGTCTTGAATCTGCAGCTGCTGCTCAAGGGTGCCCTTAAGCTGTTTGATTTCTGGCAGCAATAGGCATTTCCAAAATCAGCTAGAGTTCACTTGCAAAGGATCACTGGTATGCCAAGGAGCTTTGGGCTTCAGAAGCCTTTCTCATTGGCTTGTTGTTATATGACTCAGGTTGGTACAGTCATTACAAAGCTTGTGTTAGTGGTAATAATATGTAGGAGAGATAAACTATCCATTTCTTATGGCTTGACTTGTGGTAATGACACCAGCCTAAGAGTTGCATTCAGTAACTTTCTAGAGATACTGATGATTTGCAGGATTTTTCTTTTCCAGAGAAAAGCATGGAGTATCTATTTTCAGTACTACTTAGTGTTATAGCTTTGTATTCGGTTCAGTTCTGTTCCATTCAAATGAATTCAATTAATGTCAAAACATAAAGTGCTTACAAGGTATTATACTTCTTGTCGTTAAGTTGTTTTAGCCTTATTTGACTCTTTGTAACCTTAATTGAGGTTTTCTTGGCAAAAACACTGGAGTGGTTTGCCATTTCCTTCTTCAGTTCATTTTACAGAAGAGGAACTCAGGCAAACAGGGTGAAGTGATTTGCCCAGGGTCACTCAGCTAGTAAGTGTCTGAGGCCAGATTTGATGAATCTTTCTGATTCCAGGCCCAGCACTTGATCCACTGTGCCACCTAGCTGCCCTATATAAAGAAAATAATGAAATAGTTCCTGTCTTCAAGAAGATTGCTATCCAGTGAGGGAATTGGACATGTATAGAGATAAGTATAATCTAAGGTAGAAAATGATGAGGGCAAAGGAAAGATCAGACAAAGTGCTCTGCGAGTAATTTGGGGAGAGAATACTAATACTTGTGGATGGTCACTGATGGAAGGGGGATCTGGCAAGAACCTAAACTTATTAATCAATGAGAATACAGAAGTTTCACATATATATATAATATATATATTAACAAAATTTAATTCATATATATGCATATATATGAATATAATTCACATATATATGAATTAAATTTTGTTAAAATATCACTTTTATTTTTTTTTCACTCACATATAGGATTGAAAATGAACCAAAAGGAATAATTTTTTGAGGACTTTGAATAATACCCTTGTTGCCCTTTCAATATCTTCTAATGAAAGATTATGAAAAAGTAAATGTTCAGTAGGATAGCATTTTCTGAGAAAATTGGTGCCAGAAGATGACTTGCAGACGCAGCTGTTTGGAAGAGATTATATTTACAATAGACTACTATATTGGGCAGAAAATTTTGTAAGTAAGCAAGTTTTCCTTTGCTTTGCCACAGAAAATTTTTTTTAGTTGCTGTGCTAGAAGTAACTATCAGTATACCATTATCAACTTCAGTGTCAGTCTTCTTCCAAATGATTTCACCTATTGTGAGTGAGAAGCTATGATAAAAAGATTTAGGAGAGTGACCATACTTTTCAATGGATCACTGTTAGGCTCATGGGTTAAGTATCATCTTTGGTCAGATTATCTACCTATACATGGGAGACAGCATGATACAGCAAAAGACAGATAGATTTGGAGTCATAGTATCAGGGTTCAAATCCTTCCTCTTTCACTTTTTTACCTGTTTGACCTTGGTCAAGTCACTTAAACTTTCATCATCTATAAAACAAAGGGACTGGACTAGCTGGCCTTTATGAATCTATGATCCTATATTCTGCCCTTATCTCTCTTGGGAACTTCTGTTTTCCAGTGCCTACTCCTTGCTAGGAGTCTCTGCTTGAATGAACCATAAGCAAATCAATTCACTATGTCCAAAGTTAGACTCATTATATTTCCTCCAAAAAGACATCTGTGGGAAGGAGTTAAGGACAATTATGGCGATTCAGAAGAATGGACTCTTGTTGTTGGAGCTGCTTCTTTTGCAATGACCTATAAAGGAGAGCTACGGGCTACTGCTGGCCTTTTCTTGGACCCTTTGCTTTCCCTTACTTAGAAGACAGAACAGAGTGCATCAGAGTGGATCGGTGTGTTGGTGGGAGGGGGAGGGCATATGAGGAAGGGAGGGACATGGATGCATGAATCTTTTCCATATACTCCTTGCCCATCTCAGGAACTAAGCTTATACTCAAAAAAAGATAGAAGAAAGAGAAAAATGACACATATGAACAAAAACATCTGTAGCAGCTCTTTTTGTTGGGGAAAACACCTGAAAACTCAAGGGTGGCTGAATAATTATGGTAGATGAATAGAATAAAATACTGTTGTGCTAAGGTTCAGAGAAAACTGGGAAGACTTAGATGAACAGCATGCTTTTTGGAGACATAAGATCACCACATGGCTAATGGTTGGAAGAGCAGTGAAGGAGACCTGTAACTTGGGGAAGCAAGGGATCTGCTCCTAGCTATATCATGCAATTGCCATGAGCTATTTGGACTGTGACTGTCCAATCAGAAGAAGATTGCCTGATTAGCAGTCAGTTTATAATCTATTTGGTTGTTTTAACTTTTTTTCTTGTAGGCCCATTAACTTAAAAATGTGCCTTTTGCATTTTTTGTCAAGCAAAATAAAGGCTATGTTATCACTGGCAAGAATTTCAGATCACTTTGGGCTTCAACTTTCCCATCATAGAGTAGAATAAGTGGACTTGGCAGACATCCTTAGCTAAAAACCATTGTGCTGCCCTGCTATTCCTCACCTCAGCTTTGAGTGTGGAGCCCTCCACTACCTGCTCCCAAAGCTGTATGGCCCCAATTCTTCCCTGGCCTCCTACTCCAATGTTGTGTACTGATTCCTATAGCAGAGAGGGTGGGTGGGTGGAGAACAACTACAAAACAAGATATTTTCTTCTCTAAATCTCACCATTTTTGTCGATAGTATCACTATTCTCCCAGTCACTTTGATTCACTACTGTAGAGTTACACATGGCCCTTTCCTTTCCCTCACCCTCAATATCCCATCAATTTACAATTATATTAAAATTAAACTGACTTGCTAACTCTTCGTTGTCCAAGATAGTCCATATTTGTGTCTTTGTCCAAGGCATTCTCCAAGTCTGTAATGCACAACCTCCTTACTTCTGCCTCAAAGAATCCCCAGATTCATCCAAAGCTCAGCTCAAATGCCCTTCTTTCATGAAGTTTTTTCTAATGCCACTAGTTGTTAGCATGCTATTGAAATTGCTTTAATTATTTGTATACATGTTATATACCTTTAAGAAGAATGTAAGCTCCTTGAGGGCAAGGACTACCTTTTTCTTCTTCTTCTTCTTCTTTCTTCTTCTTCTTCTTCTTCTTCTTCTTCTTCTTCTTCTTCTTCTTCTTCTTCTTCTTCTTCTTCTTCTTCTTCTTTTTTGGTATCCCAGCATAATACTTTGCACATTGGAAGAAATAAGCATTTATTTATATAGCACATACTCTGTGCCAGGCACTGTGTTAAGTACTTTACAAATATTATCTCATTTCATACTTACAACCCTAGGAAGTAGGTGATATTATGATCCCCATTATACAGTGCTTTACATAGTTAGCACTTAATGAATGTTTATCATAGCATTTGTAACATAAGTAACATAAAAGTATATAAATAAACAATGTCATTATTTATATTATCACTATATTTCTATTTATATACATATATTTTATTTACTACAATATATTTATACATTTATTATCAATTATAATAACAACACTCAATAAAACACTATTCTGATTTTTCTTTGTGACTGGTTTCTTGAATACTGAACACAAGTACTGACAAGTTCTACCAAGGACACCTTTATAGCAACAAAAATTTTGTAGATACCCATGTGATCATAGTGATATGATTAATATCTGTTGATTGAGAAACTACATGATGATCAAAAGCTCCTATGAATTCAGTAATATTTTAAATGAATTTGTATTGAATTAATCACAATATATGTGGAGATATTTGAAAAATAGTGATGTATGTATGTGAAATGGCATTTATTCATCTACACTAGGTAGGTTTGCTTATTTATCATCCTGAGCCATTTAAAAAGATGGACTCCTTGCCCCAACTCCAAAGTCCCCTAGGAGGTGTTTGTTTTCCAGTTTGGAAATCTCTGGTGAAAAGAGTGAAAAGTTCACTGGGAACCTGGAAAATGGGAGATTTGGGGTTTTATCATACTAACTGTGTCTTCTTGGGCAAATCACTTTTCTTGTCTGCCTCTGTTTTCTCATTTGGAAATGAGGAATTGGTCTTCAAAAGTCCTTTCCATCTCCAACATTCTAGGAAACGATTAGGGTATTTGCCAGAAATCAGATTTCTCTCTGAGACATCATATTTTGGTTCTTTGGAAAACTCTGTACAACTCTCAATACATCTAGTGGGTTATTCTTTAATAATTGGGGATGGCTATTTAAGAGGCAGAAATATCACTGTGACTCTCAGTGGTCTCTTAAATAAAGGTTTTTCTAAAGTTGTTAAATATAAAAGTTGGGTCCCGACCAGTGAATATGTCTTTGTCTCAACAGGAGTGAATCAGAATAGGCTATATTCATTAAAATTTTATAAGCCAAAGAATACTGAAATTGGAGTAACCTGACCTGGTCTTGGGCAAATAGCTTAATTTCTATTAAAGAGTAGTCTTTCTTTAAAAATTCTTTCTTATCCTGAACTGAACCACCAAAAAAGAGAATTTCTATGCACACAGCAGAATATAAAACATTTCTATATGAAACTATTTGAATCTCTTTTGTATATCATTTACTTTTTTTAGTATATAATAAATTCTACATGAACTTTCAAAATTATCCTGGCCCTCTTTTTTTGGAACCAATATTGGGTAAGGTTTACCACTTTTCTTTGTAAATTACTTATTCTTCCAATTCTTTCCTTAATACTTTTAATTCCTCTAAAAAAACCCAAAACCTCTTCTTTTCTTTTAGGCATTCATCTAGTTCTTATGAATTATCTCTTTATATCTATACTGATCTTTGAGGTTCAGAACATTGAGCTTTGAGGGTTATCTCTGGTATGTCAGGACATAGTACTTAGAGACCTAGCTTGATGACATCATAGCATAATGCTGGTTAGCACCAAGGTAACTTGGTTAGTCTGATGCCCACCGCCTGACACACTTGCTTGAGGTTCCTAAAGTCCCTACTCTTGGACTTCCCAATTGCTTTGGGCTTTTCTCAGTGGAATCCTTTGCTCTTACTATTTCCAGACATGGAGCAATGCTGGCTACACGAATTCCTCTCTGGTTGTGTTGGTATTTCCCTAGCTGGAGAGATGCACTTTTCTGTTACTTTTAGGCTTCTGGCTGACTTTTCTGTACAGTTCTTGTGTGGTAGCTGACACCTATCATAGTTTCTCATAGATTTCTTGATCCTTATTTGGTCTGATGCAAACTAGCATTTTGTTCGAGTGAGTATGAAGGAGGAACTTTGTCTGTCTCATGTTCAGGTAGCCATCTTGGCCTTGATTAATTTTGCTGAGCCTCAGTTTAATTATCAATGAAAAGAGAATACTAACACCTGACCTCTTTCTCTCATAGGGTGCTTTGGAAGGTTAATTAGTATAATAAGCACAATTACTTTTGTAAGATATGTGTGTGGGGGAACCTAAATATTTAAATACAGCACATAGGTGGCATGGATAGATATGATATAGGACCTGATCCACCTTTTTGTGGAGTAGAAAAAGAGTGGTATAGGCACCAGTAGCAGCCTCCATGGGGGATGAGGCAGGAAGGACCCAGGACCACCAAGACTGGCAATTTCCAATGTCTACCAAAGCTCGACCACCATGAACAGCAGGTAAACCCATTTATCTAAGCAAAACAGCAAACAATTATAGAAGTTTCACAGGTTAGAATGTACCAAAGAATTTGTTGTTGTTCGGTCAAGACAATCATTCAGTCATATCTGACTCTTTGTAACCCTGTGGATTCGCCAGTACTGTCCATTGGGCTTTTTGTTTTTGGCAAAGATACTAGAGTGGTTTGCCATTTTCTTCTCCAGTGGATTAAGGCAAACAGGTTAAGTGACGTGTCCAGGGTCACATAGCTAGTAAAATCTGAGGCCAGATTTGTACTCAGGTCTTCCTGACTCCAGTCCCATTTCTTTATTCATTGAGCCACCTAGCTGCCTCCAAAGAATACACAAGAGAAAACGAGCTCTTCAGTGAAGGTTAAGTTAAGATCTCAGAACTGCGAGGGGAACTATCTCACCAAGAGGAGTCTGCTCTCGCTGGAAGTGCTGAAAATTCAGGGACATAACAGGGGTTGACTCTCCTGTGTATCTGTGGGACTAGGGCTCCAGTTTACTATTCAAAAATTCCACTTTGTCCCTCTCTGGTTCCTTTTCCTCTCTTGTTAAGATTTTTTTTTCCACCACAAGACCTGTGTTGTCATGGATTGTTATATGAGTCCTGGGGTCAGGATAACCTTGGCACAAATCTGGCATCAGATACTTATTAGCTGTGTGACCCTGGGCAAGTCACTTCCTTTCTGCCTCCTTCAGTTTCCTTGACAGTAAAATGGGGATAATAATAGCACTTACTTCACAAAACTGTAGGATCAAATGAGATAATATTTATAAAGCACTTAGTATAGTGCTCAGTACATAGCTGTTGTTCGTCCTTTGTTTTTGAAGAAGACCAATGACGTTACAGGGTGATGTCTTGACTTGTGTGTGAATTGGATTGGTGAGACAGAGGTGTACAAAGTTGTCAGCCTCACTCTCTTCTCAGAGTCAGAAGAGTCCGGAGGCAAGACAAAAGTCAAGATCATTGGCAATGGCTAGGGATGCAGTGAATGACCTTGCTATCTTTGAAGTCTGACCAAGCTGTAAGCACCTGCTTCAGCCACCTTCACGGCCAATGGAACAAATTGTTCTCATCTACCCATTCCTTCAGGGGAAGCCTTCATATGCTGACAGGTTTGAGGGCTGTCAGTTACTCTCAACCTGGTTTAGCCTATGTACAGAGATGGTTTTATCTAGGTGTGGCTCCTGGGCATGCTATAGCTTCTTGGAGCCACAGTGAAAACTGGGTGATGGGTGGACCCTGAAGATATATGAACAGCCCTTGAAAAGGACTCAGCAAGCTCTCACACCAGAGGTGCTAGTCTTCCTGGAATACCCCATACACCCTATAGTAAGCACCTAATAAATGATTATTCCCCACCTGGTGAGGAACTCTCTATACCAGTACAAGTTAAATTACATGTCCAGGTGACTTGAATTCAGGACTTCCTGATTCTGACGCCATGTTTAATCACTCTGCTATACTGCTTCTCATGAACAAAATGTTCTACATAAATCATCTTTGCATATGTGTAAGCTCTACTCCCTGGGTCTTTTTTCTTTCTGCATACAACCCTTCCTGTTTCAAGGCTCATAGGGTTGTGGTAATTAGAGCTAGAAGGATGCTCAGACATCATTAAGTTTAATGTCAATTCTGATGGCTTCTTTATACCATACTTCAGTAGTCTCTGTCTTTGAGTCACTTGAAGCACTTAGACGATTGAATTCAATTTCAAAAGGTTCCCAGAGGCAAATAGGAGGTGTCACATGGATTGGAAAATTTCAAAATTTTGAAACAAGGAAGGAGCTTTCTCAGGGCCACGTAGGCAATAAAGTATCACAGTAAGAATTACAAGTCAGGCCTACTTTCTCTCTTATTTCCTTTACCTGTCAGCTCCATTAGCTATAAATTGAGAACAGAGTATGAGTAAGAAATGTTTCGGTTCTTACATTTAAATTTTCCACAGCACATCATTTTGCATGATGACAATGTAGAAATCTTCACAATGTACCCCAAATGGAAATATCATTGCATGAAAATGAAATGACTAAGGCATTAATAAGACAATTCCTGTAAAGATGCTTTTAAAATGGAAATGAGGCAAAGAAATTATTTGTGAATTCTGCTCATTTTTATGCCTGAAGAAAATAGGAACTTGAGAAAACTATATACACAGGTTATAGCCTTTAATTTAACTTTGAATAAGACTCTTTAATATTGACAATTTCATAAAACCTGATTTTAAAAAATAATTTTCACTTTCACATCATATAAAGGCTATTATTTAGTTAATTTGAGAATATTTCATGACCTCATTTTAAAAATTGTGAATATTATAATTCTGTATTATGGATCAAACTCTTTTCTTTTTTAAAATAATATTTTATTTTTTTCCCTAGTTACATGTAATGACAATTTTTAACATTTTTAAAAAAAATTTTGAGTTCCAATTTTTCTGTCTCTTTATCTCATCTCCCCTCTTCCTGAGATGGTAAACCTTCAACCATTCCCCTAGTGATGGGCATCCCCTCAGTTTTCAATTCTTTGTCACTACAAAAAAGAACTGCTATAAATATTTCTGTACAAAAATAGGTCCTTTCCTCTTTTTTTTGGCAATCTCTTTGGGATACTGAACTAGTAGTGGTATTGCTGGATCAAAAGGTATGAACAGTTTTATAGCTCTTTGGGGGTAGTTCCAAATTGTTCTCCAGAGTGGTTGGATTAGTTCACAACTCCACCAACAATGCGTTACTGTCCCAATTTCCCCACATCTCCTCCAACATTTATTATTTTCCTTTTCTGTCATATTAGCCAATCTGATAGGTGTGAGGTGGTACCTCAGAGTTGCTTTAGTTTGCATTTCTCTAATCAATAGTGATTTAGAGCATTTTTTTTTCATATGACTATATGCAGCTTGATCAAATTCTTTTCTAAGAATATTAAGATCATAGATCTAGATCAGGAAGAGTCCTTAGAGGCCTCATTTTACAGATGAGGAAATGGGACCCCAGAAAAGTAATGAGATTTTCCCAAGGTAACTTAAGTAGTAAATATCTGAGATATGATTTGAACCAACATGCTGTGACTCTGTAGCAAGTTTTCTTCCTTCTTCATTGTACTACTTCTCTAGGTTATATTCTAGGTGGAATATTTATTGGTTCTAGATGCCATACATTAAGAGAAGTTTTGACAAGCTGTAGATGTTGCAAAGGAGGGTAAGCACAACAGTGAGGAGACTCAAAACTATATTAAGTTAAGATCATTTGAAGGAATGGGAGTTCATATAGCCTGGAAAAGGGAAAATTTAGCTGAGATATGACAGATAGCTACAAATTCCCCTAGTCATATCATCTGAATGAGGAGTTAGCTATTTTTGTTGTTGTTCCAGTCATGTCTGACTCCTCAGGATCCCATTTGGGGTTCTCTTGGTAAAGATACTGGAGTGTTTGCCATTTCCTTCTCCAGCTCGCTTTACAGATGAGGAAATTGAGGCAAACAGGCTTAAGTGACTAGCTCAGGGTCACACAACTAGTTAATGTTTGAGGTCAGATTTGGATTCAGGTCTTCTTGACTCCAGGGCTGACACTCTGTCCACTATACCACCTAACTACTCTAAATTTGTTATGTAATTCTGCAAAAGGACAGAAGACTACAACATAACTGTTTAGATTTCTAACAATTATACTTGCCTGAGAAAGCAATGGGCTATCTTATGAAGTACTGAGTTCCTTGTCACTGAAAGTTTTCAAGGAGACAGGACAAGTTTAAAAAAAAATTTGCATTATACTGGGAATCAGCCTAGCTTAGGGTTCTTAACCTTTATGTGTCATTGGAAGTCTGATGAAGCTATCGACCCTCTTCATACAATAATGTTTTTAAATGATAAAATTCATAAGATTACAAGGGAAACCAATTATACTGAAATGCCATTATCAAATTATTTTCAAAAACAACTTCATGTATTCCAGGTTAAGAATCCCTAGAAATGATTTCTAAAGTTTGTTCCAACACTGAGATTCCTTGCTTTTATATGGTGGTAATAATCTTTAAATACCAGTTTCCACTGATAGTCACCAGAATATTTAGTTAGCTTAGTTAATTAGGCTCTGTGCCCAGCTGAGCTAATGATTAGGAACACCTGGTTTCAGTTAGATTTAGCTTATTATAGATGAACTTTGTGACTGTCTCCCAGGATAATGGCAGTTCTAATCCAGATGGAACTAGCGTCCTTTCAATTAGAGGTCATGTTTATGTGTTCTTAATCAAAAATGTAAAGAAACTGAAATTTGATCTGAGAATTGTCTAAGAAAAATGCATTCTATTCAACTACAAAATAGTAAGGATTTAATAAACACTTTGGAAATCATCTGTATTCTGCTCCTTTGAATGCTCTTCTCAAGGAAGCACTTACCTATGTGACAGGATTTTTGCTCAAAAATTCTTATTTGACAAGCTAGTTACAATACAATTTTATACATAAACATGTATGTATGAATGACTAGTAGCCATTCATAAATGATAAAAGGATATGAACAAACCATTCTCAAAAAAACACCTGGCAAAGTATTCATAAGCACATTAAAAATATTCCAGATCTCTAATAACAGGAAAAATATAAATCCAAACAATTCTGAAGTTTCATCTTATACCCTGTATATTCACAAAAATGACAAAAAATGGCAACAGTCAATGTTAGAGAGGTTATAGGAAGGTAGGCACACTAATACATTTTTAGTGGAGCTGTGAAATGGTAATCCAGGGGTGGGGTACCTGTGGCCTCGAGGCCACAAAGCGCTCTCCAGGTCCTCAAGTGCAGCCCTTTGACTGAATCCAAACTCCACAGAACAGATGTTTCAATTCAGGCAGAGGGCTGAAAGGCCATTTGTTGACACAATCTTTCTATATAAAGCCACAATACCTTCACCCCTATCCTATAGTACATCTTTGAGCAAAAGGGGCTTTAATGGGTTTCCAATTGCTGGCAAGGGGAGTACTGTGATGTAGACACATATACAAAACAGTAAAATCAATAAGTGTGATTTAAAAAACCCAACAAATTGGAGATGCAGTTGGGTTTCAGACACAGTAAGTGATATTGCAGAACATCCTTTAATCTTAGTTTATTAGATTATCTCTTCTCTATTGGCAAGCATCTAGATTGGAACATAGACATTTTCCCCAAGTTGCTGCAACTTCTGTTGTCAAAAGAACCTTATGAGAAGATGTAAAATTTTCTCAAAATTTAATTTGTGCAAACTTTGAAACAATGCAGGTTGTTGGAGGGATTCATATATGTGTCTGTGAGGAATTTGAAATACAGGGTGATTCAGAAGTCTTAGTGCCATTTTTAGCTATCAGAACTTAAAAGCTTTAATATCTATCTATCTATCTATCTACCTATCTATTTCACTCTAAATTTAAGGATATAAATCTATTGCAGAAAATCTCAATATAATTTTCTCTTAAAAATTATTGTGATACTTGAAGGAGTTGGAAACAAATTTTAAGCTCAAATTGCACTAAGACTTTTGGAACTTATGTGTGTGTATGTGTGTGTGTGTGTGTGTGTGCTTGTAAATTCAAATTGGAGAAAAAATTAGCAAATAACTAGCTGGTGTATATAACAAATGATTCAAATATCTACATTCATCAGCTTAGATTTTTAAGCATTGCCCCTTTGGAATTAGGCTTGCTTTGGTTTTTGGTTATTTTTTGTTTTGTTGTTGTTGTTAACATTTTAAATTTTTTGTGACTGTTTTTTGGGCATTATTTGGGTCATAGCTCACACTTGTTTTAAATGTGCTTAGATTTGTATTACCTTGTTAGTAATGATGCTAGTTTCCACAATGCTATACTATGCTGATTCAGTATTTCTTTTCATTGTCTAATTATTCCTTCTCTTTCTCCTTCATTAGCTTTTCTAACCCCTAAATATAAGCATTTCCCAAAGTTCTACTGGTCTTCTTTTCTTCTCAAGTGCTTTCCAGGTTATTTCCCTGTTCAAAAACTGTCAATGGCTTTCACTTGCCTTTTCAATGGAATAAAAACTCTACCCTGACATTGAAGACTCTCCAAACTCTGGCCCCAGCCTCCTTTATGCTCCAATATTCTCCTTCATGTTACTCTCTATTTTAGCCTGTGGGTGTTCTCTCACTACACTATGCTTCACCTTAAAGATTCTGTGCCTGAAAAAGTGAAAAATCCATGAAAAATGACAGGAGACAAAAACCTCTGGAGCTGAATAAGGATGAGAAAACATGTAGGCTGTCAAAAATGAGACCTCATCAATGAGTAAGTGAGCCTTTGTCTTAGCTGAAAAGTTTTTGCATGGTTCTTCTTCAGGTAGGAACTAATACCGAAGTGTGGATAACCTGGGTGAAAAGAAAAACGTTTCCTACACATTACTCAGTTTTTATCTTAACTACCTAGATTCCTCCTGCCTTTCTATTTGTACTGACCTCTGGCAATGACATATTGCCTAACCGTCATCTTGCGTATCTGGTTTGCCAACCTGCTTGTAATATCCTTTGATAACTGTGAACTCTCATATTGTCTCTTGCTTCTCCAAGTCCTAGGGTCTATCTGGTGACTCAGGCCATTGTTGGAGTGAAGGAAAAAAAAATACCAGGAAGGAGAGAAAAATATATAATGTCTTTGAATCTCTTTTCTCATTTTCTTATCCTCCCTTCCACTAAAAAAAGATGGAAACTGACCCTCCATTTTGGAAGGATCATTCTGTGATAGGTACCTTTCCACCATAGAAACTTTATCCGCTATTTTGCCTCATCATGTTGGAGGAACTCAAAATTTCTGGAGCAATAGATATTCCCTCTTTTAGAAAACCAGCTTAGAGGAGGTTTTGTATCAGAGACTTGTGTAACATATGTTGGATTCAACCTCTTCTCATCTCAGTTGTGGATGCAGGTCAGATATTCATTGGGAGGGAGTAGGACTGAAATATATCAATAAGATTTTTTTTAAAGAATACGATAAAGACATGAAGGTAGAATGTTAAACAAATATGACTGCATTAGCCATATTTTCATTAATGGCCTCCTGCTATTACACAAATTAATTTCTCCATTCTTTGTCTACCTTGGAATAGAGACACAGAAGAATCAAAGAAAAACTAAAGGCTAGAAAACAAAGTAAAACTGTCTCTCTAATTGCCCTTAATAGCTTGAGCAGAGTAGATAGATCACTTCTGGGTGACTGGGATAGAGAGAGAATGCTGCCAGTTGAGGAGAGCTGCTGGAGAAGCTTTTAATGTCAATTTGCCCTGATGTATTAGAGATCTGTATCAGCTTTGAAAGGATTCTGTCTATAAAAGAATGATCCAGGGCAAATTGAAAGAAACAGCCTGATCAAAGTCTGCTTAGATCAGAGTTAGATTTAGATTGTTAACAGTTAAGGACCAATGAGAAAGGTATGAAATCGTACTTTTTATAGAATTGATTTTCCTTTTAGCTCTCAGTACAGAGATAAAAGCCCCTATCTTGAGGGTGCTGAAGGAATGGACAGTGTGGAGCTAAATAGATTCAGGGCATTTAGATATAAAAGCAGTTGCCTAAAGTCCTAGGTGGTGCAGTGGATAGAGTGGATAGAGCAGGAGTCAGGAAGATCTGAATTTTAATCTGATCTTTAATCTGACTAGCTGTGTGACCCTGGGCAAGACACTTAACCCTATTTGCCTCAATTCATCATCTGTAAAATGAGCTGGAGAAGGAAATGGCAAATCACTCCAGAGTCTTTGCCAAGAAAACCTCAAAGAGTTGAACATAATTGAAAAAAATGACTGAACAACAACGAAAGTCCTTCTCTATTACTTTATGAAGGGGCCATTTGAAAGAAAGTAAATAGAGACAATGAGCTTACAGCAGGATTTCCAGGGGGTGGTTGTCTTGTGATTTGTTTTAGGGACTACTCTGTCCTGCACCAACCTGGCAGGTTTGCTAAGTGATTCTAGAAAACACCAAACAAGAAAACATAAGAAATCTATTGGAGAGTTTAGAGAGAATTCCAAGAAAACAAACATTTTTAAAGTGCTTACTCTATGTCAGGAATTGTGCTAGTGTTGGGGGTACAAATGCAAGCAAAAAGACAGTCTTTGACCTCAAGAGACTTACACAAAGGGAAGTCAAAAAGTGTGTATGTTTGGGGGGGTGGTGGTACCCCCCACAAGACCATGGTATTGAAGTCCAGAGATATGGAAGCAAAGCAGAAAGGTGAATTAAGGATGGTTGGGTTGGCCCCTTTCCAAAATGGAGTCACCTGGAAGAATTCATAGATGGGAGAAGGGAACTGTCATGGCAGAGGGATGTTCCAGGGTGAGAAGACCTCGGGTGATGAGGGAAGTTCCAGGGTAAGAAGGCAGCTGAGGCTTCAGTTTCAAAGTCCAGAGCATAAGAAGCAGAGCCAGAAGGGGAATGAAATTCTAAAACAACACTGCATGACAGGCCCTCCCTGTTGATATATTGGACTCTAGCTTTTAACTGGCAATTGGCCAAGAAGTCAATACCAGCTACAAAAGAATCAGGTTGGGTCCCAAAGAACCTTGATCATACAATGAGACAAAGCGGATAGGATAGTGATGGGACAAAGACCTCTTTCCAAGTGTTCTTTGTATAAAGTCCTTTAGGAGGGTGTGGACAGAAGGGAATTAAGATTTCAGTTTGAGCAGTAGGTAGCCCAAGGTGATATAAGTAGTAAACATTAGTGGTAGATTGGAAAGGGGATGAGAATCTTAAATGTGATATGGGCAATATGAGCTAAATAAATGATAAATTAATTTCTGGAGTCTTTATAATCTAGATACAAACTTGGACTGAGGTATTAAAAAGAAATACTTAGAACCACATCCTACCTGTGCATGTACAGTGGTCCTGAAGGGATCTATGGCTAATTCTCAGGGCTTGGTGGCTTAGCCATTGCACCCTTAGTAACTCCAGTTCTTTTCTCTGGTATGAACTTGTGCTTTGCCTTTTGTATCACTGTGGAGAGGAGTATCCTCCTTTACAGAGAGTTACTGTGGTTTGATGGAAAGAGCCTTTTTATTTGCAACCACAACACTCCTGAGAGAACTAGATTAAAATGTAATTGGGAAATATTTAACAAAATAGAGCAAATATTTAATAAAATAGATAAAAATACAAGAAAACAGATAACATTACATTTTAAAACTAAGTCACTTTGTGACTTACAGGGATGCTTATTTACAATTTGGAGGCCTATGTTTCTATTTGAGTTTAATACAACTGATCTGGAGAATCAGGGGTGCATGTAGGTGGCACAGTAGGTAGAGTGCTGGGCCTAGAGTCAGGAAGACCCTTTTTCCTGAGTTCAAATATGGCCTCAGACAATTATTAGTTATGTGATTCTGGGAAAGTCATTTGACTCCGTTTGCCCGACTTTCCTCATCTGTAAAATAAGCTGGAAAAAGAAATGGCAAATCATGGTCTTATCTTTGCCAAGAAAATCCCAAATGGGGTCATGAAGAGTTGGATATGACTGAAAAATGACTGAACAACAATTACATAGAATTCCTACAAGTAGCAGGTAAACTGTTCATGCTGATTGGTTTCTTAAGCTATACATATAGCTAAACAATATTTGCCACCACTCAAATCATGACCAACTTGTCAATCTAAGTCTGGTAATTTTTGATACTGGTAATTGTAATTGAATATTAGTCTGTAAGTTTGGATCAATCCAGTCATCACTGTTGACTGTATCATTAATCATAATTATCTAGACAGGCAGTTGACGTAGCTGATGTGACTTAACTTTAAATGACAATATCCAGGGGCTGTGATTGGAGAACATAAGATTGTGTAATAGTAGAAGTAATAGGCTTATCAATTTCAATACGTACAAGTTTTTTTCAAAGGTGTTTGAACCACTTCTGTTTATGGACATATGAGAAGTTGATTAACCACTAATTGAAATATTAGCAACAGCATCTTGAAAACACTTGATTTTGAATAGAAATAATATTGATTGACATTTATATAGCATTTTAGTTTTCAAAGCACTTCACATAATTCAATTCAATGAGCATTTATTAAGTACCTACTATGTGCCTGGAAAGGTGATAGCAATAGAAGGCAAAAAATAAATTAGGATACTCTTCCAGGAGCTTATGTCCCACAGAAGAAAACAGCTAACATTTATATAGTGTTTCCTATGTGCCAGGCTTTGTGCTAAATGCTTTACAATTATAATCTTGTTTGATTTTTACAACAACCCTGGTAAGTAGGTGGTATTGTTACCTCCATTTTACAGATGGGGTAAATGAGGCAAATAGAAGTTACATGACTTGCCCAATGTCACATAGCTAATATGTGTTTGAGGCCAGACTTGAATTCAGGTCTTCCTGCTTCCTATTCACTATATAATGGAGTCACTGTATAAATAAATGCAAAATAAATTTCAAATAAAGATAAAGTAATGTGAGGGTAAGAGGGAAAACACAAATAATTGGTGGGATCAGAGGAGGACTCACTAGGAAAAGGTGCTTGAGCTAAGCCTTGAATGGGGCTGAGGAGGGGCCATATTCTAGGGATGGGGAAAGCCTATACAAAGGTATACACAGAGGTGGATGACATAGTTTTGTTTGGGCAGCAGAAAATAAGACAATTATGCTGGAAAGTAGACTTGTGGAGGAATAATGGGAAGTAGGTCTGAAGAGATAGGATGGAAACATGTTATGAAGTAATTAAAATGTCCAAATAGAAGTTTTGTATTTTCTCTCATTTGAGCCTTACAATAACCTCTTGGATTAGGTGCTATTGTCATCCCCAGAAGGCAACTGAAGCTCAGAGAAGATAATTGACTTGCCTGTATACACAGAACTGTTAGTGGTCTGAGGCAGGATTTGTTAGAAAAATCTGAAACAAAAATCTACTACAACGAGTGAAGGAAAGCCTTTATTACACTTCTCTCGAGAGAAGTGGGCACAACACACTTTAGTAGCATGTGGGCGCTGGTTCAGTGGTACACTCAACTTCTAAACAGTTAGTAAGATCCATAATCCACCCACCAGGGTTATGATTGGTCTAGTTCATCTGAGTTACACTCTTCCTGGACAGCCCATTGCATGTTCTTCTATGTTCTGTTAACTCTGCCCACTTTATAGACCCCATGTCCAAAAATGGGCTATCTCTGCCCTCGGGGCAGTCAGTTAATATTTAATAAGCTTATTAAGCAAGCACAGTGCAGAAAAGCCTTTGCCCTGTGGAGGCCCCATCCTTGAACCTGATGGTATGCAACCGATTTAGCTTACAGGGCTCTTTCTTTTTTTCCTTTTTTTAAGCTGGAAGACCATTTTATTTTATTTCATTTTATTTTATTTTATTTTATTTATTTATTTTTGGGCAGTTGGGGCTAAGTGATTTGCCCAGGGTCACACAGCTAGTAAGTGTCAAGTGTTTGGTCTGAGGCCAGATTTGAACTCAGGTCCTCCTGACTTCAGGGCCAGTGCTCTATCCACTGTGCCACCTAGCTGCCCCTCCAGGGATCTTGCTTAAGGAATTAGGGGAATTTTGGGGGCACTTTCTGATTGGTTGAGGGACTATCCACAAGATCTTGGAAGTCCTCAGAATCCCCTTGTTCTGTTGTGGAAGCTTAACTCCTTAATTCTTTCTTACAGGATTCAAACTCAGGTCTTCCAAAGATTAGTGTGTCATCCATTATACTATGCTGTTAAACAGCTTTGACCATTCAAAGTTAGGAAACTTGAGTTTGTTTCTATGTTTGAGATAGATGATAGATGGATAATGATAATCATTTAAGATCAATTGAGACCCAATAAGGGCCAAAAACCTGAATTAATCTTTTCTGTCTGAGTGAACTGAGAATGTCCCTTCCTGTGTCAACAGCTGAAGCTGACCAAAAGCATTCTTATGTTTATGACCACTAAAGCCCCTTTAACCCAGACACTACCTTGAATAATGGGACTTTTCTTATCTTAATATTCTATGGTGGTAAAGATATCCTGAATCTGACATTTGCCTATCAATTAACACAGACATCCTGAGTCACAGTTTAAATGTCTTGCTAAAATTGCTTGATTCAATCAGAGTTCAAGCTCTGACTTCATGTAACACGTTGCTAATTTAAGGGAATAAACAATATGGATTTACTTATCACCTAGCTTATTGTCTCTTTAATCAACTTTCAGGTGGACAATAATGGTGCCATGACTTGGATGGAACTGAAGGAATAGGTAAAAACCCACCCTGGCAATGCTAGTGACTCGGACGAATCAGGGATCTGTTTTTTCCTGGAGTCCTAACCTTGATGGGGTCAGGTAAGTTTCCCCTATTTCCAGCTTCCATGGAACTCCCACTAGTTTGATTGAAGTCCCCAAAAGAAAATTCTCTTTAAACTAGCTCTGTGGTTGGGTATCAAGTAGAAGTTCAGAAACTCCGGCTATTGTATCAGTTAGATCCCCTTTGGTAAGGATTGATGTAGAGAAATTGGCTATGGGTCAGTCAGAAACTAAAACTAGAAATTTGGCTAATAAGACCACCACCTCTCATATGTCAAGCCATTGCCAATCTGGTGATCACAAATATTGCCAGCACTGATGTCAGCTAATTAAAGATAGCCCCAAATTATGTTGGCCACAATAGGGGTCCTTTTGACCTGTCAAAGTTACTTTATCTTAAAACCAAATTAAATTTAAAGGCCAACAAAACATCTAGCCAGGAGTGAGAATGTCTTCATCATTGGGTTGCTGAGATGGCTAAAGGAGAAGGAAAGGCGGAAGCCTCTTTCCTTAAAGCTTGCAAAGCCGCTTCCTCAATCTTTCCCAGTCTCCGAATAATCCCTTTCCCTCTCCTGTTTTCCCTTAAAAGCTATGGTCCTGACTGGACTCAGATTCTCGAACTTAACTTCTTTGGATTTATGGCATGGTTGTATTTCTAAATTTTCTTATACGGTGTAATCTGGTAAACAAATTGTATTAGCTATGTTGTTGAAAAAGTAATTTCTCTTATGATCTAGAGGTGTTAGATCAAGAATTGTACCTACCCTCCAAAAATAGGGGAGAATGAATGGGTTAGAATAAACTTCCAAGTTTTATTTACCTTTAAGAGGAAGTTTCACCTAAAATTCTTATCAAGTCTGTGTAAAAGTTTCCTGTGTTGTGGAATTTCTGAGTAAATGAGAACCCTGGGGATATGTTAATTTGGAGATTTTTGGACTACCACATTCACTATCTATGTGAGATTCCAGAATGTAATAGTTTTTTCTAATTTCTGGAGATATATTTAAATACTGAGCAAATTTTTAAAGGCTTGATAATATTTGTTATTGTGATAAGACTAATTTAATTGGGTATGTTTTTCATGCATTATAAAAACTGAATTTCTTCTCCATTACAAACATCTTTTTGACTAAGGGACTTTGTGATATCTAGGAATTCTGTAATAACTAGGAATTTAGTTTGTTATAATACTTTGGGAATTTATTTATGTTATTTAACCAACTTAGTTTTAATGAATTCCAATTTTAAAGGCTTATTTTTGCTTAAAGGTGGACAAGAGAGATAAGTTTAGCGATTATTCTTCTTAACATCAGGATAAATTTTAAACTGTTTTTAAAGAAGGGAAATACTTTTAGAAGAAATCTCATGCTTGATTTTTTTTTGAAGGCCTACTAAATTTTCATTTGCAAGATAATTTATTGCTAAATTATTGTAATGAGTTGGAAAGCAGAAGAGATCTTGCTGTTTTGATCTGAATTTTCCTTTACTCCATGGCCTAAGCAAGAGTTAAATTAGTGTTTGAACTTACATGTATAAAGTTCAAATCCTGAAATATCTCAGTCTTCCAGAGTGAATATAATTAGAGAAGAATAAACAAGCTTGTCAACAAGGACATAAATCCATCAGCTTGTGAGGTTAAAGTCAGGAACCTCTTTGTTTTGTTTAAGCAATGGGATTCCAGTACAGACAGTTATGTTAGTGAAGAGTAGTAACTTATGAGCTCTTTTATGTTAACTTAATGGGAAATCTAATATTGTTTTTAATTTGGAATTAGAACATGTGCAGAAATGTATACAAACTTCTGAAGACTCACCTTAAGGTCCTCCCATTGTTGTGGTACCTCAGAATTGTTTTGATTTGCATTTTTCTAATCAATAGTGATTTAGAGTATTTTTTTCATATGATTGCAGATGGCTTTAATTTCTTCATCTGAGAACTGTCTGTTTATATCCTTTGACCATTTATCAATTGGGGAATGGCTTGTATTGTTATAAATTTGACTTAATTCTCTATATATTGTAGAAATGAGGCCCTTATCAGGGAGACTGGTTGTAAAAATTCTTTCCCAATTTTCTACCTTCCTTCTAATCTTAGTTGCATTGACTTTGTTTGTGCAAAAACTTTTCAATTTAATGTAATCAAAGTTATCTATTTTGCTTCTTGTAATGTTCTCTGTCTCCTGTTTGGTCATGAATTCTTCTGTTCTCCATAAATCTGACAGGTAAACTATTCCTTGCTCTCCCAGTTTGCTTATAGTATCAGCCTTTATATCCAAATTATGTACCCATTTTGACTTTATTTTGGTATATGGTGTGAGATTTTGGTCTACGCCTACTTTCTGCCATACTCTTTTCCAATTTTCCCAGCAGTTTTTTTCAGAGAGTGGGTTCTTATCCCAGAAGCTGGGGTCTTTGGGTTTATCAAATAATAGATTACTATAGTCATTGACTACTGTGTCTTGCATATTTAACCTATTCCACTGATCCACCACTCTATTTCTTAGCCAGTACCAAGCAGTTTTGGTGATTGCTGCTTTATAACACGATTTGAAATCTGGAATGGCTAGGCCACCTTCCCCTGCATTTCTTTTCATTAGTTCTCTTGATATTTTGGACCTTTTGTTCTTCCAAATGAATTTTGTTATTATTTTTTCTAACTCTATAAAATAATTTTTTGGTAGTTTGATTGGTATGGCACTGAGTAAGCAAATTAGCTTAGGTAGAATTGTCATTTTTATTATATTAGGTCAGCCTACCCATGAGCGACTGATGTTTTTCCAATGATTTAGATCTGACATTATTTGTGTGAAAAGTGTTTTGTAATTGTGCTCATAGAGTTCCTGGGTTTGTTTTGGGAGGTAGACTCCTAAATATTTTATAATGTCTACAGTAAGTTTAAATGAATTTCTCTTTCTATCTCTTGCTATTGGGCTTTGTTGGTAATATATAGAAATGTCGATGATTTATGTGGGTTTATTTTATAGCCTGCAACTTTGCTAAAGTTGTTTATTATTTCAAGTAGTTTTTTACTTGATTCTCTGGGATTCTCTAAGTATAACATCATGTCATATGCAAAGAGTGATAGCTTTGTTTCTTCTTTGCTTATTTTAATGCCTTCAATGTCTTTTTCTTCTCTTATTGCTAAAGCTAACGTTTCCAGTACGATGTTGAATAACCGTGGTGATAATGGACATCCTTGTTTCACCCCTGATCTTATTGGAAATGCTTCTAGCTTGTCCCCATTACATTATGCTTGCTGAAGGTTTTAGATAGATGCTATTTATTATTTTAAGGAAGACTCCATTTATACCTATGCTCTCTAGTTTTTTAATAGGAATGGGTATTGTATTTTGTCAAAAGTTTTTCTGCATCTAATGAGATGATCATGTGGTTTCTGTTAGTTTTGGTGTTGATATGATGAATTATGCTGATAGTTTTCCTTATATTGAACTAGTCCTGCATTCCTGGTATAAATCCTACCTGGTCATAGTGTATTATTCTTGTGATAAGTTGCTGTAATCTGTTTGCTAATATTTTGTTCAAAATTTTTGCATCTATATTCATTAGAGAAATTGGTCTATAATTTTCTTTCTCTGTCTTGACTCTTCCTGGTTTAGGTATCAGCACCATATTTGTATCATAAAAAGAATTTGGTAAGATTCCTTCTTCATCTATTTTACCAAATAGTCTATATAATATTGGAATTAATTGTTCTTTAAATGTTTGATTGAATTTGCATGTAAATCCATCTGGCCCTGGAGATTTTTTCCTAGGGCTTGTTCAATTTCTTTTTCTGAGATGGGGTTATTTAAGTATTTTACTTCCTCTTCTGTTAATCTGGGCAATTTATATTTTTGTAAATATGTATCCATTTCACTAAGATTGTCAAATTTGTTGGCATATAGTTGGGCAAAATAATTCCTAGTTGTTCTTTTGATTTCCTCATCCTTGGTGATAGCTTCACCCTTTTCATTCTTAATACTAGTAATTTGGTTTTCTTCTTTCTTTTTTTAAATTAGATTAACCAAACATTTATCTATTTTATTGGTTTTTTCATAAAACCAGCTCTTAGTTTTATTTATTAGTTCAATAGTTTTCTTAATTTCAATTTTCTTAATTTTTCCTTTGGTTTTCAATATTTCTAATTTGGTGTTTAATTGAGGATTTTTGATTTGTTCTTTTTTAATTTTTTTTAGTTGTATGCCCAATTCATTGATCTCTTCTTTTTCTATTTTATTTATGTAAGTATTTAGAGATATAAAACTTCCCCTAAGAACTGCTTTTGCTGCATCTTATAAGTTTTGGTATGTTGTCTCATTATTGCCATTTTCTTGAATGAAAGTATTGATTGTTTCTATGATTTGTTGTTTGACCCAATCATTTTTTAGTATTAGATTATTTAATTTCCAATTATTTTTTAGTCTATCTTTCCAGGGCCCTTTATTACACATAATTTTTATTGCATCATGATATGAAATGGATGCATGTAATATTTCTGCTTTTCTGCATTGGATTGTGAGGTTTTTATGCCCTAGTACATGGTCAATTTTTGTGTATGTGCCATGTATTGCTGAGAAAAAAATATATTCCTTTCTATCCCCATTCAGTTTTCTCCAGAGGTCTATCATATCCAACTTTTCTAATGTTCTATTCACCTCCTTAATTTCTTTCTTGTTTATTTTGTGGTTAGATTTATCAAGTTCAGAGAGGGGGAGGTTGAGGTTCCCCACTAGTATAGTTTTGCTGTCTATTTCTTCCTGTAAATCCCTGAACTTTTCCTCTAAGAATTTGGATGCTATACCATTTGGTGCATATATGTTTAGTAATGATATTACTTCATTGTCTATGGTGCCTTTTAGCCGGATGTGGTTTCCTTCCTTATTTCTTTTGATAAGATCTATTTTTGCTTTTGCTTTGTCTGAGATCAGGATTGCTACCCCTGCTTTTTTTACTTCAGCTGAAGCATAATATATTTTGCTCCAGCCTTTTACCTTTACCCTGCATGTGTCATTCTTTTTCAAATGTGTTTCCTGTAAACAACATATTGTAGGATTATGGTTTTTAATCCACACTGCTATGTGCTTCCGAGGTGTTCCCATTGTTTAAAGGAATTATGAGACCAGCAGTATTTTTCTGTGATCAGTCTCTTACTGTTACCAATGTGAGATTAAATTCTTATTATTTAGAATATGTGACTTTATGGAACAGCAAGTTAGTATTGTTTTGAGCTTTGGTTACAGGGATAGTTGTCTGAGTTGTCATGAAGCCAATAGTAGAATGGCATGTCCTGCAGGTTGAGAACTGATAAAGATGGATGTCTGTGCCTGGGAAGAGTTTTGAGGACCACCACAGACATAGCCTAGTTAGGACCTTCCTGACTCTATTTCCCAATTGTACTGTTTCCTTTCTGAAAAGGAAAGTTTCCCCACCTGATTAATCCTGAGCCCTGCTTTTAACATCCAGTGACTACATGATTGGCTATCAGATATGACTCATGCCTGGAATCAAACAGAGCTAAGAAAGTTCTTTCCTTCTGATGTGATATATGACATTGTCCCTCTTTTTCTTTTATAGCAACTTTCTATAATCAAGAAGTTCTGTAAGTACAGTATTAAAATTATTAAATAATAGATTGATACTAGAACATCTCTGAGTTGCCATAATAGGATGCAAGTATGAATAGCTACAATTTTAACTTACATTCATGGCCAAATAATAATAATATAGGGATAACATCCTCCTAAGGAGGAAATGTTTAGACAAAGTAATAAGACAAAGATGTAATGTGATAGATGTCTAATTAAAAAGGATAGCAAATTTTGAGAAAAGCAACAGGATTAGACTGATTCCTCCAAGAACTATATACAGATACATATGATTGGCTTCCAAAATGTATCTGTCATGGAAATCCAAGCTTTAAGCATGTTTTGGTAATAAGATCTCAAATTTAGATTGTATAAAATTGTATACAAAATTTGTATAGGATAGTGGTAAAAGTATGTGAAATTATTTCTCCTTTATTAAAGTATCTGTCTGATAATTTTAAAAGGCAAAAGAACTCTTTTTATGGTTGGATCCTCACATTTTAAAAGATTCTTATACCAGGTATAGGATTTAGGTAAGGACAGAAGCAGCAGATGATCTAAAAAACTTAATTTATACTAATCAGAATTATCTGGGAAATTCTAGATCTAAACCAGGGAAGCAGAACTCCCTTTTTGAACTGCCTAAGAATAAAACCTATTGTACATGAGTAAGGAACTTAATGTCAGTTAACATTGGTAATAATGCTTGTATTGATTTGTATGGTTCATGTTTAAGGTTTTCTTGGTTATCTTGCTGACATGTAAATCTACCTTCTCAAAACTAGTCTATTGTGAGCCATTTAAGTAGTTTAATCTTACCTGACTTGATGTAACTATGTAATTTTGTGAATTATGAGAAAAACTTTGTTGTATTGTTTGGACCTAGCCCTGTGTGGCAGGCAAACTGAATCATCTCTATGTGCCTTTAACTATGGACTTATGTTATGCTGTTTTCTCTCAATTATCAACTCATACATCTTCTAAGAGCCCCTATCAGGTCTATGTGACTACTCCCACAGCTTCCAGCTTCTGAATCTCCAAGATCATCTGAAGATGCCTATTATAAGTGGACATCTCTTCCCACCCCCTGAGGAAGAAGAAGGTTTTTCCCATACCTTTCTTTGGTCTACAGGCGAAGCCTTCGGCTTACCTTTGACCAAAAGGAGGAAATGATAATTATTTAAGATCAACTGAGCTCCAATAAGGGCCAAAAACCTGAATTAATCTTTTCTTTCTGAGTAAACTAAGAATGCCCCTTCCTGAATCAACAGCTGAAGCTGACCAAGAGCATTCTTATGTTTATGACCACTAAGGCACCTTTCTACAGAGTGGGAAGATGGCTGATATGGAGACTGAATCAAGCAAGTTGTGAGTGACTCAGGGTCAGAATCTTACACAATATTAAAACTACATCATGCATTTGAATATTAACAAGACATTTCTGTCCAGGTTCCACTCCTGAGTCATCAGAGTTTAGCCCCTTCCTTTCATAAGCTGGTTTCTCCCAGAGCCTTCATTTTGAGTAAGTGCCCAGGCCAGCCCCAAGCTGTGATGTTTCCTTTACCTCTGAGCAGTAATCTCTGGACTTCTTGCAGGTATGGCTTCCTCTTCCCCAACCCTCCTTTTCAGATTCCTTTTATGTGTTGTCTTTCTCATGCTCTTTGAGGGCAAAGAATGTTTTTCCTTCTCGCATTTGTATTCCCAGCATTTAGCATAGCCCCTGGCACAAAGTAAATGCTTAATAAATACTGACTTGTTGACAATGGGCTAGGAAAAGCTGATCTATAATTAGCAATAAAAGACATATCTTTTATAGGAGATAAAATCTAGCCATGAAAAACACTTATGAACTCCTGATTCAAGATACCATTTGTGGCAAACAAAATGATTATTAGTTCCAGGGGGTTATCTGACCATTTCTAGCTATAAAGCCAAACGAGAAATTGATTAACTATCCTCCAAAATCATAATTATTAGTGAATACTGAGAACTGCTTAGCTGCATATATTTGTATGTATGTATATACATATCTACACACACACACACATGCACACACACACACATACACCTCAGACTAGTTTCAAGCCATGTGTGTCATGGCCCTGTGCTATTTTAGAAATCATGACTGAGGAGTTTGGATATTTTTATCTGGGAAAGAACTATGAGATATCTCTGGAGAATACAGGCAAGGTTTATTTCTTTCCAATCTCCAATGGGCTGGTATTAAATAACATTTTTTCATTATATACTTTGCTGGATATAAGCTAAAAGGGGCTATTATTATATTAATATAATATCTAGGACCTCAGTAAGTTATTTCTAGCAGCATCAATATGGTTCCAGTTAATGAATGAAATTTAATTTTATAAAATACTGTGATGGAATTATTAAGGTGTAAACAGTAAAATATTCTTTTTACAGCTTTGGATAAAATTGTGAAAACCACATATTCACAGTTATAAGCATTGTTTTCATTAAGAGTAGAATAATCAGAATTAGATAATTTAATGATGACAACTGATAATTACAGCCCCCAAAACACTATGCCTAACTGGGAAGCCTGGTATTGAATTTTCAGCATAGGTCAGGTACCTTTCTGTCCTCGCTGAAAGCCTGTCAATTAGAGCCCTAAATTAAGAAGTATCTTCCAAAACAGGGTGGGTGTTGGCCATCTGAACTAGGTTTGATTCATCTTTGTTTAGAACACCTACCAGGAAGCCTGATGATTTAGGTGACTTATCCACTTTCGAAAGGAGTCAAGAAATCTGATTTGCAAGATCTAAGGACTTTTCCAGTGTGTTGTAGGGAAAAATTCAAATCAATTCAATTTGACAACTATATCTGAAGTATCTACTATGTACCTAACACTATATAATCACTGCCTTTGAAGAACAAATATTTTTGAGGAGATAGGACTTACTGGCATTAATAAAAACCCAAGAAGGTTTAGTTAAGATCAAGAGATGCAGCCTGGTAAAGTGATAGGATGTTAAACTTGGATTCAGGAAGACTTCATATTCTGCATCTGACACTAACTTTGACACTGGGCAAGTCACTTAAACTCCCTGAGCCTCTTAAGAGGATTGAACTTAATATTTTTCAGTCTCTTCTAGCTCTAAATGATTATTTCTATCAGAGAGACTTTTAATTCTTTGGAAAGTCAAGAAGGGAAGAGGTCAGGGTAAGTAGGAATGGTTATGAAATGCTGCATTAATTTAGCACAAGTTGAGCTGGGTCTGGAATGATGAGTATAATTTTGATAGGTAAGGATTGGGCAGGGACAATTCCTGATGGAGAGAACTCTAAGCATTGTGCTGGGAATGGATTAATATATGTAGGCAGTGGTGTCAAACTTAAATAGAAACAGAATTTACTAAATTGTACAGAAAGAATCCCTGTTACAATGCATTTGTTGAAAGGAAAATTCTTTATTTTGGCTTTCACCCTTATTAATGAGGCAAAACTCAAGACAAAGAGAATTAAAAGGATTTCATTATAAGTGCATCAAGGTAGCAACACATTGAGGGGCTGATCACAGAAAATCAGCAATGGCTTCAAGGTGGGGAGTTTTTATAGGTAACTTTAAGATAATCCAGATAGGTCCACTTCAACAAAAGAGGTGGGGCCCTTGAATCTCATTTCTTCCCTAAGGTAGCAAGAATGTGACAATTTGCAGGTAAGGGTAGTGACAAGAGCAGATGATACAAAAACTGCAGACTTCATGTCTCTTTTCCCACCAGTGCCTCCTCCAACATTAGTTGATAAGCAGTGCTGGGAACAATAGGTAACTGAGTCAACATAACTTTCAACATATAAGCTAAATATATATTTTGTTATAATTTTATTTATTCATTAAATATTTCTCAGTTGTGTTTTGATCTGGCCTGGGTGACACGCAAAAGTGTTGTGGGCAGCATATTTGATGTCTGTGGTGTAGAGGACAATGAAGTTTACTTGCCTGGGACAGACGTATCTTCGGGGACATTAGTATTAGAATTTTCAGCACTGGTTGCAGGCATACCTTGAGAAGAAGGGAATTAGTTGACTTCAAAAATATCAGAGAGAATAAGGTACTTTGCCTTTGGGCATTCATCTCATCACTGGCCAAATCTCTAATGGCAGTTGCATTTACAAAAATGTCCCCACTGGAGGGTAATGCAGACATGGCCAGACAGGACATTTTCACCCAATGTTGCCCATGCCTTAAATGTCTCTCTTTCTTCACCTTCTGGCTTGTCTAGATTCCTTCAAGTCTCTACTAAATCCTCATGTTCTCCAAGATGCCTTTGCCAATTCCCATGAATGCTAGTGTCTCTCCTCTGAAATTACTTCTAGTTTACTCTGTATGTATCTTGCATGTACTTAGTTGCTTCCGTATTGTCTCCCCCATTAGATTGTGAGCTCCTTGAGGGTACAGACTGTGTTTGCTTTTCTTATCCCCAGACCTTACTGTAGTGTCTGACACACAGCAGCTGGTTCATGAGTGTTTGTAATGTGATGCGCTGAAGGTTTTCCAATGGTTCTTGGAAACAAAGGTTTGATTTTTGAAACAAAGATTTTAATTTTGATCTTTAGGGGTTGTAGATCTGTCTTCATGAATATAAATCAAGTGATAATCTTCGGATTAGGGTGTAATGGGAGGATTTCCTTGTGATGCTTTAGGAAAGGAGGAGAATTTCTAGTTGCTATGCTGAAAAAGGAGAAAGACTGTATCTGGTTAACCCTCCCTGAGAACAACACAGTCAGATGGTAGCCTCTCAGTTCATCATTCTGCTTTCTCTTTGTTGTGAGTTGTTTCAGTTGAGTTCCAGTTGGGTTGTTGTTGTTGTTGTTTTTTTTTTGGCAGAGATATTGGAGTGGTTTGCCATGTCCTTCTCCAGCTCATTTGACAGATAAGGAAATGGAAGCAAATAGGGTAAAGTGACTTGCCCAGGGTCACCTAACTAGCAAGTGTCTGAGGACAGATTTGAACTCAGGAAGATGAGTCTTTCTGACTCCAGGCCCAGCACTTTATCTGCTGTGCCACCTAATTGCCTCCCAAAGGGCTTTACTGTACCACTATTTTCTGATTATATAACTAAGAACACTCAGGCACACAAAGGGTGAAAAGATTAGGTAGGGATCACGCTGGAAGCCATTATTGGCCAGATACACAATCTGGGTCATCTTACTCTCCAGTCCAGTAGGTTCATCCGCTTAGCCTCTGCTGTCCAACTTTGGGAAAATCTTTGTTTCCATACAAAGGAAAATTATTGTTGGGAAGAGAGATCATGAAAAATCTATGTAATATTTTTGTCTTCATCTCCAGTAAATGCTGTTATAGAAAGATATGGATCATATTGGGAAAGATGTGTCAACTCTGAATGCATTAGATAAGACACACAATCCAGCAGACCATTGGTGACCACATGCATATCTAACAATAATGGAAACAGAAACCTGTATTGCCAGAGGGGATTCCTGCTAAAGTATATACTAGTTGGACTGGGTCCCTCCAAGGTCCTCTCCAGCTCTGAGATCATGTGAGTGCAAGAGGCTGAAATAAGTGGCCCCGGAGAACATTCCTATGACTTAGTTTATTTCTTTCTCTAAGCAGGCAAACCAACAACAAAATTATAAACAATGTTTATAATTGACAAGTCAAGATAAAACATTGGAGTGAGAGAACAAGTACTTCATTGGGAGGATAAGTTCTCTTTTAAATTTTGGCCTTCCAAATGGGAAAATTCACATCTACATAATCTTGCCCAGTTTTTTTTTTTTTTTGCAGGCATTCTTATTAATATGGTGCAAATATAATCAGGTGTTTTAGGTATTGTAATGGAAAGAGTGCTGGACTTGGAGACAGAAAGGAAAATCTGAGTTCAAACCCTGCCTCAGATACCCAACTAGCTGTGTGACCCTGGGGAAGTCACTTAACCTCTGTCAGCCTCAGCTTTCTCAAGGAAGACTCACTAATCAGTGGCTTATCCTATAATGTGGGAGGAGGGGGCCAGAGTCTTTTTGCGTGTAAAAGGGAAAAATTTGTTCCTGACTGTTGAGTGACTGCTTTAAGTGTTATAGACCTATTATATGTAATAGGAATTATGTGACTATGATTTAAAGAGTACTTTGCTTAGAAATTAAGCATTTTCATTCCTTTTGTGTTATCATTGATTCCTTCTTATAAAAAGAGAGTTTCTTCCTACAAGGAACTTGAGTCTTCACTTAGAAGTACTATAAAATAAAGCAATTAGATTCTTCACACAAAGGATTACAGACTCCTGTGAAACACAGCCTTCCTCCAAAATATCTATCATCATTCCTTTAGAGTAAGAACTCTAAAGGAAGTTATGTTGTAAAATATCTGAAATTGTCAGTCTGAAAGTGCTTATTTTGAAAAAAATTAACAATTAAAATTTTTGCTAGTACCTTATAAGTTGAGACTGACTCTATACTATAAGATTCCCTTAAATAGCACTCAAATACTTCAAATATCTTTTGTCCCATTTACCACAAGAAACCTCTTCCACCAAAACTATAATGAATTCTAGAGAGTCAGTGAGTGGGATATAGTGGTTAGAGGCAGGAAGACTTGATTTCAAGTTTTGCCTCTTCTACAAATTGGTTGTGTGATCCTTGGTGTCACTTTACTTCTAAGTACCCAGTCAACTCTCTAAGACAACAAGTTACAGAACAAACATGAATCTGAATTGGTAGAGGATGTTCTTTTGCTGGAAGATCCCTATATGGATGAAAACATGTATGGGGGGGGGTGCCAGCAATACCAAGGGATCAGTCAAATGGAAGCACTGAGATATCATTTCTTTGATCTTTTTGATACTGGGATACAAACCTAGTAGTGGTATTGCTGGGTCGAAGGGCAGGCACAGTTTTGTAGCTCTTTAGGAATAGTTTCTAATTGTTCTTCAGAATGGTTGGATTACCTCATGAATGTACCAACAGTATATTAATGCCCTATTTTCCCACATTGCTTCCAGCATTTGCCATTTTCCTTTTCTGTCATGTAAGCCAATCTGATAGGTGTAAGGTTTTAATTTGCATTTCTTTAATTAGCAGTGATTTAGAACATTTTTATGTGACTATTGATAGCTTTGATTTATTCATTGTCCATAGTACCTTTTAGCAAGATGTAATTTCCCTGTCTATCTCTTTAATTAGATCTATTTTTACTTTTTCTTTGTCTGAGATCATGATTGCTACACTTGCCTCTTTTTTTTAACTTTAGCTGAAGCATAATACATTCTGCTCCAACCCCTTATTTTAACTCTGTGTGTGTGTGTGTGTCTCTCTGTTTCAAGTATGTTTCTTGTAAACAACATAATGTTCACTTCTGATTTCTAATCCATTCTGCTATCCACTTTCATTTTATGATTGAGTTCATCTCATTCCCATTCACCATTGTGAACTATCTGTGTATTTCTCTCCATCCCATTTTCTTCTGTTTTTTTCATTTCTCTCTCTCTCTCTCTCTCTCTCTCTCTCTCTCTCTCTCTCTGTCTCTCACTCTCTCTCTCTCTCCCCTATTCATCCTCTAAAGTCTGTTTTGCTTATGACCACTGCTTTCTTTTATCTGCCTTCCCTCTTATCACTTCTCTTCCTCTTATCCCCTTCCCCTCATATTTCTCTGTTGGGTAAGATAGACTTCTATTACCAGTTAAATATGTGTGTTTTTTCCCTCTTTGAACCAATTTAAACTTGAGTGAGATATTCAAGCATTGCCTGCCCCCTCAATTTCCCCTGCCACTTTAAAAGCTCTTCCTTGTGTGCTTCTTTTATGTGAGATAATCTTCCCCATTCTTCCTTTCCCTTCCACCTTCTCCCAAGGCATCCATCTTTCTCACCTATCCATTTTTTTTACATCATCCCAACAAAATCGACTCAATTCTGCATCTTCTTTCTATGTAGAATCCTTCTAACTGCCCTAACAATAATAGCAGTTATATGTATCATCTTCTCATATAGAAAGGTAAACAGATTTCTCTTTGATGTTTACCTTTTTATGCTTCTTTTGAGTCTTGTATTTGAAAGTCAAGTTTTCTATTCACCTCTGGTTTTTTCATCAGGAATGCTTGATAGTCCTCTATTTCATCAAATATCCATTTTTCCTTGAAAAGGAAAGCAGGTGCTATTTTCAGTCCCATTTTACAGATGAAGAAACTGAGACAGACAGAGGTGAAGTAGCTTTCCCAGCATCACACAACTGGTAAATGTATGATAATGGGGATGCTTCTTAAAGCTCAGGGGAAGTAAATATAAGAAAAATAGAAAGAAGTAACTTTACACTAAATTAAGAGGTGAGGCAGAGCACTGAACTAGGTATTGTGAAGACTTTATTTTAAATCTTGCCTCAGGTATTTTGAATCATTTGCCTGGACAGTGATTTAACCTCTCTGAGTCTTAGTTCTCACATATATAAAATGGGGATAATAATAACACCTACACCACAGTATTATTATGAGGTTAAAATGAGTTATCATATGTAAGATATTTTACAGGCCTTATAGACCTCTGCTGTAAATAAACTTGTTGATATAATAATAGCTAATATTACAATAAATAGCATTCATATAGCAATTTAAGGTTTGCAAAGCAGTTACAAAGATTATCTCATTTTATCTTCCCAAGAACCCTGGGAGGTAAGTGCTATTATTAATCTCATTTCACGGATGAGGGAATTGAGACAGATCTTAGAGGGTAAGTGACTTGCCCAAGATCATACAGCTAATCAGTGGTTGAGATCATATTTGAACTCAGATCTCCCTGACTCTGGGTGCAGTGTTCTATCCACCATACCATCTAGGTTTTATAGTTATAAGAAATTGAAGACATCAAGAGATATTAAAATGTTTAGATATATTCAGGGATGACAGAGATATAATTGGTTATACAATAAAACTGGGATGCTATGGAATATAGATTTGCTCTGAAGGAAGGTGACCTTCCACAAAATATCCCTTGCTAATATTGTTGTTAAAAAGAATATTAGGCTACAGTGTGAGTTCTAGGTTAAAATATGAAGTATATTGAGCCACAGAAAACAAAATTGAAAGAAGACGTTAGCCTATGGACTATTAGAACTCTGGTCAACATAATAGCCAACCACAATTCCAAAGCATTCATAATAAAACATTCGATGTATTTCTGTATAGAGAGCTGATGGGCTCCGAGTATAAATTAAAGCATACTTTCATTTGTTTCTTTTCTTTCTTTTTTTTGGGGGGGGGAGAACATGGCTAATGTTGAGATTTGCTTTGCAAGATTACATGTTTGTAACATTTTTTGTTGTTGCCTTATCAATGAATAAGGAAGGAGTAGGAGAGAAAATTCAGAATTGAAAATCAAATTGAATTGAAAGTAATTTGAAAAAAATAAAAAATGAAACCTCTAGACTCAGTTTTAATACATAAATATAGCAACAAAGAAGGTGCACTAGAGATTATAATCTAGAGATAAATTTGTCCTTATAGATATTATTGAGACATGGTGGGATAAGATTCAATACTGGAATATGCCTCTGGAAGGATATAGACTATTCAAAAGGAATAGGGATAGGTAAAAGGAAAAGGCTATGATGTTGAATATTAAGAAAATATACTTATGCAGGGAAATCCAAAAGCCAGAGGGAAGAAGAAAAGTGGGCAGCTTTTGTGTAAGATTGATTGAGGTAGAAACAGAAAAAAAAATATTGTCAGCAATGTAAGTCTGCTCATATAAAAAGAAGAAATAAATGAGGAATTTGTGATGCAGTTTAGAAGTTTCACATAAAGGACTAACGCATAATAGTGACGAGTGATTTCAATTACTGGGATATTTGTCAAAGCTCTTTCTCAGCCTAAAGCAGAGCAACTAATACTTTCTTAGCTTTTTAAGTGATAGGCTCATACTTCAAAAGGTGGAGGAAACAATGAGAAGAAATTATATTCTGAATCCTATTCTCACTAACAAGGAGGACTTTTGGCTAGAGTGGAAATAATGAGAACTTTGGGAACAAGCAATTCATCTTTCTAAGAATTTTCAATAGATAAGCAGAGACAAGCCCTGACATACAACCTAGATTTAAAGAGAAATATCTCAAAATGTGCAGAGAAATGTTAGGTAAGATGCTATGGCTTAAAATTCTGTAGGAGAAGTCAGCTCAGGAGGAATAGGAAAATCTTAAAAATGACATTCTGAAGACACAAAGTACAGTTTGGAGGAGAAGGAGACAGGTTAGGTATTCTCGATGGTAATAGGAAGTTTACAAGGGGGAAAGGTTTGGGGAAAAGATAATGGATTCAGTTTTAGACATGTTGAGTTGAAGATATCTATGAGCCGTCCAGTCCAAGATGTGCAATAGTCAGTTGGATGTGAGATTGGAGGTCAGCAGATAGATTAAGGCTGGGTAGGCAGATTTGACAATCATCAGCATAGAGAAAGTAATTAAATCAGGGGGTTAATGATATCACTAAATGAAATAGTATAGAGGGAAGAGAAGAAGGCCTAGATCATAGTCCTGTGAGAAACCCACAATGAGAGGGATTGACCTAGATAAGGATCCAACAAAGGAAAATGAGGAGTGGTCAGGTTGGTAGGGGAAGAACCAGGACAGCATGGTGTCCCAAAACTCTAGAGAAAAGAGAGTATTTAAGAGGAGAGGATGATTAAAAAATGTTAAAGGCTGCACAGAAATTCAGGAGAATGACAACTGAGAAAAGACCATTGGACTTGGCAATTAAGAGATCAATGGTAACTTTGGAGAGAGTTATTTTAGTGTTATGATAAGGTTGGAAGTTGGATTGTAGGAGGTTAAGAAGAGAATGAGAGGAGAGGAAGTAGAGACATCTATTATAGATGGCTTTCTCAAGGATTTTTCCACAAAGGGCAGAAAAAATAAAGTATGATAGTTAATTGGGATAGAATGAACAAGTGAGGCTTTGTTTTTTAGGGAGGAGAAGACACAGGCATATTTATAGGCATTAGGGAAGGAGGTAATAGGGACAGATTGAAGATGTGTTAGAGTAGGGATGACAGCTTCAGAATAGCTAAAGCACAGAATGAATTGAAGCTGGTAAGTAAAGCTAAGGACAAAAGAAAAAGGTCTTTTAGCTATCTTTGGGAGGTGACTACAACTTAGAGTTGATAGGACAATGATCACCAACAATGGAGAGAAGGTAGATGAACTCACCTTCAATTTTCATGTTTTTTCTCCTACCAAAGATAATGATCTTTGAGAGAGGAAGAATAGAACAAAAATGATCAAAAAGTGGATACCTGAGATAACTAGGTGGATCGTAAGTGAGTACTAGCAGTCTTTGTCTAACTGGAAATACACTCTATCTCTGTGGACCTTTCCTCTGATTGGCTGGTTTCTCCCAGAACCTCCATTTTGGAGAAAACACTGAGGCCAGCCATATCTTCATTCCTTCCTAGTCTCTACTCTTTTCTCTCTGGACTGGGCTTTTCTCTCCCATGCCCCTGTTTTCGTGCACATCCCTCTCAGCCCCCCAACACTTTCCAACTTCCTCTATGTGTGTTTAACTCCTTGAGGGCAGGGGCTATCTTTCTTTCTGATTGTATTTCTATTTCCAGCACTTGGCATAATGCTTGGAACATAATAAGCCCTTAATAAATGCTTCCTAACTTGACTTGACTTGAGGCATTCAAGTTATTAGGCCCAAATAAACTACACTCTCAGTTACTAAAGGAAATGGAAAATGTGATTGTTTAACCACTGTCAGTGATCTTTGAAAAATCATGGAGAATTGGCAAAGTACTCCCAGGCTAGAGAAGTGCAAATGTTATTCCAGTTTTTTAAAGGGAAGAGGAAAATAGTTATCCCTTCCATATTGCAGGGGTAGGGGCGCGGTGCCCTTTGATCTGGAAAATCCATGTAAAATTTTTGTATTCCTTTTGTATCAGAGAATAAGTCTGATTTTTTTCTTTTTCTGTTGTGGGGTGTTTACAGTACCTTATTGTAAAATTTGGGTTAAGTATTTGGTCATAGTCTCTGTGTTGTCTGCTGTTTCTGCAAAGCTCCCAAAAAAATTCCCACTTAATGTCTATACCGACCCACAATAATATTGAAACTGCAAAGGGGAATGTCATGATGTGGGAAGGGTAATTGTAGAATTTGCATATTACAGGTTAGTGAACTTATCTTTTGTTCCTGACAATATTTTAATGCATGTAGTTAAATGGATATTTAGTGACTATCTAGAAAGCCAAGTGGAGGTCTTTACTTTAAACTTTTTAAAATTTATTATTTTTTTGTTACATTTTAAGTTCTGAACTGTGTCCCTCCATCCTCACCATTTGCTAGAGAAGGCCATACACACACAAACACACACATGTACACACACAAAACCATACTATGCATGCTTCTATTATCAGTTCTTTCTCTGGAGGTGGATAGCATTTTCCTTCATAGATCCTTTGTAGTTGATTTGACTATTTATAATATTCAGAATAGCTTAGTCATTCACTATGTTGGAGTCAAGGTACAGTGTGTCTGACTGTGGCTGATCAGACCAGTTTGGGCCTGGAAGGCTCTATCACAGTTTGGACACAAATAGTCCACATGAACTTTTGGAGTGGAGATGTCTCTAAATTTGTGCATCTCACATTTCTTTTGAGCTACTATAATTTTGCTTCCCTCATAGAGCACAGTGCTTTTTTTGATGCAGGCATGCCAGACTGGACAGTCCTTTGTCAATGTCTCCTATGTCATGAAATTGATTACAAAGTTCTTCAGAGAGATTCTGAGAGTGTCCTTGTATCACTTCCTCTGACCTCCATGTGAGCACTTGCTTTGTATGAGTTCTCTGTAAAATAGTCTTTTAGGCAAACTTCATTTGGCATTTGAACAATGTGGCCAGGACACTGGAGTTGTGCTCTCTGCAGAAGGGTTTGAATGCTTGGCAGTTTAGCTCAAGAAAGGACCTCAGTGCTTGATACTTTATCTTATCAGGTGATCTTCAGAATCTTCCTAAGATAATTCAAATAGAAACATTTCGATTTCCTGGCATGGTGCTGACACACTGTCCAGGTTTCTGTCATGCCACAATGAATTGGGCAAAATGGCTCTGTAGACTTTCAGTTTGGTAGGCGATCTAATACTGCTTCTCTCTCACACTTTCCTTTGGAGCCTCCCAAACACTGAGCTAGCTCTAGCAATGTGTGTGTCAGCCTCATCATCCATGTGGACATCCCTGGAAAGTATATTGCCAAGGTAAATGAACTTATCTACAGCATGTGATATTTCTCCATTTGCTGTAACTGATGGTTGCATATATGGATGATGTGGTATTGGCTGGCCAAGAACCTGTGTTTTCATGGTGTTAGTTATTAGGCCAAAATTAGCACAAGTGGCAGAGAATCAATACATATGGCATTGCATCTTGGCCTCAGAAGCTGCATTGAGTGATCAGAGAACAAAAAGTTATGCACCAACTCTCCCTCCACTTTAATCTTGGCTTATAGCATTTTCAAGTTAAATAATTTCCCTTCAATATGGTAGATGACCTTGATGCTGTTTTCATCCCCATTGAAGGCTGCTGACACTATTACTGAAAATGTCATGCTAAAAAGCGTGGGAGCAAGCACAAAGCCCTACTTCACTCCACTGGTGACTGGGAAAGCATGAGAGCATCATCCATTATCCAGCCTGTACAAGCATGCCTTCATGAGCCTGAACTACAATACTGATGAATTTCTCTGGGCACCCAAATTTTGCCACAATTTTCTACAAGCCCTCATGACTGACACCATCAAATGTCTCAGTCAGATTGATGCACATTGTATACAGACCCCTGTTCTGCTGCTTTAATTTAGTGAGAAGATGACCCTATGGCCTGGGGGCCCTGTGGTTGTGAGTAGAGCTAGCGGTGTATCTGCACCTTTGTTACTTGACTGTCACCATAGGACTCTGAGGTAGGTAAAAATGGTAAAAAATATACGGATGATGTTTTTTGCTTTGTGTAAAATTGGATTTAAGTGAGGCAGCGTTGCACAAAGTCATCAGCCTTGTTCTCTCTTCCAGAGTCATCAAAGTCCAGTGGCAAGACAAAAATCAAGATGTCTGGTGATGCCTCAGGATGCAGAAGATGATGTTGGCATCTTTGATGTCTAACCAAGCTGTAAGCACTTCATGGCATCTGCTTCAGCTGCCTTCATGGCTGTTGGAGCAAATTGTTCTCATCTGCCCAGTCTACTAGAGGAAGTCTTCATGTGCTTGGAGTAGACACCCCCTAACTCACTGAAGGGTTTAAGACTCCTCAGTTACCCTCAACCTGGTTTAGTCCGTCTGCTGAGATGGTTTCCTGGGGGGTGGCTGCTTCACATGTTACAGCTTCTTGGAGTCACAGGTGAGAATTGGGTGGATCAGGTGGACACCAAAAGTGGAAAGCACCCCTGAAAAGGGTTTGGCAGCCCTCACATCAGAGGTACTAGTCTCCTCTGAACACACACTACACCCTGTGCCCCCCATGGGAAAGATATGTTGTCAGTGACAATGGACTTAAAAATGGCAGTCTTTGAAAATAGACCAGATTTTGAGTTACATAAATATTCTTGTTAGAGTCCTGTCCTATAATTACTTAGCATTGTTTTATGTGTTTATTTATCTGCAAATATTTTATGTTCTCCTATTAGGGAAAGTCTGACTCAGGCTGGTACCTCAGATTTGATGTGGGGATGAAACATGGCAGTCATAAGTCATCCAACAATTAAGAAAAGGAGGTTTACTGATAAGGAGGTTTCATGATACAGAAAGAATATGGACTTTGATCGAGATTTAAGTTTTACCTCTAAATGTTTTCACTGCTCTATATAAATAGATGTGTATTGAAAAGATACAGAAGCAAACCACCCAAGAGGTAAAATTTTTATTTCTACTAACCCAGTTAATTTCTAGCTTTTCTTTTTTTTGTTTTTGCTTTTTGGTGAGGCAGTCAGGGTTGAGTGACTTACCCAGGGTCACACAGCTAGTTAAGTGTCAAGTGTATGAAGCTGAATTTGAACTCAGGTCCTCCTGACTCCAAGGCCAGAGCTCTATCCACTGTGCCACCTAGCTGCCCCTAATTTTTAGCTTTTCCAAATTCAAATAAGGCCTCTCAAAGTCTGAAAACTGGGGAAAATTGAAGCAGGACTTTCCTTATATCTGCAAATGCTCTTGGGATGATCTGGTGTAATGGGTATTTGTTCTGCCCATTCCCAGATCACTAAGCATAGAAGCATCTATGTGGAAGTTACCAGGGACCTACTTCTGGGAGGACATTCTGCCTTTCCCCACCACATGGGTGAGAACAGGATCTTTCTACTGGCTGTGTAGCCAGAGCAGTCTGTATCTTTTAAACTATCAGATTGAGACAATCTTACTGTCTCCCTGTTTTTTTTTGGTGACTTCTGAGGGGTGGATGGTGAAGTCCTGTTCACCCAAAGCTTGGGTAACCATGTATTGACTGGGTTCAGAGGGAGAAAAACTATCTTCTATCCTTTTAGGCTCTGGACTAATGTGCTTTTTTTTTTTAAATGTTTTGTTTGTCTTTTTAAATTCCAGGTACAGGCTGGACCTGCACCCAAGTCCCAGTCTCAATTCTTTAAAAATTTTTTTTTAAATAAAAATAATCATGGAATAAAACAAGCATTTCCATAACATAGTACAATAAAAAAGATGGTTACACAGAAACTGCAAATCTATTATGAACAACTTGCCGTTCCTTTCAAATACACAATAAAATTATCACGTAAATTTCTTTTTTTTCTTCCCACCCTAGAGATGGCTATCATTAGAAGCAGGATTCCAGGATAGATATTGCTGCCAGACCAGCAAGGAAGTCCTGAGAAACCAGGATGCCTAGGACTTGAGCCCAGTGGGGACTAGAGACTCAGAATTTGGTGAGAATAGGTTATATAGCGCTTAATTGAGTTAAACTCTGACTTTATTCCCTCTCTCCTTCCCAAAGACTAAAGTGGTTTAAGGAGGATTATGGCCCCCAGCTATCTGGCTGGGAGGAGGGCCGGAATGTTTGAATGATTGTTCTTGCTCTACCTTTGAAATAAACATGCCTTTGCAAAAGCTAATCTGATTGTTAAATTGTTAAATATAAATGGAGTGCAGGGAACTCCCTAAAATTGTGGAAACAATATCAGTGGGAGTTTGAGCCAATGGCAGAGTCTAGATACCTAGCCTTTTCAGGTGTGACAGGTGAAATCTGAAATAACTGAGCAAAGAAAGGTTCAAGATTCCAAGCATATCAATTTATTAAACAAAGCATGCCAATTGCATGACAAATTGGGACCAGGCCTTCTCAGCTTGGCACTGGACCCCAAATTCAGGGGAAGACAGATATTTATGCATTAAAAGCAAATAATTAACAGGGTACAAACCAGGCTACAGGATTAGACACTTTGATTTCTAATTGGAGGAAAGATTAGGGGCTTCCGCGTTGGGAGGGGATGAGTGAGTTCTGAGAGTTGGGAGTGGGGAGAGTGAATAAGTGCAGTTCCCTAAAATCAGAAAAGATGTGTCCCTCTTCCCTCAAGTGTCTGTATTCAATCAAAGGAACATGGAAACAATAACTGATTAACCAGTATGGGGCCAGTTTTCAGATAAGACACATAGGATGCTTAAGACATATAATTGTGAGAAAACTTCTAATCCAGTCATATCTGACTGGGTGTCTGGTCAGCATAACCTAGGTCTTTAGTTCAGGGTCTCTAAGCAGCAGGTAGAGATGTACTAGCTTCCTAGCCATATAAGGTCAGTTCAAGCAATGCAATAAAGTTTTCTCACATTTCCCATAATTGAATAAAGTTTTTACATAAGACAGAAATTGGACTAGACCCATAACTGAATGGAAAGGGAACTTAACTAGCTCCAGAATTGAGTTACAAGATGGAAGCAGGTGTGATTCACTCAATTCCCACAGTTCCTGCCTAGGGACACTAGGGAACCTTGGGATAGGGGTGAAAATGTATGTAGCACTTTGCTCCTCTGGTCTCTCACTTTTCTGCCAAGAAGTGGGTGGCGGAATTCATCACCAGCCTTTTGAAGGCATACTTGATACTTTGCATTGAGCAAATTCTTAAATCTTTCAAAGAGTTCTTCAAATCTTTCAGACTTCTCATTTCTCACCTGGCAGGGCTCATCTTGGACTTCTGTCTTCTCACCATGACCCTGGATCAGTACCTTCTCTTCTCCCTCCTGCTTTTCATCTCTCTTTTGTGTGTTGTGTTCCTCCCACATTAGACTGTAAAATCCTTGTTGACAACAGTCTTTCTTTTTTCATATTTGTAACCCCGGCACTTAACACAGTGCTTGGCACATAGTAAGCATGTGTTATACATATGCACACATATTTACTATTAGTTTATTGAAAGTGGTTTTTCTTTAACATTTTGTTATTGTATAATGTGTTCATTTGGGTCTGCTCACTTCATGCCCAGTTCAATCAAGTATTCTTACATTTTTCAGAATCAGCTTCTTTGTCATATCTTATGGCATATAGCATTAGATCCACATATCATAATTTATTCAGCCAGGTAACACACTTGGTCTTCAAGCAGTAAGGGCCAGAGAAGTTACTCTTCACTGACTTAGTTGAGTTTCAGCCTGAATGCAATTGTTTTTCCCTCTTTTTTTATTGTAAATGATTTGCTTTCAATCTTTCATCATTCTCTGTAATGTTTTGCAAATGAGTTTATATTCTAAATTGCTTCACTGCCTTTGGCTACCACATCTCTCTACTTGGTGAGGAAATCAAATGTTTACTGTCGGAGATAGTTTCTGAGCTCTGTTGGTTTCTTTGTTATAGTAATTACTTCATACTGTTCAAACTTTTGTGGGAAATTGCTATAATCAGAGTCAACAAATTTTCTTCTAATGACTTCTCACTTTCTATGTCAACCATTCATTTGAAAAGGGAAAGTTGGAGTTTATTCATCTTCATTTTTTTTTAAACTTGTTTTAACTAGTTGATGCTGTGTTGGACAAAGATAATTTGGAAATTACTTTCATATTGCTAACAGATTATTTCCTGACTATTAAAGTAAAAAAAATTTCAAAGTAATGTTCAGCTGAATGTATATTCAGGGCCTATATGTATCTTCCAACTCTTTTCTTGAAGAAGGCTTTTCTTGAAGAAGACATTCTGAGTAGTTTGCAACAGTTCTCTTTTGTTCCTTAATCTTACACCATATTTTCCAAAATATTTTTTACTTTAACTCTCTGTGCCTACTTTTGTATTGAAGCTATTAAGTGTTACTACATATATTGACTTGGTTTGAATTATTTTATAAAGTTACTTATAAAATTTATCTTCTACTTTGCATGAGTACTTAAAATATAGCAATCTTTTCCTTTTTTTCCTCTAAATTTTCCTTTTTTATTATGAATTAAACATCAATGACATGAATATTTTTATGTATAAAAAAAATGAGGATTATATATAAAAATGTGAGTTTCTTTTACATACAAATTATTTTTTAAAGTATCAATCAAATTAAACACAACAGTACCAACATAGTCCTAGTTGTCTATATCCATTTCTGAACTTCTCCCTGGTCTTCTTGGCATATTTAAAATTTTTTCATTTTTATTCTTCATGTTGCATCTTTTTTTTTTTTGCAACATAATCACTAACTCCTCACCCCCTTCTAAATCTCCTTTGCCAACATAAGCCCATCCTTTTACAAACAAGTGTAATTAAGAAAAAAAATCCACAGATTTTAATGTCTGCAAATATTTGTCTCATTTTACTCCTCTAGTCTAATACCTTTCTGCCCAAAAGTGGCAGATCTTTGAAGGCATGCTTGTTCTTTGCCTTGAGCAAAGTTTTTAAGTCTTTCAATGTAGTTTTCCTTCTAATATAGTTACTGTATAAATTGTTCTCCCCTTGGTTTTGTTCACTTCCTGTTGCATCAGTTCAGACACACATAGCTAGGTTTTTCTGACTCTATCCTTTTCTTATTGCTTATGGTATATTGCATTACATTAACATATCATAAATTATTCAGCCATACCTCAAATGTATAGCAACTTTGTATTTCTTTGCTATAACAAAAAAATGTTGCTAGCATAGTGCCTGGCACATAGTAGATATTTAATAAATGGTTATTGATTGATCAAATGACGTATATGTATGTGCATGTACATGAGCATGTGTACATGTGTGTGTATAACTGTGATCTCTTTGGCATAGATGCTGAGTGGTCTGCTATTGTCTTCATGATGGTATTTTGACTAATGTTCATCATAAGCACTATTCTTTTTCTTTTTTTGTGTGCGTGATGAAACCGTCTTTGCCAACTCCTTTACCTCTCCAAGGAGAGTCTATAATCCATTTCTCCAATTAGTTGCAATGGAATCTTTTGTCTCTAGGTTATGTTCCCAATTAGCTGTAATGGAAGTCTTCCTCTGAAGGTTTCATTTCCAATTAGTTGCAATGAAATCTTTTATCATTAACATTTGTTCCAAGTGAGTTACAATGGAATTCTTTTTCTTTAAGTTTTGTTGGAAACAAGAATGTCAACGTGGATATGATCCAGTTCTCCCAATATTATATTGACTTGTTCAGTGAAGAATGATCACACATTTTGTGGATTAATTGATGAATTGATGTTTAGAAATGACCTAAGAACTGTGTGATTCTTAACAAAGCCTTCTTTTATTTTGTCACTCTGTCACCAACACTGTAGAAGCAGACAGAACTTGTTCAAGACTGAGGGCCAGTTTAGACTTTTGTTTGTTTCATGGGTTGCCATGGCTAAAATGTTCCTCTTCTACTGGTCAACCCACTGGTGATAAACCTCTCTGTATTTAGCTACATTGGTCCTTGGATAGTAGATTCAGTCTATCAATGAGACAGTTGTTGGAGCTTTTACAGCATATCAAAATCTGCCACGTACTTTATTATGTTTTCCTAACCTTTGGGAACCTGTGGTCATTGTTAAATATTGGAAGAAATATTTGTGTCTTGTTCTTAAATTTAAGTGTGTGGAGTCCACTACAACAGTTCCAGAAATGATTGACAAGATAATAAGGAATGAATGCAAAAAATTAAGTGATATAAAAGAAAACACAAGGTAGTCAAGCTTCTTCATACCTTTCTCAAACCAGCTAAATATGTGATTAGCACTTATTATATACCTTATGAAATACATCCCATGAGGTTTTCTACATTTCTGAGATCAGTCTATTTCTGTTCAAGTTCAGGTCTCTAACGAATATTTCCTGGTCACCTTTCATACCATATCTAGGTTTAGGTACTATGTATCAACATCCTGGAGGGTAGTTCCAATGGTTCTTCACCTTAAGGACTAGTAAACAATGATTCAAATTTCCACATCATGGGCAAATCTGATTCCTTTTCTGGGCTTGTTGGTTGACCCAACTTTTGGAGCCACTGAAAAATATATCAGCTTCTTTGCACTTCCCTTCCTTCTCTTCATCTGCCTATCATGGTTAATCCAGCTTTGTTTTGACCCAAATCAAATTTAGGTTGAATTGGATCAGACTGAGGAATAAAAAAAAAAACCTGAAAAAAAATTTGGCCAGCTTCATTTGTCTCACTGTGATTGTTTCCTTAAGTCTTTTTGTTCAGTTAACATAAGGTTTCACAGGAGATCCTCCTTTTAAGATTGACCCTAAGAAATAAGAGGCTAAGAAACTTTTCTACTTCAGAGAATAATGTTGCAATGCTATACTATTATCTGATTTTTATTTTTGTATTTTCATTCTTTGCTTAGTTAAAGGGTTTATGCCTCAGTTCTTGTTGTCAATAAAAAGAAAACTTGTTTTTCTGGAATTAATTAGATCCAGAATTTTTAAAAGTTACATGACTCCAAGAAGTACTTTTAGTGCGAAGTCTTCATTGGCACCACACAATTTAGCAGCTATTGAATTTCATGAACAAATAGCTTATTTTGGCATGCTACCTCTAGATTCTGTTTTAAACATACCATATTGTTCCTGAATGTTCAAAGCTTTAAACTTCTAACATTGTTGTGTGGTTCAGTCTAATGTTCACCTTTACTTTATGTTTAATGCCTTTCAGTTCCATTAACCAAATTATATTAAGCTTCTAGTAGGCACTGTTCAAGGTTCTGCCATGATAATTGAGGCAATGTCCTAATAATCTTCCTTTAACTTTTATTGTACTGTACTCTTCTATAGGAGCCTGGGAGCTGAATACATTAAAAACATGGCTCTTATCTCTGGAAGTAAGGTAATAAAAACTGATGTTCTGTCCTTTCACTCATGAGTTCAAGCACAATGTGGTGCCTTTGATTTTCATTTATAATATCATCATTATAGCTACTCTAAACTAGTTAGACTAAGTAAAATGCAAAGGGAAATTTATTTTTTCCTTTTATTCCTATTCAAAGTAACTTCAGAGAATGTTACAATAGCCATTTCTTTAGTGAATCATCTTCTTGACACAAGAGGCTGTATGGCATATTGAAGTGAGTGCTGGGTTTGGCATCAAGAAGACTTTAAATTTTATCCTAGACGCAGTGGATGATCTTAGACAAGTCATAAAACTTCTCTGTGTTTTAGTTTCTTCATCTCTGTAATAAAGAGGCTGGACTCCATATCCTTTAAAGTTGTTTCTGGTTCTAAATTTATGATACTATAAGATAACAGTTTGCATATTTACTCATGTTTTTACACATTTAAATGAATGTTCTAGTAGAATATTAGTATTTTAAAAGATGGGCCTTTGTATTAGGGGAAAGTTTGGCATCATTGCAGGATCTTTTCATATCCCCAAAGGCAGTCCAATCCCACTCTACTCTTCCAATTTAGTTATCATTCCAACATCTTTCCATTATATCCATTTGTCTGAGATAAATATATTGGTGGGTGATCGTTATAGTTTGTCCATCTAACTGTGTATCATAATCTGGACAATATCCATTCTTTATCCTTTTTATTTTTCTTTTTTAAATTTTTTAAATTTTTAAAATTTTTAAAATTTTAAAATTTTAATTTTTTAATTTTTATTTCATTTTTAAAAATTTTTTTTCCTTTTTGTTTTTCTTACATGGATGATTGGACCAAATTTTCTTGAATAGCTGTTGATCTCGTCCATGATGATCTGCTGTGTTCTAAAACTTGATGAAACCAGCTCAATGTTATCCACAAACAGAAGTATTTGTAAGACCATACTATCTATTGGTACTTCCTTTTCACTTGGAGCCTAGTGGTGTTCTAGTGTACTAGATCTTCTCAATGACCAATCATTCTGAACTCCAAATGGTCAGCATTTAAAACCATTCTCCATGCTTCACTTCCCAATCCTTTATTTCATTTTCCTCAGGTAAACCCCATAATGTCCCACTCTAAAGCTACCTAGCTTTTTCACTGTGCTCTCTGGAATGTCATTGTCAACAAACCTTCTTTCATCTTACATTTTTTCCTTTCCCACTCCTTAAATCTTCTGACTCTCACTGAGTCCTGGCTACCTTATCATGACACGGTCTCTTTGTCCTCCCTTTCCATCACTAACTGTACTTTCACTAAAATCTTCTTATTCTGGGGAAAGCAGGGGGGAGTTGGAATACTTCTTGCTCCCCATTTCCACTTCCCAGTTCTCCTTCTACAATCAACACTCAGTAACCTCCTCCTTTAAAATTCACTCAATCCAGTTTTGGTAGCTGTTATCTACTACCCTGCAGAAAACTCCTCTTCTTTCCTTAATGAATTCAGTGCCTGACCCACAGTCCTTCTCTCTCCCTCAATTCCTGCCCTTATTCTTGGGGAATTTTGATATATAATTTGATAATCCCCCTCAAACACTCTAATTTCAGCATTCCTTAATTTACTAATTTTGCATGATCTACTCCTCTACCTTACCTCAGCCACACACAAAGTTGGTCATATCCTTGATCTATCCATTACTCATAAATGCACAGTCTCCATGTCTGTGAACTGTAAAATTCCCTTATCTTATCACAATTTGCAACTCTAAATCTTGGTTTTTGTCCATGCTATGACCTTCAATCCTTCAACCCCTCAGTTCTTTCACAGGTCATCACCCTTGCACTGGCTATATTCCTCTGCCATCCCCATCTTGATCCCTTAGTGAACCAGTTCAACTTCAGACTTTTCTCTTGAGTCCCTTGTCCCCTTATCCTATTGCCAATCATGTGCTGCCAAGCCGCAGCCCTGGATTATTCTTACCATCTTCTACATTAGCTCCTACTCAGGTGCTAAATGTATGTAAAACATTTAAGCATCAGGAATTAAATGTATTATATGATTCAAGTGGAAGCCTTCTATCCATTACCCTGTTTCTCCTCCTGTTCCTCTTTCAGGCAAGGCAAATTAATGAAATTTATCCAGTTTTGGGTGTGTCCAGTATACAAAGTAAATTTTATTAGAGGCAGCAAAGGTCTATAAAGTATACTGTTAGGATATCTCCTCTGAAGCCTAGAAGTTATCTACTCTTGTCACTGAACCTAATGACATTCATAACATCTTAAACCACCAGATCTTTCTGGAAGATTGTTCCATTGAGTCTTCCAAATTTATTTAGTGTAAGCCTATACTATCTATTGGTACTTCCTTTTCACTTGGACCCTAGTGGTGTTCTAGTGTACTAGATCTTCTCAATGACCAATCATTCTGAACTCCAAATGGTCAGCATTTAAAACCATTAAAACCATTCTCCATGCTTCACTTCCCAATCCTTTATTTCATTTTCCTCAGATAAACCCCATAATGTCCCACTCTAAAGGTACCTAGCTTTTTCACTGTGCTGTCTGGAATTTAGCTTATATATCAAAAGGAATTTAGCTTTCCTGTTTGAGAAAAAAAAGTTGTTTTATCATATAGATTGAGTCAGAGTACCAAGACAAATGATACATATGATTATTGATTTTCTCTTGATACTAATTTTCATAGCATCCCAGAATCTTCAAGGTGGAAGGGATTCTGATTCCTGAAGAAGACTCACCTCTGTAAACATACCTGACGGTTGATTATCTAGTCACTCGTTGAAGAGTACAAATGTTAGGGAATCCACCAAGTTAACATGGCAGATAATTCCATTTCAAGATGACTCAAAATGTCAAAAAGCTTGACTTTACATCATTTAGGACTAAGGAGGAGAACTTTTTTTTGTAATTTCTAACAATAAAAGCTGAGTTTTATGCACCATATAGAAAGTACCAATAGAAAGCATTACTCTAATGAATTATACATATACTATAGTAAAAGCTTGTTCTCATAATCCAATTAGCCTCTTAGTTGTCACTATTGAACTCCAAGTCAAAGCTACTTTAGAAAGGTTCCAGGTACTAAGTGAATCCAGACCATACATGTCATAATTCACTATGGCAGCTAGGTGAGAGGTGACATAGAATCAGGAAAACTTGAATTCCAATCCTGCCTCAGACACTGTTTGACCCTTGAAAAGTCAATCAGTTTCCTAATCTGTAAAATGGGGATAGTAATAGTATTTACATCCAAGCATCGTGAAGAAAAAAAAATGAGATATATGTAAAGTGCTTTGCAAACCTTAGAGCACTAGACAAATGTTGGATATGATGACAGCAATGATGATGGTGGAGGTGGTGTTGGTGGTGATGATGATGATGTTTACAAACTTGGTTGTTAGCGCTACTTCTACTTCATCAAATAGAAAAAATGCATTTGTGACTTTGTTAAGATTGAGTGAGCCTTTTTATTATTTAGCTCCTTTTTCAGTGATCTGATAATAGAGATGTGCAAATTTACTTTATTCTTAATCTTCCCTAAAAGGGTTTTTGAGTTTTTTCCCACAGGAAATATCATTTCCAGCTGCTAAAGAAGAGAGAGAACAATTGTCATAGCTCACTGAAGCCTGTTAGAAGCAACCTTGATGAGCATGACAGTCATCCTCATTTCAGTGCTCAAACTAGAACAGGAAATGAAACTTGGAGAAAAATACATTGTGGCTCTTTCCAGTTTTAACACTGATGTAAAAGATTGCTTTTTTTTTTTATTTTGGGCCACAACCAGAACCCAATAGACAACAATCTGCCCTAAATTATTTAATTAATCATCAATTTGGGTAAGTGAAAGGAGAGAGAAGGATAGGGAGGCTGTGGAATACATGATCTTTCATGTTAATCTTTCCCCCTTCTATTATTCTTTCCTGTTGTTATTCAGTCATTTCACTAGATAATCAACTGTCAGGTTACTCAGTCATTGTGTCTGACTTTTTGTGACCCCATTTGAAGTTTCCTTAGCAAAGATATTAGAGTGGTTTGCCATTTCCTTCTCCAGTTTATTTTATGGATGAGGAAACTGAGGCAAACAGGACTAAGTGACTTAGGTTCACAGCTAGTATGTGTCTGGACCAAATTTGAGCTCAGGACTTCTTGACAACTGGCCTGGCACTCTATCCATTATGCCCCCTAGCTACCATACTATACTTTTTCAAAGAAAGTATTTTCAAAAATGTTTGGGAGTCATATTCAAAAAACATTTCCTATAATGTGAACTCAGGTTTGTATTATTTACCTTGTTTGGTATTATAAAAAAAGACAATTACAAGATTATCAACAGCTGATTGTTGATGATTGCTACTGCAGATGTCTAAGAAATCATAGGACTGGAGATTTAGATCTGGAAGTGACTTTAAGAATCATCTAGTTCAAACCTCTCACTTTAGAGATGAGGAGACTGAGGTCTAAATAAATGAAATGTTTCACTCAAGATCACACATGTAGTAAGTAGCAAATTCAGGATTCAACAGCTATTTGTGTGACTTCAGATCTAGTGCTCTGTCCATTGTACCTTGAGTGGGATTTTGACCTAATTCCCTTCAGTACTAATATCAAGTGAGACACAAAACAGATCTTGCCAAAGGTGTTTGCTACTGCCATGGAAGATGCTCAGCATCTTATCTGAATGGAAGATGGATATCTCACAGCTAATGAAGTTCTCTAAATTCATGTATTTACAGATGACCTTAGGCTTATTCTTTCAAGATATACAACAATAGAAGGCCCATCAATGACATTTATGATAATTTTTAAAATGATGTGTCTTACTTGCTGTGTGACCTTGGACAAGTCTGATCTCCTAAGTTCCCTTCTAGTGTCTCTCTTCTAGTATTTCTCTTCTAGCCTCCCTTAAAAGACTGTGAATTCAATAGTTGATCATTGACTTAGAGATGAACGAGTGAACATCTTGAGCAAATCCCAGAATGTTAAATATTAGATTGTGTTCTCAACATTTTATTTGTGTGTCATGAAACTCTTCAGTGGTTGGATAAAATCTATGGACCCCTTCTTAAAATAATGTTTTTAAATCCATATGATTACCAAAGAAACTAAGCATGGAATACAGCTATCAAAATATTTTTTAACAACAAGTTCATGGATTATGACCCCGGATTAGGACTCTTATAGTAGATGGAATTATTACCATCTTAAAAATAAGAATTCGTTAAGTAGCTGTGATAAATTGGAAAAATTCCAAAAAATAACAGTTCAGTAAAGAGATGGGAAAGTACTATTTTAAAAGAAGTAATACCAACTATAATTCAAGTATATTTTGAGTACCTACCATGTGAAAGGCAATATCGTTGATATTGATGTGGCTACAAAAGTGAATTTGACAGTCTTCGTCCTTAAAGAATTTAAAATCTAGTAGAGGAAAATTTGTAATAAACAAATAAATATAATATGATGTAATACAAATATAATATGAAAATGTTATATGAGAATGTTTATGAGAATGGTTAAAAGACATGTTTTGCTGGCCCATTGATTATAAACTCTTTGTAACTCAAGACCCATGTTACATTAATTTTTTGTGTCTTTTGTGCCCAACAAAGTGCCTTGTACATAATGAATGACTAATAAATGCTAAATTGAATTGTTGAATGGAAGGAGGCTCTCTCTCTTTTTAATAGGACTAGATCATGGATGTTTTCATGAAGGACATGGCATCTGATCTGGCTCTAGAAGAAAAGATAGAATTTCATCTGGCAGCATTGTGGGTGAAGGGCATTTCAAGAAAGAAATAAGAGCATGAGCAAATTTACAAAGGTGAAAGGCATGAAGAATTTTTAGGGAATGTTAAATAGTATAGTTTAATTGGAGAAAAGGAAAAGTAGAGGAAAGTAGTGTAAAATATAGTTGCAAAGACAGGTCAAAATCAGATGATAGAAGGTCATGAATACCAAACTAAGGAATTACAGGTAGTGGGGAGGCACTGAAGTTTTCTTACAAAAAAAAAAAAATGACAGCATTAACCCTTTGAAACAGGAAAATTACATAGTCATGTGTATGGTGATTTTGGGGGAAAGGCTGCAGAGTAGAGGTGGAGAAATCAGATAGGAGATCATTACAGTGGTCTAAGTGAGAGATAATACAGGCCTGAGTTAAGTTACTGGCAGTAAGTATAGAAAGGAAGATACTTAAAACTAAACAATATAAGAGAATATCAGAGTTGAAATGGACCTCAGAGGCCTTCTAAGGCATACACGCCTGAACAAAAAAAAACCCTCTACTATATCCCAAACATGTGGCTATCTAAATTTTACTTGAAAACCTATAGTCAGAAAGAACCTAACCTCTTCTCAGGCTGCACTTTAGGCTAGCTCTAATTTTCAGAAAACATTTCCTTATAGTAAATCTAAATCTGCCTCATTTCAAGGTTCATGTATTGTTTTGATCCTGTCTTACTGAACCAATCAGAGTAAGTTTCATTTCTCTGCCACATGACAATAACTTCAAATACTCAAAGGCAGACCCCACTTAAGTCTTTTTCTCCCCAGGCTACATATCTCCAGAGACTTCAGTTGATCTTTATATTGCATTTATCTTCACTATCTCAGTTACCTTCTTTTGGAGACTCTGCTGTTTATCAAGATCTTTCTTAAAATGTGGCATTTCAGTTTAAACCCAATACTTCTGACCTAATACAAACTGACCTAATGTGTTCTGACCAGGGCAGAGTAGAGTGGGAGTATGATCTCCCTAGTCTTGGACACTATATCTCTATAAATACGGCTTAATATCACATTGGCTTTTTGGGTTGTCATATCAGATTGAAGATAGACAATAATTTTCTAGATGCAATTAAAGTAGGAAAAAAAAAGGTTAGACAGCAGTAGCAGCTTGAATGCATCAGTAATGCATTTCTATTACAATAAAGGCTGGAATAATGAGATATATTACATTTCAAGAATTTGTAAGTAATATTTTAATTGTAGTCATATATAGATAAATGCTTACCAGAATATTCTGATAGATTGAGATAAAGTTAGAGAAGATCAACCAAAATGGTGAAAAGATTTAAAAATTATCTATAGAAAGGAAGATTAAAAATTTTTAGACTGTTTAGTTTGGAAAGGTAGAGATTGTGTACAATCATTTTAACTATCATAAGACTCTTTTATCTGACTTTTCTGCTTAGAAATCACCCAGTTTAACCTCATTTTTACAGGTAAAAAACCCAAGGCTTAGAGAGATTGAATGATTTATGCCCAAAATGGAATTAGAATCTGGATGTGCTGCTTTCTTTTTAAAATAAATTTTATTGATATGTTTTGTTTTTATATCACCTACATTTCCCATTGTATCTATATACTAACTTCTCTTGAAGAGGTATCCCTTATAATATAGATGGAAACAAGAGGAAGAAAGAAAAAAAATTTTGCTAAACTAATTAACATATTTTTAAAAAGGGTCTGACATATGTGTAGTGATTCACACCTATTGTCTCTCACCTTTTCAAAGTTGGAAAACATCTTTTCATGTCACTTTTTTTGAGCCGTTTGGTTATTTTAATTTTTCAACACAGTTTTCATGGTTTTGTTATTATTGTTACCATTTAGATTGTTGTAGACATTGTTTTCCTACTTCTGCTTACTTCACTGTGTTTCAGTTAATACAAGCCTTTCTATTCATCTCTATATTGTATTTTTGTTTCTTACAGCACAATAGTATTGCATTGTGTTCATGTCTCACAATGTGTTTAGCCATTCCCTGGTTAATAGGCATAGTTTTAGATTTAGAAGAGACCTTAAAGGTCTACAAATAAGGAAACAAAGGCCAAGAGAGGTTAAGAGTCTTGCCCAGGAAACAGATAATAAATGTTTGAAGCCATGTTTGAACTCAATCCTTGCTGACTTCAGGTCAAACTCTCTATGCACCATACCGTGGTACCCTTCAAGAAGAAATGGGTTCCCTTTATTTCATATTCTTTGTTACCACAAAAAAATGATGTTCTAAATGTTTTGGTGAATATGTGGCCTTTGTTTTGTCAATCACATCCTTGGGGTATATACCTAGTAGTAGAATCTATGGGTCAAAGAATATGGGGGTTTTAGTAATTCTATTTGTATGATTCCAAACTATTTTCCATAGTATTTGTACTAATTGACCCCTACATCAACAACATATTAGGGTGCCTATCTTTTCAAAACCCCTGTAGCATCTTATGTTCCTATATTTTATCACCTTTTCTAATTTACTGGGTGTGAGTTGAAACCTCAGGGCATTTTGATAAGCCTTTCTCTTATTATTAGTTTTTTGGAACATTCTTTCCTATGCTTGTTAACTGTTTTCAGTTCTTCTTTTGAGAACTGTTTATTCTTATCCTTTGAACATTTATCTGTTGGGGACTTACTTCCATCTCTCTCTAATAACTTATTGTCTATTCTTCTATTTTGTTCCTCCTTACAGCAGCAACAATCTTAATAGATTTTTACATACATAATACCTATATAGTCAGTTATTTTTTTGCATATATCACATAGAACATAGAACATTTGTTATACATATATCAGTTATTGCTTCATATTTGTGTCTGTCTATATGAAAAGATAACTAACCCTATGAGGAGGGCCAAATGAGTGGTAAAGACAGCAGGGGATTAAAGAGAGGTAGCAGCAGACCAGGGTGTGACTCCCTAAGTTGATTGTGAACTCCATGATAGGAAACACATGCAAACTTTTTGGTGTCTCCTATAATTCCCAGCATAGTACCTAATCAAACTCCCCACAGATTCTCATCCCATAAAGCCCAAACTCCTTAGTGAGACTTTTAAGGTCCTTTCCAACACTATCTTGTTCACCTCTATGCACTTTACTGTCCTCCACTCAATCAATTTACTAGGTCCTGCAAACATCCTACAACTTTTTTTTTTGTACTTCTGCTCAAACATCTCTGCATGCCTAGAATTCAACCTTTCCACCTGCTGACATTTTATCTATATTTTAAGCCCAACCCAAATGACACCACCTACATGGAACTTTCCACAATTCCCTCAGTAAATAATTCTCTCTCCCTCAGACATCTTGACCCTCATATAGAACTTTATTTATGCCTCTCTTTTATATCATAAAATTATATTATTATATCACATATATTATTAATCTTATCTCATCTCATGTTATCCTATCATTCTGTATTAATCTGCCCTGTCTCTAATACATTTCGGCTACTTTACTTAGAATGAATCAGTTAACCTCTCTGTGCCCAAAGAAACTTTCTAAGACTATAATTGGCAGGGCAGGAAGAGACAGTTTCTGACAAGAGGTATTCCCTACATTGATCAGATAACAGATCTATTACAAAAATATCATATCATATCACCACGTTGTATTGTGTTATACTGTAGCATATCATGGATTGATTTATGTATTTATTATATCCTTCTGCTACAAATGAGGAAAAGTCTCTGTTTTTTGCTGAACTTTCTATCTCCTCCAGTGCTCAAACACATTTATATGCACATAATAGGTGATGGAATTTGAGGATGACTGTGTTTAAAGGTAGAATAGATGTGCCCAGATAGGGCTGCTTGTGATTTTATGAATCTATTTAACAGAAATGGAGATGTGTTATTGTTAGAGACATGGTGTTGGAAACTAGCTGTGGGGTTTTTGATGGGTGAGTCAAGAAATGGCATCTGTTTCATAAGAAAGAAAAGTGAAGAAAGGAAAGACTGAGTGTAGGAGAAAATTCATCTGCCACATAGGAGAAGCAGAGAATGATTTCTCTGTGCACCTGAAGAGCTAGACAGCTCAACTTTGGGCCACCTGACAGGGGCTGTGAGGGTGGATGTAGCTTGAATCTCCAATGAATTGGCACAAATGACAGTGAATGGGTGCTGTGAGTGCTCCTCCTCCACCAAAAGAAAAAAAAAAAAGCTTTAATAACCTTAGTGAGAAATGTGATGAAAAAAAATCTAGTCTAATTCAGTTTCTCACAGTATATCTGACTGACAAGTCTCTGAGATACTTGTGGCCTCCAGGAGGAAAGAGTTTAGTGCTGGAGTGGGAGGGACAAAGCAACAGGATACAATGAAACCCAGGCCTCAGGGCAAATGAACCCAAGAGCATAAGTGTTCACTGAATTGAATATATATTAACAGATCTTTGTGACTTGACGGATTGGTTTAGAAATAGTACAGGGTCACTTACAAAGGAATACAAATCTCTTCACAGCACTGAGTGTGGTGCTGGACTCATAGACAGACAATAAATAATTTCTCACAAGGACAGAGCAGGAGAAAATAGCTAGTATTTGCAGTCATGATAATGATAGTGGTATCTAAGAAGAAATGTAAAGGATATTATTGAATATAAAAAATATAGAAAAGAGGATGTGTTTGTCATATATTGAGAACAATGGATAACAGGAGCCTGAATGTTTCCCTGTTATAAACAAAATATTGAAAGACCCAGAGAAAGAGTCCAGTGTTTTGAGTGGATACTCTTTGGGGTTGTATGGAAGGAGGTGAACAAAAATCACATTGGAAAAGAAGGCATGGGTGAGTTGCACTTTATAGCACTAGAGGGATTATTTACACTGAGCAGATCAATGATCAGTCAAAATTTTGAAGAATAATTAATTTTCATAAAGTACCCTGACAAATTTAGAGTAGTCCCCGAGGAAGCTTTTAGTGACAAAAAAGATTGACAAATGATAATGTAAATACTAACATAGTTTCTTTGGCAAAATTTCAGAACTGAACTAGAGGGCTAGTTGGATACATAGATGGCACTTCAGTAAAGCAGAAAGAGTAATAGATGAGAAGCTGGGAGACTTAAATTCTGGTGCTAGTACTGTCACTAATAAAAATGTTCCCTTGGGCAATTTTTCTCATGTGCACAATGAAGAGATCAGACTAGATCTAATCTCTAATTTTGTAATCCTATGTTTTTGGAAATTAGGTTATAGATGAGATAAATGTGTTGGGTTCCTTCCAGTTATAGGGCTCTGTGATCCTATGAAGACACACATGAGGATCCCTAAGGTCCTTTTTAGCTTTAAATTTTTGTTTCTACAGTCTGATGAATGTAGCCACATACAGAAATGAGGCAGACACAATGTGGGTGGTGAAGAAATTTTTGCTGATCCCCCCTCCCCCCAATACTGTCTCTAAGTTTTCATTCTCGTTTAACAAATATGTTACTCTCTGAGATGAAGTGGCCCAGGTCAAACTCAAGCAACTATGCCCTATATCTACCATTGTCATGATCTTCATTCTCTCCCTCTCTCCCCCATAAACCACTGTCCCTGCAACACTTGGCCATAGGTCAGCTATCCATTATGTACATGGCAGCTAGGTGGCACAATGGATAGAGCACTAGGCCTGGAGTCATAAAGGTGTGAATTAAAATCTGGCTTCAAGCACTTACTACCTGTGTGACCTTGGGCAAGTCACTTCACTTCTAGCTGCCTCAGTTTCTTCAGCTGTAAAATAGGGATAACAAGAGAGCCAATCTCACAGCATTGTTGTGATGGTCAAAAGAGATAATATTCATAAGGTGCTTAGCATAGTCCTTGTCACAGAATAGGTGTTTAATAAATGCTTGTTTCCTTCCCCTTTCCTACATCCCCTCTCTGAGTGGCCAGTGCTTAAAAAGCTGTTTTGGAAATATGGTGTAGAGATTTCAAAAAATATCTAAATATGTCTAAGGGCATAAAGATGAAGGAAGTAAGGGGTAGGTAACCCAGGTGGATTCTGGGCTTGAAAGAGGATATAAGAATAGTCTGAAGTATAGGGAAGCTATGCAGATCAGCACAAAGGCCTAGCTCTCATCTTTCCTCTTGCCTTAAAAAAAAAAAAAAAACAACAAAAAACCAAAAACTATCAAAGCTACACTTTCAAAGAAGAGTAATACACCAAGGCGAAATACCAAATGCTGGATAATTATTACTTCGACTCAAAAGGGCTCCTCCTAGACCCTCTTCTTACAGATTTTCACTGTGCTCCTTTTCAAAGCTTGACATTTCTTAATCACCTAGTTGAATTGACCAGTATCACAAAGGGTTTTGTGCAGGTGTTAATTTTTTTTTTAAAGAAATCATCACTCAGAAGATCAGGTATGACAGTTTGATGGTCCTTAGCAATACTTTAGGAATACTGATAACCCATATAGGCTACTCAATAGACATTAGTGAAGAGTGAACGGCCTGTTAATTACTTATTTAAACAGGTAAGGAAAAGAATATAAGGGAGAAGAACCTTATTGATTTTAGACACCTAAAATCTTGTAGATATTTATATATCTTCTCCAAAGTTTGTTTGAATAGAATACATATAGATCTACATAATTTTAATAATCCTAATTACTATAGAATATGATCACATAGCCATATTCTATAGCAATTAATATTTTTTCAGTATAATTTCTGCCATCCTACTGTGCTACAGGAGTCATTCAATAACTAATAATTAAAAATGAAAAAAAATGAGTATTTGGGAAAGAAAATAAGAATAAACCTGTTAACAGCACAAAAATTGAACTACTAGAACTTCTGGGCTAGTCAAACATTTTAGAAGGACAGAGAGGTTGTCCATACATGATGTCAAATAAAGGGATACACACAATTCTCTGGATCTTTCTAAATATTTGGCAGTTTGGTTATCTTACGGAACAAAAAAAAAGAAGGAAAAATGTCAGTAAAGATCTGTTAGATATAGGTTGTAGTGCAATGGTAGGACTACTGGATTTGGAGCTAGAAGAACTAAGTTTACATCTCAGTTCTGCTACTTATTCCCTGTGTGACTGTGGGCAAGTTACTTAACATTCTTTGGGCTCAGATTCTCATCTATAAAATGGCAGAGCAGATAGAGTGCCTGGTGTGGAGACAGGAAGACCAGAGTTCATAATGGGCCTCTGACACTTATTAGCTGTGTGACCCAGGGCAAATTACTTAACTGTTCGCTTCAGTTTCCTCATCAGTAAAATGGGGATAATAATAGAACCTACCTAACAGGATTGTTGTGAGGATCAAATCGTAATGTGTTTAGCACAATGCTTGGCACATAGTAAGCTCCATATAGATGTGTGCTCTTATTGTTATTAATATAAAATTCCTTAGACGACCTCTAAAGTCCTTTCCTGCTCTATTAGGAATCACTTTGGAAGACATTATTTATAGAAGCTACACTTTGCACTTTCAACCAAAGCCTTCTATAGAGCCAAGCTCTCCTTTGTTGCTTAGTTGTTTCAGTTGTGTCTGACTCTTCAGTACCTCTTTTGGGGTTTTTTTGGCAGAGATACTGCAGCAGTTTGCCATTTTCTTCTCCAGCTCATTTTATAGATGAGGAACTGGGGTAAACAGGGTTGAGTGAATAGCTAGTAAGTATCTGAGGCCAGATCTATAATCATGAAGATATCTTCCTGATTCCAAGCCTCTGGCTCCATCCACTGCACCACCTCATCGTCCAAGTAAGTCCCAACAAGTTGTAAAGACGTCAGATGCAGGTGCAATGGTGTTGAGAGTCTGATCAGTAGAAGGTCAGCCACCAAGTGAATCACTTTTTGGCTGTGACAACTCTAGAAGACTGTCTATTAAGGCATGGGGAAGGGGAGATTTTGGAGGTACCCGTGGGAAGATGGAGAAGGCTGAGAAGTTTGTAGTGTGAATTTATGATATTGTTTAATGCACATATTTTAAGGCACTAAAGATGTTACTTTGTATTTCAATTTTGAAAGAAAGTAGATTAGTTCATTAAAAAATATTTGCTCCAAATTTAGTGGCTGTGTAGATGATTTTAAGTTTTTACATGTCTTATTACCCATTAATTTAAAACATTTTGGAAAGGAAGATGACTAAGCAGTGAGATTGCTGTAAAATGTATTAATGGACGATTATCTGAAAGAACCAGGAATATTTAGCCTGAAGACGAAAAGATTTAGGTGGAACAGGAAAGCCTTCTTTAAATAGTTGAAAGGTTGTCAGATGGAAAAGGGATAAGACCCTGCCTATGCCTTCCCTCTGAGATGATTTTCAATCTTTCCAATGATATAGCTTGTTTGTACATAGTTTGCATATTGTCTCACCTATTAGGCAACTGCTTGAAAGCAGCAACCATTTTTTTTGCTTTACTTAGCTCAGTGCCTGGCACATAGCAGGTACTTAAAAAGTGCTTGTTGACTTGACTTGACTAATGTAGAAGCTGCAAGGAAGTAGCTTTTTGACTTTCATAAGAAAGATCTTCCTATAATTAGAGCTGTCCAAAATGGAATTTGAGGTCTTGGAAGTTTCTGAATTCCTTGTCACTGAACCTCTTTGAGTGAGGAACCTCTTGTTAGGCTTGTCATAGCTGGCATTTGTGCTTCAGATATGGGTTGTAACTAGATGAATTCTAGTCTAATGTAATTATTTCAACATTCCCTTCCATTTTGGAGATATAGGCTTAAATTACATTTTAGTTAAAATTTCATAAGTAAGAAATAGTAAGGCCTGCATTTTTAAAATATAGAATAATAATAAAATAAAATGTAGTAAAATATTTTTAAAATAAAACAATGAATATAGTCATGGAAATTCACTCATACCTTCATGCTGAGGTTTAGTAGAAAGCAGTATATGCTAAAGAAAATCAGGAAAGAATTCTGAAAGGAATTCAATATTTTGCTTCTTCCTTCCATTCAAGTTTTTGTTTTTAAAAAGTCAAAAGACATTTGTGAGTGTGTTTTTTTTTTTTGCAGTCAATTAAGGAGTTTTATGAAGTGGTAAGGCATGAATACTGGGGTGGAGGTGTGAGGAACCAATTCAAATTTTGTGGCAATGGAAAAATTTTCATGGACAAAGTTGTTTTTTTTTTTTTTTAAACTCTGAAGAGACAGTGTGATGTAAAGGAAAAAAATACAGACACTATAAATCAGTAGACCCAGGTTCCACTCCCAGCATTGCCAATAATTAATCATCATCATCATCATCATCATCATCATCATCATCATCATCTGCATTTGTATAGTACCATGCGGCTTGCAAATTGATTCTTTAAGTACATTATCTCATTTGAGCCTCACAGTAACTAAGCTCAGGTATTAGCCTCATTTTACAGATGAGGAAATTGAAGCTGAGAACTCAAAAGGAGAAAGGGCGGCGGTCAGAAACGATTGAGGGAGCCAAGGGCTCCGCTGGTACTATTTGCCTTTCCTTGGATGTGGGAGGTATAAAAAGAGAGAGTGGGAGGGAGGGACGGAAGAAGGGAGAGAGGGAGGGAGAATAATGGGCTCGTTCTCTGCCTCTACTGGCTGGAACAGAGAGACATCCATGTCCCCCACCTCACTTGCAGAGGGGAAAGGGGAGTGGAGAGAGCGCACTCTCAGCTGACTCTATCCATCCTCCTTTTAGTCTATTAAACTAGGAGGAGGAAAAAGAGGAGAAGAGCCCACTTTGGGGGAGCAGCAAGCTTGAATCTCAGAGAGCGCCCAGGATCGGGGGGCTGCGGCTCGGCAGCTCTCAGAATCTGTCTGCAGCTGCTGCTCCAGCAGCGCCATCTCTCTGTCTGTCCTCCCGCGGCTACTACAGCTCCAGAGGGAAAAGCCGGAGCCGAACGGAAGCAACAGGTTCACCATCGCTCAACTCTATTCAGAGAGAAGAACAAGAGAAGGCTTTGCAGGACCCTGGAAAAAGGATGAGACGGGACCCGGACCTCTGCGGCAGGACCTGGTAGCGCTCACGAAGTCCCCCCCCCGCCCCCCGAGGCATTCTTCGCTATCAGATACCTCAACTCCAGGCTAAGTGGCTGCCCGAGCACCAGACACGGGATAGGACACACCACAGCCCCTAGAATCCTGACACCTCTGCGGCTCTTCCCACTCTAGTTCTCGTCTAGCTTTTAGACCGCTTCAACTCAATTGGGGCAAAGTTCTTATTTTAAGAAGTACAGAGACTGTCGGGTTGTAGCTGTCAAGAGTTGGTCAGTAGGAAAAATTCTGTGCCATTAACCTGCTGCTGTCTAGTCAATCAGTCAACCACCATTTATTAAGCCCTTAATATGTGGTTGGCACTGGGCTGAGCTCTGGGGATACGAAGAAAGGCAAATCTATCTTAGGCGCTGCCCTGTGTTCTCTCCGCATTGGAAGAACTCAAGCTTTCCCGAAAGAACTTCACACTTTCTGAGGCTTAGCCAAGACCCTCCACGCCCTTCACCCTCTGCTCCATCCCGGGCTTCTTCGCGCTGTTTCCAGCTGCGGTCCCCTCTTCTGCTCTCTGGGCTCAAACTTAGACCATGGAGCCCCACCTCGCTATGGAAAACCAAAGTGAAGGAACTGAGGAGGGCTGGAACAGGACTCAACCGGAGCTGACCGATCGGGATCTCACACCTCTCTTCGGTCTCGGCATCGAGAATTTCATCACACTGGTGGTGTTCGGGATGATCTTCGCCATGGGCGTGTTGGGCAATACTCTGGTGATCACAGTTTTGGCCCGTAGTAAGCCAGGAAAACCCCGCAGCACCACAAACCTATTCATCCTTAACCTGAGCATAGCTGACTTGGCGTATCTGCTCTTCTGCATCCCTTTCCAATCCACCGTGTACGCTCTGCCCACCTGGGTGCTGGGCGCCTTCATCTGCAAGTTCACCCACTACTTCTTCACTGTCTCCATGCTGGTCAGCATCTTCACCCTTTCTGCCATGTCCGTGGACCGCTACGTTGCTATTGTCCACTCGAGGCGCTCTTCCTCCCTGCGGGTCTCTCGTAATGCTCTGGTGGGCGTCGGGGTCATCTGGGCGCTCTCTATAGCTATGGCCTCCCCTGTGGCTTACCACCAGCGCCTTTTTCATCGAGAAATCAGCAACCAGACCTTCTGTTGGGAGCAGTGGCCCAACCAGCAGCACAAAAAGATTTACGTTGTCTGCACCTTCGTCTTCGGGTACCTGCTCCCCTTGCTGCTGATCTCCTTCTGCTATGCTAAGGTGGGAGGTGGAGCGTGGCGGGGCCAAGACTGGAGTGGGGTGAAGGGAGGTACGGGAAAAGAGGGAAGAGGAAGCTGGGGGAGATGAGAGGGTTAGGAAGCTTGACTAGATCCCATTGGTTTGCTTTTATTTCCTGTTCTTTCTCATTATCACTTTGACAACAGATCCTGCCAGCCTCTCGTCTCTCTGTCCCACTTGACACTTCTTTTGCCTTGCCCTAGGATTCGCGAGGCTAGAGGTACCGCCTTTGTATGAGCTTTGGTGAATATTTTAGAACTTAATCTCAGCCTAGATTGGGTAAACTACACCAAAGTCCTCCTACAGAAGTTTGCTTTCTGCTGCTGTGAAGGTTTCTATTCTATAAAACCTTTCTTTGCTTTCAAAAGTGAGCGGGACAAGGCAGTCCCCAATGCGTTCAATACTCAGATCTCCTTTCTCCCGCTCCTTCACACACTAAACTTCTTCGCTTTTTACAACGCTTTAAAAGTATTCTTTCCACCTGTTTCGCTGTCTGATTATCACTTGCTACCACAAGTTATCACTTGCTTTTCATGTTAAGGGAACGTGTGTGGTGTGAGATACATATTAAACAAGTTGGAGAGTTGAAAACTATTTCTTACCAAATGCAAACACAGAACATCAGAAATGTTAGAAGTGCCAGCTGCAGAGATCTTTGAAGGCAGGGTCCGAGCCTTTTTTGTTTTCCTTTGTTTTGTTTCTCTCGCAGTCCCAGAGTGCTTGTCCCAGAGCAAGAGCCCAATTCGTGATTCCATCATGAAACCTACTCCTTATTTCTGTTGACAAACCATAGCAATAAAGTGCAGACTTAACTGAATAATCAAAGCAAGTGATAGGACGAGATTGATCTCTAGCTGTTAACAGGATGGAAATGAGAATGTCTCCTGAGTCACCTGAAAATGCTGGCTTGACTTGCATCCTTGCGCCACGCTACTGCCCGCTGTGAGAGGATTCATTGACAAAAGAATTTGGCCCCTGGGGGGCGGTAGGTCGGTAGAAAGGGGACGTAATTGTATTAGTCACCTGCCCATGGTTCTCACTTGTGGCGATCGGATTCCCTTAAACTTTTAGATCGAAAAGAGCCAAGGGAAGTGTATAGGCTTCATTTTACTCACAGATTGAGAACAAAAATCGAGAAGGTGAAGTGCTTCTCTTCAGAACCCTAGACGGAATCAGACTCCAGAGAAGTCTTCTGAGCTCTAAGGGTCATTCCAGCTCTCAGTCAATCACTCTGTGATCCTACTCCTCCTTTGCTCTCCAGCAATCCATACTCTGAGATCCCAATCACCTAAAAGCCCTGCTGGGGAAGAGTACAGATTTGAAATTTCTCTTAGACCTTGAGACTACATACATATTTTGTCTGTAGATGTTTCTTGTCTCATCAAATCTCCAGGTCTTAGTAGTTGTCTGTTCTACATTGTTAAGGGGAGGCTTTTTGGAAGATTTTACTATCTTTGATCTTTGTTGTTCAGTTGCTTTTCAGTCATGTCAGACTTTTCCTGACCCCGTTTGTTGTTTTCTTGGCAAGATATTGGAATGGTTTGCCATTAGATTCTCCAGCTCATTTTATAGATGAGGAAAACTGAGGCAAACAGGGTTAAGTGACTTACCCAGGGTCATCCAGCCAGTAAGTGTCTGAGGCCAGATTTGAACTCAGGAAGATGTCCTGATCCCAGGCTTGACATCTAACCACTGTGTCACCTAGCTGCCCTAACTGGTCTTTGTTTACCAAGTTTTAATTTTTTAATACAACCTTTTTTATATTTGAACAAATAAGATTATACTTCAAATAGAGTTAATAGGATGAATTACTGTTCATATTGTAATATGTTTATCATTTTCAAATCAGAATACCTTTAATTCATTGTAAAAATAGCCTGCCACCAGTTTCTAAAATTTCTTTCACATTGTTTTGAATTTGTGTAGGAGGCAGTCAATAGTGTGGACAAAGAAAGTTATTTGATAATAGTAGAGTTGGTGTTGATTATTTACTGTTACACTTACAAAGCGGCTTTATTCTGGGGCAAAAAACCTCTTAGTATGTATAAGGGAGGACATCACAATATTCCTGTGAAGTGTGTGTGTGTGTGTGTGTGTGTGTGTGTGTTGTGTGTATAACTTCTATGGGCATATATTTTGATATTACCTGGAAGGATGATTTGAAGAAAAGGGTGCTGCCATAAAGACATACATTTTCCAAATTATTAATTCTACATAATTGCTGGTTTTGTAGTACTAAATTCTATTGAGGACTGAAAATTGAACCACAATCGTTATGCTCATTGAAAACGTCCAGAGGTTTAGAAAGGTATTAAAATGGAGGGAAAACCAAATCTAAAACTCACAAAGAAAAGAGGAGAATTAGAAATGAAATGGTTCTTTAACTTAGTTTAAATAATTTATCTGGGTAATTCTGGTCCTTAAGGTCCTTAAGATTACTCTGGGGGCAGCTTGGTGGCACAGTGGATAGAGCACCGGACCTGGAGTCAGGAGGACCTGAGTTCAAATTTGGTCTCAGATACTTGACACTTACTAGCTAACCCAATTGCCTACCCCCCCCCAAAAAAAAGATTACCCTGATAATTGTACTAATGTTAATCAAGACTTCATGAGTTGGTAATGTTAGATAAACTACAGTATAAGTATTAAGGCCAGATTTGTACTGCACAGGGATACATTTCAGGTACCTTCTTTGGAAAAGTCGGTGGCTTTCTGTTTTATTTTGGATGAGTAGACATGGTACATCTAAAAAAACCCCACTTTTAGGAATATGAGGAGTCAATAAAAAGGAAGGAAGAATATAAACTTTAAAAATGCAAAATGTAGTAAAATAACAGCAACAACTTACATATATGTGTGTGAATATATGTAGTATATATGTATAAATACACATAATGTATGTATCTATACATATATACATATATGCATATACATATATACAAGTCCAGTGCTTGTAAGATGGAAAGCACTTTCCTCAAAATGAGTGTGTGAAATATTTTTTTTTTAATACTTTAATTTTACTCAAAGCCTTTCTAGATTGGAAGGACTGGACCTTTTACTGCAAGATGACTAAATTGAAGATCAATGAGGGTGCATAGGTAGTGGATAGAGAGCTAGCTTCAGAATTTAAAATATATATGAATCACAGATCATAACTTTAGAGGTGGAAGGGACCTTAAAGGACCCATCTCTGTCACATATTGGCTGTGTGTCCTTGGTCAAGTCATTTAACTTAATGCTCAAGGCAATGCTAAAACTATTGTTTTCAGAACAGTTCACTACAATAATGAAATTACACGTACAAGAGTGAAAAAGGATAGGTGAGAATTTGTTTCACTATAATAATGTTTGATGAGATGCTAGAATCACTTAATCAGAGATTAATTTGGTATATGAACATCTGGCTAAAAAAAAAGTGGTATCTGAGGATAAGAATTAGTTTTCTGTAACATAGCTTCAAATATGAATATGACAGATTCCTGGTCAGAGAGGGAGTACATCTAACAAAGTCTAGTAAGAATGTGTTTGTCAGATGTGTTGCAAATCTATTTAAAAAGTCTTTAAAGTCAAAAAAGATAGGGAAAGAAGGCTAGCTATATCTATCTTCCAAGTTAGATACCTCAGAGAAAAGCTATAACAAAGGAATATTAGCAGTTGAGACACCCAGAAAAAAAAATCCAAGAAAAGAGCCAAAAGTATAAACTTCAGATATCTACACACAAATGCTCAAAGTTTAGGTGACAAATGAGGAATTTGAAATTCCGATATCAGAAGGCAAGTTTGTCCTCATAGGTGTCCCTGAGACTTGGTATAATGAAACTTAGGACTGGACCATGACTCTGAGTAGCAATGGTTTTGTAAATAAAAAGGATAGGATAGCATTATATATTAGAAAGATATAATGTGAGGAGACCTGGGAACCAGAAATGGTCAGCACAGCAGAGACCATTTGTGTGTATAGGTCAATAGAGGGGGGAACAGAAGTGATTTTTATCTTTATAGTATACTACAAACTATCTGGACAAAAAGAAAATTGATGAGGAGTTTGGGAAACGTGTCACAAGCCGGGAACTTGCATGACATAGCAGTGTTGGGGGACTTCAATTATCCAGACATCTGCTGCAACTCTCTCCCTGCCAAGAGCAGAACATAATTTGCCTTAACAATAATTTATTCTTCCAAAGGTGGAGGAAACAACAAGGGGAAATTCTGTTCTAGATCTTATTCACACAAGTTTTCCAAAAAAGAAAAGAAAACAGAATCTGTAAACTATAGACCAGTGAGCTTGGTTTTGATTCTCTGGAAAAATCTAGAATGGATCATTAAAGACACAACTGACAAATCTTAGAAAGGTTATCAGTGATTACAAAGAGTCATAATGATTTCATCAAGAACAGGTCATGCTAGATTAATCTTATTTTCTTTTTTTTTTGACAGGGTTACTACAAAGTAGCAGATGAGGGAAATGATGTAGCTATAGTTTATCTAGACTTTAACAAAGCATTTTGATAAAGTCTCCCATATTATTCTTTTGGAGGAGATGGAGTAATATGGACTAGATGATAATATAATTAGATTTGGAACTCATTGGCTGGACTAACTGAAAAAGTATTTTTTGATGGGGAAGGGGAAGATAGGGGAATAAGCATTTGTATAGTGTCTACTATGTCCCAGGCACTCTATGAAGCACTATACTAATATTGTGTCATTTGATCCTCACAACAACCTGGAAACTGAGGTAAATAGTGGTTAAGTAACTTGCCCAGGGTCACACACCTAGTAAGTGTCTGAGACTGGATTTGAACTTGGGTCTTCCTGACTTCAGGTCAAGCACTCTATCTATCCACTGTGCCACCTAGTTATGCCCTGCATTGATGGTCCAATGGCAACATGATAGAAGGTTTCTAATGGAGTATCCCAGTAATCTGTGCTTGGTCCTGTACCGTTTAATATTTTTATCCACAGAATTTGCAGGTGGAACAAAACTGGAAAGTATTGCTAACATGATGGCTGACTCTACCAAAAAAATTTGGTAGTCTAGAGAATTGGGTAGGCATTTCAAACTCACCATATCTAAAACAAAACTCATTCTCTTTCCCCAAACCCTCCCCTCTTCTAAATTTCCCTATTTCTATTAAGTGTATTATCATGCTTCCAGTCAGCAGATTTATACCCCTAGTGTTGTATTCAGCTTCTCACTCTCACCCCACATATCCATTCAGTTGTTAAATCTGGTTTCTTTTCCCATATGTTGTGCTTATGATCTCACTATGAGTAGAGACTCCAAAGTCTTGACCCTAAGTCAAGCCCTCGTCACCTCTAATCTAAATTATTGTGATGCCTTCCTGCCTCTAGTCTCTTCATAGTCCAATTTTTCCTTAATGTCAGTACCAAAATGATTTTCCTAAAACATGGATTCTGACTACATTCTCTTTAATTAAGTTGATTATCTGAAAGTGTACAAAGGAGGGTGGAGAAGGGCTTGAGTCTAAGTAATAAGAGGAAAAGCTGAAGGATTAGGGATGTTTAGCTTGGGATGGGATGATATGATAGCTGTCTTCATTTATTTGGATGACTTTCTCATAGAAGAGGCTTTGGATTTGTTCTGTTTGGCCTCATAGACCATTCAGAAAACCATAAAAAATGAGTTGAATTTTTAAAAAGGCAAATTTGGGCTTCTTAGCTATACAAAAATAAAAAAGGCTGCCTAAGGAGGTTCTCCCCCTTTGGAGGTCTTCAAGCAGAAGTTATATAACCATTTGTTGGATATATGTTATAATAGAGATTCCTTTATTGGATGGTTTGAACTAGATGTCCCTTTAGGGTCCCTTCCAACTCTCAAATTCCATGAGTCTATGTCTTTTCACTCTCCTTTACCATATACATCTAATCAATTCCCAACACTGTTTGATTATACCTCCCTAGCATCTCTAGCATTCATCCCTTCTCTATTCATACAGCTACCACTCTAGTTCACTGCCTCATCACTTATAACAATATCTTTCTGATTGGTTTCCATCAATGGGGTGTCTCCACTCTCCCAACCATCCTTCACGTAGCTACCAAGGTGTTATCATAATGCATAGTCTGACTTTCACTTTACTGCTCACAAGGCTTCACTAGGACTCTATTTTTCTCTAGTATAAAATACAAACTCCTCTGTTTGACTTTTAAATCTTTTCACAATCCAGATCCAGTCTGACTTTTCAGGATTGTTACACATTATTCCCCTTTACACATGCTTCTGGGCAACCAAACTGGCTCACTTGCAATCTCTTTTTTAACCTAATAAGTGCTACATTTTAATCATCTCTCCTCTATATTTTATTATCTAATCATTGTATAGTATCTGATTTACTAGTTATAAACTCCCAATTTTAATATCTCTTGTGGGAAAGGGCTACATCTTGTGCAAGCCACTTTTTTCCTTTCCAATGTGTAAATATTAAAAGCAACTATGGTTCTTGTCTGGAGGAAAACACAGCTTTGATCCTGGCATTTGGTTTTATTCCTATACCTTTTCCCCTCTTATATTCATTTGTACAGGAGACCAAAACTCCATTGGGGTAGGAAAAAATTGGAAGCCCTTAAAACTTATAGAGTTTTTAGTAGTTTTTTAAAGGTCAGTCTATAAACTGATGCAAATATAGTATGAATTAACAATGAGGAATGCCAGTCCCTATCCAGACCATATGTTGTTCTCTAGGTGTATGTATTCTTCCTGTATATCCTGTGGATGATATATATGCCACAAAGTTGGGGTAAAATCTTTTATGGCTACTTTCTTCCTCTTACAGTTTCAGTAAATGCCTTTGTTTTGATTTGTGACCTCTGGCTGACTAGAAAAAATAAACATGTCATCAGGAGCTCTTGGACTATTGTTTTTGAGCAGACATAGTTGACATGTCATCCTATTATTGTATCTTGAATCTTAACCTCCAGCTCATTTGGGGTGCACCCAAGGACCTAGAAGGTCACATGTGGCCTTGAGGCACCAGGTTCCCCACCACTGATCAAGACCAGTTAGCCTCAGGCTGTCCCTTCCCAAATCCATATCCTATTCCTTGAAGAGGAGGTGGAGGCTAGAGTAGCCCAGAAGTATTAAGGAAGAGAGGAGAGTGAGGAGGAATAAGAGATGAAACAAAGAATTGAGCAAGAAAATGAGGGAGGGTCTAAAAATCAAGTGTCATTCTAATACACCCCAAGGAGGCTAAAAGGTCAGGGTAGTTTGTCAGGTGAAGGTACTATGTGTGTGTGTGTGTGTGTGTGTGTGTGTGTGTGTGTGTGTGGTGTAGAATAGAATGACTATCATTCCTTACCTTCACGCAGTTATATAAGCTGTGACCTGTGTTTGGAATGCAATGCTTTCTTACCTCAACCTCTTCCAATTCTTAGTTTTCTTCAAATCTAAACTCAAGTGCCATTCATTACATGTCTTTCCATTCCCACCCTTACTGATCCCCCTGAAATAACTGTGCATTTACTTTGTATATATTTATGGTTTACTTATATATCTACATGCTGTCTCCTATTCTAAAAGGTAAGCTTCATGTTGACAGCACTGTTCATTTTTGTCCTTGTATCCACAGTGCCTAAGACAGTGTCTGGCAAATAGTAAGTACTTAATAAATGTTTATTGATTATTGTTGGAGATGTCTACAGGTATGGAATGAGCTGTCCAGATGCAATCAATGTATTGATTTATTTTGCTTACTTATTAAATGGCAGGATTCACAAAAAAAACCCCTAGATATATTTTACCCATTTAGCCATGTCCAGGTCTTCCCTTCTTTTACTTGTAAACATGATTTTTAAACCCCAGTGTGAGACTAAATTTATCTGTAATAAATTCCATCTTATTGGATTTGCCTCAGTGTTTTATTGTGATAAGATCTTCTGAATACTGACTTATCCCTCCCAGCTTATGTCACTTGAAAATTTCATTAGCAAACTATCTATAACATCATTCAAGTCAGTGATAAAAATATTACATGGCACAGGGTCAAGCATAGATCCCTGGAGCTCTCCATGAGCTTTCTTTCTAAGTTGACATCAGATGACAGGGACTGTCCTTTGGGTGTGACTATTTAATCAGTTCTGAATTTACTTATTTGTGCTGTCATCTAGATGATCTTGTTTACAAGATTATGATAATTGCTTATAAAATGCTTTACTACAATTTAGGTAAGTTTATGTAGTATCTACTGCACTAGTGACCCTGTGGGGGGAGGGGGAAGAGACTACTTTGTCATAGCCTGTCATTGACTTTTATGACCACTAATTCCTTTTCTAGGTATTCACCAACTGTCCTCTTGATAATATGTTGTAGAGATTTGCTAGGACGATAAGTCAAACCCCCAGTCTGTTGTTTTAAGTGCCATTCTAGTTCCTCAATACACAAATCTATCAATCTATCTATCTATCTATCTATCTATCTATCTATCTATCTATCTATCTATCT